>NC_090769.1:18389567-18744567 GCF_036898095.1 Palaemon carinicauda
GGAGGATTGCCCCTTTTAGGTCACTGGCTGACCAGTCTCTTCCACGAAGTGTTTCTCTTTCGTTCGCGAGAGAGTACACTCATAGAGACTCCTCTTCGGAGGTTTCTTCTGTTGCTGTTGCTGTTGGCCTCCCTCGCCGTAAGGCCCTCCGTCCGCCTCGTCGTAAGGGCCTCTCATCTCCCTATAAGGGTGCTTGAGGCGCCTTTTTGATTCTCCGTTTGCAGCCTACAACTTCTTTTTCTCGATCTTCCGTCTTGGTGCAGATGGACAGCAGTCTAATCTCGTCTTCCGACGGGCAACGGTCTTCCCGACGGACAACGGTCTTCCCGACGGACAGCGGTCTTCCGACGGACATCAGTCTCCCGGCGGACAACGATCCCTTCGGGGCAAAGGGTTGCCCCCACGGGGGTTCTTCCCTTGCGTGTCAGGGTTTCCCTGCGCGCCCTTCTGTTCGTCAGCGCTTTCAAGATGATCTTCCCTGCGGTTCCTGTTACGTGCCCTGTGCGCCCACGTTCGCCCTCGCGATCTAGAACTTCGGTTCAGGTCGGGGTCAAGGACTCTTCTTCTTTGCGCAGGCTTCCACGCGTAGCCTTCTGCTCGTCAGCGATCATCAGCTCGTCAGCGATCATCAGCTCGCCAGCGATCGTCAGCTCGTCAGCGATCATCAGCTCGCCAGCGATCTCCGGATCGCCCACGTGTGTTACAGCTGGCACGCCAACGTTCTCCAACACTTCTGAAGGAACATGGTTCGCCAGCTACTAGCTCAACTGCGGATGCTGATCGCCATCGCGCGACCCTCAACTGCGGATGCTGATCGCCATCGCGCGACCCTCAACTGCGGATGCTGATCGCCATCGCGCGACCCTCAACTGCGGATGCTGATCGCCATCGCGCGACCCTCAACTGCGGATGCTGATCGCCATCGCGCGACCCTCAACTGCGGATGCTGATCGCCATCGCGCGACCCTCAACTGCGGATGCTGATCGCCATCGCGCGACCCTCAACTGCGGATGCTGATCGCCATCGCGCGACCCTCAACTGCGGATGCTGATCGCCATCGCGCGACCCTCAACTGCGGATGCTGATCGCCATCGCGCGACCCTCAACTGCGGATGCTGATCGCCATCGCGCGACCCTCAACTGCGGATGCTGATCGCCATCGCGCGACCCTCAACTGCGGATGCTGATCGCCATCGCGCGACCCTCAACTGCGGATGCTGATCGCCATCGCGCGACCCTCAACTGCGGATGCTGATCGCACGACCCTGCAGGATCGCCCGCTTACGCATGCTGCTCCTCATCGCACAATCCTGAACGATCGCCCTCATGCGGATGCTGATCACCATCGCACCCTTTCACGCGATCATTTACCTGGGCATGCTGCTCGCCATCGCACAACCCTGAACGATTGCCCGCTTACGCATGCTGCTCCTCATCGCACCACCCTGAACGATCGCCCTCCTGCAGATGCTGATCACCATCGCACCCTTTCACGCGATCATTCACCTGCGCATGCTGCTCGCCATCGCACAACCCTGAACGATTGCCCGCTTACGCATGCTGCTCCTCATCGCACAACCCTGAACGATCGCCCTCTTGCGGATGCTGATCACCATCGCACCCTTTCACGCGATCATTCACCTGTGCATGCTGCTCGCCATCGCACAACCCTGAACGATTGCCCGCTTACGCATGCTGCTCCTCATCGCACCACCCTGAACGATCGCCCTCCTGCAGATGCTGATCACCATCGCACCCTTTCACGCGATCATTCACCTGCGCATGCTGCTCGCCATCGCACAACCCTGCACGATTGCCCGCTTACGCATGCTGCTCCTCATCGCACAACCCTGAACGCTCGCCCTCTTGCGGATGCTGATCACCATCGCACCCTATCACGCGATCATTCACCTACACATGCTGCTCGCCATCGCTTACCGCCAGCGATCTTCTTCACCTACGCGGCAGCACGATCCCTCGCCGTCACGCCCATTCGCCTGCGCGCCCGCGCGATCGCTCGCCTGCGCGCCCGCGCGATCGCTCGCCTGCGCGCCCGCGCGATCGCTCGCCTGCGCGCCCGCGCGATCGCTCGCCTGCGCGCCCGCGCGATCGCTCGCCTGCGCGCCCGCGCGATCGCTCGCCCGCGCGATCGCTCGCCCTCGCGACCGCTCGCCTGCGCGCCCGCGCGACCACTCGCCTGCGCGCCCGCGCGACCATTCGCCTTTGCGCGACCGTTCGCCCTCGCGCGACCATAGTTCGCGGCGAATTCCACAGCCGGTGGTAGCAGCAGGGACGCGTGCTCCTAGGCGGCACTCGGGATCACCTCCATCCAAGCACAGGTTGGTAGTGCAGGACGAAGACAGGTCAGTACAGCATTCTTCCCACCTTCTTTTCAGGCAGGAACCGTCGTGTCCTCTCCAAAGGATCGCCCGATCCCTTTCACCTTAGCGAGGATTTCGGACTCTGTGTCCTTGGAGCAGCGGACATGGTTTGATCCGCTGGCACGGGCGTTAATGAGGGTTATGAAACCAGCACTCAGCGGCCAGGGTAACAAACCAGCGGCTGTCTCTCCTACGCTGAAGAGAAAGAGAGGAGTGGACTTCGTGGTGACTTCCCCCAGGGCGAAGTTGGTTCCCAAGAGGTCGGTCTCGAGGGTCCCCTCTCCTGCACGAGTACTCTCTCCTTCTCCCGCCCTGGAAGGATTTTTGGCGGGGGGGCTTTCCGTTGAAGATTTCTCCATCGGACAAGGGGTGACTGCTTACCTCTTCCTCTGGGAACTTACCAGGTTCTTTCCCTCCTCGGTTACGGCCCGAGGTTTGGTTCAAGGAAGCTACAGGAAGATCAAGGGTACTTTCCTCCTCTCGAGCTCAGGCACCTTGGCCTTTCGTCGTTAAGTATCTACTTGCGGACAAGCTCGATGTTGTACCATCTGGACGCACTGACTGAAGGCTTCCTTCGGGTGTCTCATCTGTGGAGGTCAACGACCTCAGACACCCTTCCATCCTTGAGAAGAGTTTTGTCTTTGCCCAAGGACAGAGACTTAAACATCTGCTGTGCGGAGTAAATCGACTTCCGGTTTCACTCCTCCAAGGCGCTTTCTTCCAGACTCTGCAGGGCTCCAGCTCCCTTTTCTTTCAACCACGTCGGCCTAAGTTATCGGCTACGACAACTGGGACAAGGTGTCCAATTGCAGTTTCCTCCTGTCAGGAACAGATGGCACGGGAGACTCCCCCGGGGGGGCATAGTCCTAAAAGGAGTTCACGAACTCTAGGATTGCAGGTTTTTTCGCTGGGAGGATGCTTAAGGTTACTCATCCGAATGACAGCTTCCCGATGCCCATTCCCGCACAATCTCTGTGAGTAGCCAAGGATATCGCGCCTGCCGTCTCTGTCAGCGAATTCAGTGTCTCTGAACCTCTATGCCATAGCATCAGCAGAGTTGCCCGGTTGGGCAGAATGATCCATACCTTAGGCGAAGGTCTTCCTTAGGATCATCGACGGCTTCACCCCCGGCCCCCTCAGTCGATCCTTTCTTGTAAGGAAGGATCTGAGAGGGGATGGCCATAGTCGACCTCTCAGCCCTGATCAAGTTTGTCGAACAAACTTCGGCCAGCGTAGACCAGCAGAATCGATCAGACTGGTAACGAGGCGACAGGACTCCTTTAACCCTGGATCGGAAGGACGGGTACTTTCAGTTTCCATTCCATCCATCTTCCAGGGTGCTCGTCGAATTCAGCCTAAACTGCAAGTATTCCTGCTTATGATGCAGTGTGGCTATCCCGCCGTGGCATAGCAGGTTTGTTTCCCCAGAGAACTCTCCCTGCCTTCCTCTTGGCCGCTCAGGTGCAGACTTCCGCCTCCTCTGCTGTTTGGAGGGCTGGTCAACTCCGGTAGGCTCGGGTTTCGACCTTCTTCAGCGCCGGGAAAAGCTTCCGAATGCTGACCATGAGTGTGGGCTCATGGTATTTTGCTTGGAGCCTTCTCTTCCTCTGCCTCAACATCTGGAGTATCTGGCCATGATATTGAGTCAACCGCCTTACCACGTTGGAAACCCCGCTTCTCGTCCGTCCAGCGAGGTTAAGCAACGTCGGTACTTGGATGGGTGACCACCTGGGGACGCCAGATTCTGTTACCACATCCTCCGAGCCTTCCTTTCGGTTGACCGTGGCAAGACTGAGGAGAGTCGCAGTACCTGTTCTCAGTCAAGCAGAGTTTTCAGCCCTACCTTGGAACGTTTCCTAGTTCTTCTTTCCTCATTGACCCGTTTATAGTCCGAACGGTCGCCTCAGGATAAGTTCCATGTGGGGCGATCCAAGTTCCGGTGGCTTCAGGCAATGTTTAACCGGACTCCCTGGCCCTATGGGACCAGCGGAACTATTAAACCTGCAATGGGTGTTGACCTATGGAGCCTCTTGATGGTAGTGGATATTCTCGTCCTTTCCCCACATTCTTGATGCGGTTCTCGGACTCGTCAAAGGAAAGGGGGGGGGGGCATGTTCCGGTCCAGGCCTATGGTCAAGACCTGAAGGATTCCTCTCCATCATTCAGGCAGGCTTAAGGGCCTTAGTCTGGCCCCTCTTCAGATCCTACCGCTCCTGCCAAGTCGCCCCGTTGCGTGTCGACTTCATGCTAACCAGCAGGGGACGCATTTTCACACCTTCACATCTTGCAGTAGAGATACCGGGATGATTGAGATTCTCTCAATTCCACCATCGGCTCTCTCATTCCAGGCAGGGGAATGTTTCTCTCAGACTATCCGAGCAGAGCCTCATAGAGAGAGTGTACCTAGGGGTCTTTGACCTTGGGTAACCAGCAAGTGCTGGTCTGGGGGACCTGATCGCGACAGCTTGGAACCTCAAGCTTCCGCTAGTTTTCCCCCCAGTCTCAGACCCCGAGACTCTGGCAAGATGCATTCCGGTGATGGTGGGACAACTTCGACGCCTGCGTCTTCCCTCCTTTTTGTCTGCGGACAATGGGTCTCAACAAAACCAGGTTGTCTGTCAACCTTTCAATGGGAGAGCTCCACTGGGACTATGCGCAGAACGGTTTCTGGACCCTCTGCTTCCCCTGACGGAACTCCCGGGAGAGCTTCTCCCACGGCGCAGACTACTCAAGCAACCACACTGCGACATCTCTCCCGAACCGGGGCGTCGCTTCGGCTTCATGCCTGGAGACACTACGCTTCCTCCTCTAGAAGAGACAACCCGCTACAGTCGCGGTACGGAGGTCGCGTCATCTGCGATAGTCATCCACAGGGGTCTCCCAGGCAAAGTGAAGAGTCTAAGGTGGTTGGTGCCGTGGGAGATATACCTCTTCCCGTGAGGCCTCTTCTCCAGCAATAACGGTCTTATTGCCTTTCGGCGGGAGGAAACTCCTTTCCGCTCTTGGCAATGAAGCCTGTCGCTCAGCCTTTCCCTGACCTTCAGGCTTAAAGGAATAACTTTTTCCTGCCCGCTGGATCTATCCTCGCTCATGCGAAGCTACGATCGTCCCTGCCCTAGTCGGAGGAAGACCTCCAACTTGGAGCATGGCTCGGACTTTTAGTCCTTTAAGAGATCTTCTCAAGACCCTTTTACGACAGGCCTCGGATTGTATTCCGCCTTGGGTCTTCTGCTCACTCTGGCCACGGCCAATGTGTAAGCAATCTTCTTGGTCTCTTACTACTCCCCCCTTTCTAAGGAAGAGGGGAAGGCAACATTCAGGCTCGCTCCTGAGTTGTTGGCTAGACTCAGAATCTGAGGGTCCAGGCCCTTCGGTTCGATTCATTCAAGATTTCGAGTCTCCATTCTGTGTCTGATGTCCCAAGACCTTCTCTTTCTTGCCAGTAAGGAATCGAGAGGTTAGCGCTGGGAACAGCTGCAGTTTGTCCTCAGTTGCAGCCGATTTGGGAACACAAGGAGGACATGGGGGGAGAGTCACCAGTATACCTCTTCAGCCCGGACTCAAGGACATTCATCTCGACCTGTCTTCAGACCCTCCCCCGTCACGTCGCCCTACAGCACGATGTTGGATACATCGCAACGTCCCTCGCCTTCGAGTAATACTACTCTGTGACGCAAGTGCTACAAGCTGGAGTCTGGAAGCGTCTGATGACCTTCGCAGCCCGCTTCCTGCAGGGTGTGACCCACAGGAGTCTCGATACGTTTTCTATCGCTCTGTGGTGGCTACACAACAGCTGGTCTAACCTCAGGCTCCTTTTTGGACAGGTAGCAGAAGGTTGAGGGCATTGTTATCAGGTTTTAGTCTGCATGAACGAAAGAAGTATGTCTGGCCCTTACTTCTTTCTTCATCATCCCCTCTACGGGGAAGCAGCATCCTGGTCTCTGCATAGCTGACCTCGAACCTCTGCAGGTAAACCATGCTTCCTGTGTTCCGAGTATTGAGTCAATACTGTCGCGTCCCCCATACCCTGACGAGGTGGTATTGGGAACGTCCAAACCCCGAGTTCCTTCTGGAACTCCAGGTCAACTGCCTAGAACGGGTCACACTTCTTCCTTCACACACAAGCTTACGTAGGCCACATGGTTCCTTGCGGAGCAAGGAACTTGTGAGGTGCAGGGACTCCTTTTCTCGAGTGCGACTCACTCGGATTCTGAGTCCCCGGGTAAAGCCAAAGCCAGTATGGCTGGGGACTTTCCACCCTTCCTAAGGGATAAGTTACCCTTTGTAAATAGCGTGGTTTGTATTTCGGTTACGGAACAAATGACAAATTCGACGATAATTTGTATTTTTCCTAACCATACAAACCTTAGCTATTTACACATATTTGCCCGCCAGCCCTGTCCCCCAAGACAAGTCCTACCTCTAAGTGAAAGTGAGTATTCACCTGTGTGTGAGGGGGAGGGGTAGCTAGCTACCACTCCCCTACCCCCCCCGCTAACTAGCGCTGGGGTAATACACCCTCGTTAAATTCTAATGGCTCGCCATTTCAGCTACGCTAAAAGTAATACCCTTTGTAAATACAGTAGCTAAGGTTTGTATGGTTAGGAAAAATACAATTTTCAATATTAAACTTAGCCGGTGATTATATAAGCTGCAACTCTGTTGCTCGACAGAAAACTCTACGTAAAAAATCCGCCAGCGATCGCTATGCAGGTAGGGGGTGTACTTCAACAGCGCCATCTGTCGTGCAGGTACTCAGTACTCAATGTAAACACAGAACTCAATTTTCTCTCTGTCTGGCTACCGGCAAGACCTACTAATTCGCTGTTGCTAACTGGATTTGTTTTCACAACTATTTGGTGAAGTACACTATTCTAGTTTTGAGCTTTCGCTATGCAGGTGTTTTATCTTCATCTCAAAACTTGAACTCGTTTTGGATAGATTTAACTTGGTGACAAAGAGAGTATGGACTTTCTTTCACTTTTAAATGGCCGACCCTTCCCTTAGACGGAAGTGTGTTTAGGTTTTTAGTAATTATCTTATCACGTTATAGATCTATATATTTTATATCTCTCCGCCTTTATTAGGCCTCTTCGATTAACTTTCCATTTATTATAAACATATAAAAATAAATTTTAATGTTTTGTTTATATGCGACCTTTCCTGATAGTAGGCGGTCCTAACTTGGAACCGAAGTTAATCAACGTTGAGCCCTTTATATCGTAATTAGCTTTTAAAGAATTTAAACTTTTTAAATGTAATATTTTATGAAAGAATTTCTTTGATAGTCTTCGTACTGTTTTCAAAGATGAACTAACGTTTAGTTTTTTATGCTACGCAGTTGTTGACGTTCAGGACGTTCAACATGCGCTCTATCATTACGATAGAGAGAGAGTGTATCACGGTTTCACTTTGCAGTAAGAGTAAATCGATTCTAACGTTTTGTTCATTCTTTCTTAGCTTAAATGTTTTAAATTCTAATTTAAAGGAACTTTTTATTTGAAAAACCTTTCAGTTTTTTCCTTTAGTCAAATAACATGTTTTTTTGACGAAATATAATTGGGCTCTTCTCTTAGGTGCAAAATCAAGAGAGAAAGAGAGAGAGAGAGATAGAGACGGAGGGAGAGAGAGGAGAAAACGTTCCGTTCAAGCGGGTAACGTTGTTCTCGTGTTACTCTCGTCCCTAGTCTCTGTACGGGGAGGAAGGATAAAACGTTTTTAGGTTTTTATTCTCGTCCCCAGGCTATGTGTGGTGAGAGATTGAAAACGTAGTTTATATGAACTAGTGTTTAGTCTCTTTCCCAGCCACTGAATTTTTTTTTTATCTTAATATATGTTTTCTGTTTTTTGCTGGTATTAATGAGCTGCATTATACGACTGATTTCGCAATTACTACCTTTTAATGAAGGGTAGAATTGCGTGTTTCAGGTAGAAATCAGTAAAAGTTTCGCTTTCAGTGAAATAAGTGCAAAACAGAAAATCGAAGTGATAAAGTGATATGCGCAAAGTGTTACAGTGTTGCGTCCGAGGGTTCGTCTGTTCGTGCCTGTCGTTCACCTAGTCCGGGACCTCTTGCAAGCTCCCAAGCCCAGGGGAGAAGTAATGTCGAACGACTTATGGGTTCGAGAGGCCTTGATCAACGAACAGACGTTTCCCTCCGTGGTTTCGGGCGTATCTACCCAAGATCGCCCCACCCACACAAAGACGAGAGAGCCCATTTATTCCTCGTCTGCGGAAGAGGTTTCTCGTAAGAAACCATGGACCAAGGTCTCGCGGCCTATTAAGCGCAAGTCGGTCCCTTCCGCGCAAGTCCAACGGCCCAGTTGTAGCCACTGGGTCAGTTCAGACTCGCTGCAGTCTTCCGACGACTGCTCACCTCCTAAGAGAGGCTAAGCGGTACCGCATCAGGCAGTCACACCGTCTGTTGCCGCACCTGCTCTTGTAGACCCTAAGTGGTCTTTGCTGCAGACCATGCAGTCTCAGTTAACGTCATTGATGCAGGACTTTCGTGCGGAGAAGGTTGACACTGCACCAACCTCTAGCCTACAACCAACCACGGTTGTGCGTCCTGTGGACGCTGAGGCGACCTTCTGCCGCACTCCAGCTGAGAGAGTCCCGCCACCCATGCGTTCCAGTGTACCCTGCCAGCCGCATGTTGACGTTCAGCGACGCACGGAACCTTCCGTTGACGTTCGCGAGGTACAACAACAGTCTAAGTTGTTTTGTTTTGACGCGGTGTGTCAACCTCCGCATTCTAGAGTTGTTTTGACTGCTCAGTCTAGACAGTCAAAGCAGTCTCGAGTGGACGCTGTACGTCCTCACGCACCTGTTGTGGTTGACAGTTCACAGACTGTCAAGCAGTTACATGACGTTGCGTTCTGGTCCGCTACTAATGCACCAGTGAGAGACTCAGCTTTTATCGGACAAGGTTCCTGTAGATGAGGAAGTTGCTGTTCTCCCTCCTACTGATATTCCCTTGAGGACTCTGTCAGATAGAGAGGAGCCTTAAGCTGCTTAGCCTCCTATGGACTTTAATTAAATCATGATGATTTTTTTTAAGGATCTTCGTCCGGATCTTGTAACTGCTGCTCCTCGTTCGCCTAAACGTCAGAACTTACACTAGGCCTAGCTACTTCGAAGCCGTTGTTTTTAAGCTAGTGCTCTCTCGCTCTCCTAGAGAGCGTTACGTTGGCTAGGCGACTGGTTTTTTCACCAGGAGGAGTTTGGGGGATACTGCCTTTGATTTCCCTTCTTTTAAACTGGTTTATAGAGCGAGAGTCTGATATGACACGAGAGAAGTTCTCGGCTTGGGAGTTCATGCCTCTGCCCAGATAGACTTCTCAATTCTGGTAGACTCTCCCTGGCGCCTAGCCAGGAGACGCTCCAAGTTGTTTACAGGTCAACTTCTCAGCTTTTGTCGAGCCTTTGAAGTTTTGCTGTACTATTATGTCACGCATAACAAGGCTTTCAGGGATGGTAAACGGTTCCGCCTCAGTCGCTAACCCCGTCTGTCGCCACACCTGCTCCCTTAGACCCTAAATGGGCTTTGCTGCAAGACATGCAGTCCAAGCTTGCGTCCTTGATAGAGGACTTGAATGCGGAGAAGAACCTTCTGGCCAACAACCTTCCAACCGGTCGGTTCATCAGGCAGTCACACCTTCTGTTGCCGCACCTGCTCCTGTAGACCCTAAGTGGTCTTTGCTGCAAGACATGCAGTCCAAGCTTGCGTCCTTGATAGAGGACTTAAATGCGGAGAAGAACCTTCTGGCCAACAACCTTCCAACCGGTCGGTTGTGCGCCCTGTTGACGCTGAGGTAACCTACTCGCGTCTGCCAGTTGAGGTGGTTCCTCCACCGATGCGACCCAGTGTGGGTTGCCAGCCGCACGTTGACGTTAAGCGACGCTCGGAGGTGGTTGTTGACGTTCAGGACGTTCAACAACCAGCAGAGGTGACTTGTTGTGACGCAGTGCGTCAACCTCAGCAACCCGGTAGGGTGTTGACTGCACAACCCAGACGGTCTAGACAGTTTCGGGTTGACGCTGTACTTCCTCGCGCACCCATGGTTGTTGACAGTTCACAGACTGTGCAGCAGTTCCATGATATTGCGTCCGGCTCCGTCACGCATCCACCAGTGCGACGGGATTCAGCGAGTCAGACGTTGCCCACTCCGTTGCCGTTTTCCTCATCAGTTTTGGATGAGGAACCCTCTGATGAGGACGTTGCTGAACAAGACGATCAGCCCCCAGCCCTGCTATCCATCCAGAAGATGCTGAAGAAGGAACGCTGCTCAGTCAGGCTGTGGATGAGTCTGGTAGGGACGCTGTCATCCGTGGATCAATTTGTGTCACTAGGAAGACTACACCTCCGTCCTCTTCTATACCATCTAGCTTTTCACTGGAAAAGGACAAGACGCTAGAAGCGGTCTCGATCCCGGTTTCCGAAAAGATAAAGTCTTGTCTGACTTGGTGAAAGGACTATATCAACCTAAGAGAGGGTCTTCCCCTGACTGTTCAGACTCCCAACCACGTTCTCTTCTCGGACGCATCGGACGTAGGCTGGGGTGCGACATTAGACGGTCGGGAATGCTCGGGATTATGGAACTCGAGTCAAAGGACAATGCATTTCAACTGCAAGGAGCTACTGGCAGTACGTCTGGCCTGGAAAAGCTTCAGGTCTCTCCTTCAAGGCAAAGTGGTGGAGGTGAACTCGGACAACACCACGGCTTTGGCGTACATCTCCAAGCAAGGAGGGACCTACTCTCTGACGTTGTACGAGATCGCAAGGGACCTCCTCACCTGGTCAAAAGGTCTAGACATATCACTGGTAACGAGGTTCATCCAAGGCAACTTGAATGTCATGGCAGATTGTCTCAGTCGGAAGGGACAAATAATTCCAACAGAATGGACCCTCCACAAGGATGTATGCAAGAGACTTTGGGCCACCTGAGGCCAGCCAACCATAGATCTCTTCGCAACCTCGATGACCAAGAGGCTCCCAATATTTTGCTCACCAATCACGGACCCAGCAGCAGTTCATATAGATGCCTTTCTCCTAGATTGGTCACATCTAGATCTATATGCATTCCCTCCGTTCAAGATTGTCAACAAGGTACTGCAGAAGTTCGCCTCTCACGAAGGGACAAGGTTGACGCTAGTTGCTTCCCTCTGGCCCGCGAGAGAATGGTTCACCGAGGTACTTCGATGGCTAGTAGACGTTCCCAGAACACTTCCCCTAAGGGTGGACCTTCTACGTCAGCCACACGTAAAGAAGGTACACCAAGGCCTCCACGCTCTTCGTCTGACTGCCTTCAGACTATCGAAAGACTCTCGAGAGCTAGAGGCTTTTCGAAGGAGGCAGCCAGAGCGATTGCTAGAGCAAGGAGAACATCCACCCTTAGAGTCTACCAATCGAAGTGGGAAATCTTCCGAAACTGGTGCAAGTCAGTATCCGTTTCCTCGACCAGTACCTCTGTAACTCAAATAGCTGACTTCCTCTTATATCTGAGGAAAGAACGATCTCTTTCAGCTCCCACTATCAAGGGTTACAGAAGCATGTTGGCATCAGTCTTCCGTCACAGAGGCTTAGATCTTTCCAACAATAAAGATCTACAGGACCTCCTTAAGTCTTTTGAGACCACGAAGGAGCGTCGTTTGGTTACACCTGGTTGGAATTTAGACGTGGTACTAAGATTCCTTATGTCAGACAGGTTCGAACCGCTACAATCAGCCTCCCTGAAAGATCTCACCTTAAAGACTTTTCCTGGTATGCTTAGCCACAGCTAAAAGAGTCAGTGAGATTCATGCCTTCAGCAAGAACATCGGATTCTCATCCGAAACGGCTACATGTTCTACAACTTGGTTTTTCTAGCCAAAAACGAGCTGCCTTCTCAGCCTTGGCCAATATCGTTCGATATTCCAAACTTATCGTATGGTTGGAAATGAACTAGAAAGAGTCTTATGCCCTGTAAGAACTCTTAAGTTCTATTTAAAACGAACTAAACCTTTACGAGGCCCGTCTGAAGCTTTATGGTGTTCAGTTAAGAAACCATCTTTGCCTATGTCAAAGAATGCTTTATCCTATTTTATCAGACTGTTAATACGAGAAGCTCATTCCCATCTGAATGAGGAAGACCAAGCTTTGCTGAAGGTAAGGACACACGAAGTTAGAGCTGTCGCAACTTCCGTGGCCTTTAAACAAAATAGATCTCTGCAAAGTATAATCGACGCAACCTATTGGAAAAGCAAGTCAGTGTTCGCGTCTTTTTATCTTAAGAATGTCCAGTCTCTTTACGAGAACTGCTACACTCTGGGACCATTCGTAGCAACGAGTGCAGTAGTGGGTGAGGGCTCAACCACTACAATTCCCTAATTCCATAACTTTTTTAATCTTTCTCTTGAAATGTTTTATTATTGTTTTTGGGTTGTCCGGAAGGCTAAGAAGCCTTTCGCATCCTACTTGATTTGGCGGGTGGTCAAAGTCTTTTCTTGAGAAGCGCCTAGATTAGAGGTTTTGATGAGGTCCTGTTGTATGGGTTGCAACCCTTGATACTTCAGCTCCTAGGGGTCGCTCAGCATCCTAAGAGGATCGCGAGGCTCCGTAAGGAAGACGTACTTAAAAAGGCAGAGTAATTGTTTAAGTCGACTTCCTTACCAGGTACTTATTTATTTTATGTTTGTTATTTTGAATAACTGCTAAAATGAAATAAAAAATCCTTAGCTCATAATAATGTAAACAATTATTGCTGGTCTCTACCCACCCCCCTGGGTGTGATTCAGCTTATATAATCACCGGCTAAGTTTAATATTGAAAAATGTCATTTTTATAATAAAATAAATTTTTGAATATACTTACCCGGTGATTATATATTAAAGGACCCTCCCTTCCTCCCCAATAGAGACCCAGTGGACCGAGGAGAAAATTGAGTTCTGTGTTTACATTGAGTACTGAGTACCTGCACGACAGATGGCGCTGTTGAAGTACACCCCCTACCTGCATAGCGATCGCTGGCGGATTTTTTACGTAGAGTTTTCTGTCGAGCAACAGAGTTGCAGCTTATATAATCACCGGGTAAGTATATTCAAAAATTTATTTTATTATAAAAATAACATATCTTCGAATTTGTCATATTTGAGTTTTATTTATTTATTTATTTTGAGTGGAATATTTTTGAAGCTTTAAGTACTCAAAGATATATTTTATATGTTTTCAGATATGTAGTATTTTGGCTTTTAGTCTTAGCCTAATTACAAGCTTTTACTTCTTTAAAGAATATATTTGAGTCTTATTTATTTATTTATTTATTTTGAGTGGAATACTTTTGAAGCTTTACGTACTCAAAGATATATTTTATATGTTTTCAGATATGTTGAATATTTGACAGTATTTTGGCTTGTAGTCTTAGCCTAATTACAAGCTTTTACTTCTTTAAAGAATATATTTGAGTTTTATTTATTTATTTATTTTGAGGAATATTTTTGAAGCTTTACGTACTCTAAGATATATTTTATATGTTTTCAGATATGTAGTATTTTGGCTTGTAGTCTTAGCCTAATTACAAGCTTTTACTTCTTTAAAGAATATATTTGAGTCTTATTTATTTATTTATTTTGAGGAATATTTTTGAAGCTTTACGTACTCTAAGATATATTTTATATGTTTTCAGATATGTTGAATATTTGATAGTATTTTGGCTTGTAGTCTTAGCCTAATTACAAGCTTTTACTTCTTTAAAGAATATATTAGAGTCTTATTTATTTTGAGTGGAATATTTTTGAAGTTTTGCGTACTCTAAGATATATTTTATATGTTTTCAGATATGTTGAATATTTGATAGTATTTTGGCTTGTAGTCTTAGCCTAATTACAAGCTTTTACTTCTTTAAAGAATATATTTGAGTCTTATTTATTTATTTATTTTGAGGAATATTTTTGAAGCTTTACGTACTCTAAGATATATTTTATATGTTTTCAGATATGTTGAATATTTGATAGTATTTTGGCTTGTAGTCTTAGCCTAATTACAAGCTTTTACTTCTTTAAAGAATATATTAGAGTCTTATTTATTTTGAGTGGAATATTTTTGAAGTTTTGCGTACTCTAAGATATATTTTATATGTTTTCAGATATGTTGAATATTTGATAGTATTTTGGCTTGTAGTCTTAGCCTAATTACAAGCTTTTACTTCTTTAAAGAATATATTTGAGTCTTATTTATTTATTTATTTATTTATTTATTTGTCTGCGTCGTCTGCTATTCTGACATTCCTCTTTGTGTCTTCTGCAGATGTCGTCGTTCATCGGCCAATTTTGTATAATTATATAGATTGTTTATACAGAAAATCGTTTCTACAATGCCCAGGAAGAAAGGCAACATCAAGAGAATGGCCGAAGCAGCTGAAAAAGCGAGAGAGGTGAAAAGAAGGAAACTGGATGAGCGACGAGCGTCGACCATTTCACCTCCACCACCAACAGCTGATTCTCCCCAGCCCTCTACGTCCGCCAACACACCTCCTCCCTCCACCTCTCGTGCTCCAACACAAACCCTCACCAGTTCAATGCGAAGAAAGATTGGTATTCAAAAAACAGAAAAAGTAGTAACAAATATTGAAAATGTATTCTTGAGGAGAAGTAATTTAGTTGATATTGCAGATAATGTAGCCTGTTCTGTGTGCTTTGAAAATAGTGTGAAGGCAGTTGTTGTGGAAGGACATTTGGACACTCGAATAAGAATGTTTTGTACTAAGTGTAAATTTACTATTTTTGATAATAATTCTGAAAATTCTGAATTTGCGGCCGCCCAAGCTGTTTCTAACTACAACATCGGGCCTGAAGAAAGTAATTTAAATATATTGCTTGGCCTTCCTTTTTTTACAAATTTGCTCAAGTGCTTGAAGACTCAAGACCAAAGGATGGATGAGCCAATAAAGAAAAAAAATAGAAGGAAGTTGAAGTTGGACAAGAGCTACTCTGCTGGAGCATACTAGGCGCCGTGGGATGTGTCAACTTTAAATGCCATTTTCTCAAAAGTAAGATATTGTGCTTTAAACCACTACTACTTCGTTAGTTTTCATCCGATTTTCACATTTGTTTTTTCATTGTATTCGTCTTTAAAAGTTCTATAACTGGCTCAGGACCAATCTTTGAAAATGTTTCTTTTTCTTTATTTAAAATTACATTATTTACGTAACAGATTTTTATTACAAATTTAAACGCAAAAATAATAACTTTATCTCTCTAAAGTACAAATTTTGTCTTGAGGAGATTGTTGACACACTCTTTAGCTATTAAATGAGACTAGGTTTAGCTTCCTATCTCTGATAGTTTTAAAGTAGTAGCAGTTTTTTTGGATGCATACGAAAATGCCCTTTTCAATTTTTTTTTTTTATTGCAGATTTTGCATTCAGCAGATAGGAGAAGATTCCAGGTATAGAGAGTGCCCTAAAATAAAATTTTCAATTAGTTACCATGATTTTTTGTAACCCATGTCAATTTTTGCCACCCATTCCCTTAAGCTCGATATAATGGTATCTATTTGAATATCGGATATAAGCCACATGTTACTCTACACCTCACTCAAACTATGAAATATGATTAATCAGTCATTGTTCCGTAACCGAAATACAAACCACGGTATTTACATTGGGTTTACCTTTTAGCGCAGCTGAAATGGCGAGCCATTAGAATTTAACGAGGGTGTATTACCCCTGCGCTAGTTAGCGGGGGGTAGGGGAGTGGTAGCTAGCTACCCCTCCCCCCCCCTCACACAGATGAATGCTCACTTTCACTTTTGGCTCGGACTGTGACAGACGTCTCTGTCTTGGTCCTCTCTTGGCAGCCATTGTTTTTTTTGTCTTTACTTAATCGCTTACTTTTCATTTACTCAATATATATGTAAACATGTTTTCATGTTTGTATATATATTTGAGTATAGAAATCAGTAAGTTTCCTTTTCAGAGTTGTGTGTGTAGTGTACGATATCTACGTGGAGTCCTCGGCAGTTAGGCCACCACGGCGTAATTTTATGGGTGGCGATCGAGTTTGACTTATGTCTTTCTCTCTCTCTCTCTCTCTCTTGAGGTCGTTCACCCTTTTACTACGTGTTACTACGCCCTTGTAGCTTCCTTTCCGTGTAGGGGGGTTGCTACGCCGTACGTTTGTCTCAATTAGTTTATGAATCTAATTGTGGTTGTTAATTTTTCAGCCTGTAGAACGATTCCTTTCGAGGTTTCGTTCTTTCTTTAGTGTTCATTCATTTTTAAATTACATAATTACATAGTTTCATAATTATAATTGTTATAATTCTGTTTTTGTTACAGCTCTCCTTCCGTGAGTGTAAGTGGTTGTGAGGGCACGTGCCTGTTGTGTAATTCTTGTTTCCTTTCCCTCGGGATTCCTCTTCGGAGCCTTCCCGGGGGAATGAATGTGTACTAATGATTTTTGTTTTATTTTTTTACAGTTACCGATCTAGTTCGTTTCTGTAATATGGCAACGGTGTGAGCTGTCTTGTTGAGGCCTGGGGATTCGGCTGTTGCTGCCTCCCCCCTTGTATTTTCGTCAGGGGCGTGTCTCCTTCTACTGGAAGTACTCCCGTGACGACGGACAGCTCTCCAGTTCATTTTAGAACTCTCAGGAGGCTTGCCTCCTTGGGCGGGTAACTTTCCTTCCGAGGGAAGTTTTTCCTGTCCAGGCTTGAGTTTTTCCCCTTTTGGGGGGTTCTTCTCTTGCCTTTTTTTTTTCGTGCGACTATGCTCTTGGTGCTGAGCGGTCACACCTGCAGTTTCGCTCAAGGGGCTGGGCAATTGCAGGAGCCTCTCTTCGGAGGATTGCTCCTTTTAGGTCACTGGCTGACCAGTCTCTTCTACGAAGTGTTTCTCTTTCGTTCGCGAGAGAGTACACTCATAGAGACTCCTCTTCGGAGGATTCTTCTGCTGCTGTTGCTGTTGGCCTCCCTCGCCGTAAGGCCCACCGTCCGCCTCGTCGTAAGGGCCTCTCATCCCCCTATAAGGGTGCTAAGAGGCGCCTTTTTGAATCTCTGTTTGCAGCCTACAACTCCTTCTTCTTGATCTTCCGCCTTGGTGCAGATGGACAGCAGTCTGATCTCGTCTTCCGACGGGCAACGGTCTTCCCGACGGACAACGGTCTTCCAACGGACATCAGTCTCCCAGCGGACAGGCAACGGTCTTCCGATGGACATCTGTCTCCCGACGGACAACGTTCCCTTCGGAGCAAAGGGTTGCCTCTCACGGGGGTTCTTCCCTTGCGTGTCAGGGTTCCCCTACCCGTCCTTCTGCTGTGTTCTCTCCTGCTCCTGCTCAGTGTTAGCGCACAGGCGCTCTCCTGCTCATCAGCGCTTCCTGATCGCTAGCGCTCTCCTTTCGCCAGCGCTCTCCTGTTCGTCAGCGCTCTCATGATGATCATCCCTGCTGTTCCTGTTGGTTCCTGTTACGTGCCCACGTTCGCCCTCGCGATCTAGAACTTCGGTTCAGGTCTGGGTCAAGGACTCTTCTTCTATGCGCAGGCTTCCACGCGTTGCCTTCTGCTCGCCAGCGCGCACAGGCGATTTTAGTTTCGCCTATTCAACAGCGTTCTACACGTCAGCGATCACCTGTCTCTCGGCGATCTCCGGATCACCCGCGTGTGTTACAGCCGGCGCACCAACGTTCTCCAACGCTTCTGAAGGAACATGGTTCGCCAGCTACTAGCTCGCCATCGCCCACCTGCGCATGCTGCTCGCCATCGCGCGATCGCCCACCTGCGGATGCTGCTCGCCATCGCGCGATCGCCCACCTGCGGATGCTGCTCGCCATCGCGCGATGGAGAGCAGCATCCGCAGGTGGGCGATCGCGCGATGGCGAGCAGCATCCGCAGGTGGGCGATCGCGCGATGGCGAGCAGCATCCGCAGGTGGGCGATCGCGCGATGGCGAGCAGCATGCGCAGGTGGGCGATCGCGCGATGGCGAGCTAGTAGCTGGCGAACCATGTTCCTTCAGAAGCGTTGGAGAACGTTGGTGCGCCGGCTGTAACACACGCGGGTGATCCGGAGATCGCCGAGAGACAGGTGATCATATAGATGCCTTTCTCCTAGATTGGTCACATCTAGATCTATATGCATTCCCTCCGTTCAAGATTGTCAACAAGGTACTGCAGAAGTTCGCCTCTCACGAAGGGACAAGGTTGACGCTAGTTGCTTCCCTCTGGCCCGCGAGAGAATGGTTCACCGAGGTACTTCGATGGCTAGTAGACGTTCCCAGAACACTTCCCCTAAGGGTGGACCTTCTACGTCAGCCACACGTAAAGAAGGTACACCAAGGCCTCCACGCTCTTCGTCTGACTGCCTTCAGACTATCGAAAGACTCTCGAGAGCTAGAGGCTTTTCGAAGGAGGCAGCCAGAGCGATTGCTAGAGCAAGGAGAACATCCACCCTTAGAGTCTACCAATCGAAGTGGGAAATCTTCCGAAACTGGTGCAAGTCAGTATCCGTTTCCTCGACCAGTACCTCTGTAACTCAAATAGCTGACTTCCTCTTATATCTGAGGAAAGAACGATCTCTTTCAGCTCCCACTATCAAGGGTTACAGAAGCATGTTGGCATCAGTCTTCCGTCACAGAGGCTTAGATCTTTCCAACAATAAAGATCTACAGGACCTCCTTAAGTCTTTTGAGACCACGAAGGAGCGTCGTTTGGTTACACCTGGTTGGAATTTAGACGTGGTACTAAGATTCCTTATGTCAGACAGGTTCGAACCGCTACAATCAGCCTCCCTGAAAGATCTCACCTTAAAGACTCTTTTCCTGGTATGCTTAGCCACAGCTAAAAGAGTCAGTGAGATTCATGCCTTCAGCAAGAACATCGGATTCTCATCCGAAACGGCTACATGTTCTACAACTTGGTTTTTCTAGCCAAAAACGAGCTGCCTTCTCGGCCTTGGCCAATATCGTTCGATATTCCAAACTTATCGTATGGTTGGAAATGAACTAGAAAGAGTCTTATGCCCTGTAAGAACTCTTAAGTTCTATTTAAAACGAACTAAACCTTTACGAGGCCCGTCTGAAGCTTTATGGTGTTCAGTTAAGAAACCATCTTTGCCTATGTCAAAGAATGCTTTATCCTATTTTATCAGACTGTTAATACGAGAAACTCATTCCCATCTGAATGAGGAAGACCAAGCTTTGCTGAAGGTAAGGATACACGAAGTTAGAGCTGTCGCAACTTCCGTGGCCTTTAAACAAAATAGATCTCTGCAAAGTATAATCGACGCAACCTATTGGAAAAGCAAGTCAGTGTTCGCGTCTTTTTATCTTAAGAATGTCCAGTCTCTTTACGAGAACTGCTACACTCTGGGACCATTCGTAGCAACGAGTGCAGTAGTGGGTGAGGGCTCAACCACTACAATTCCCTAATTCCATAACTTTTTTAATCTTTCTCTTGAAATGTTTTATTATTGTTTTTGGGTTGTCCGGAAGGCTAAGAAGCCTTTCGCATCCTACTTGATTTGGCGGGTGGTCAAAGTCTTTTCTTGAGAAGCGCCTAGATTAGAGGTTTTGATGAGGTCCTGTTGTATGGGTTGCAACCCTTGATACTTCAGCTCCTAGGGGTCGCTCAGCATCCTAAGAGGATCGCGAGGCTCCGTAAGGAAGACGTACTTAAAAAGGCAGAGTAATTGTTTAAGTCGACTTCCTTACCAGGTACTTATTTATTTTATGTTTGTTATTTTGAATAACTGCTAAAATGAAATAAAAAATCCTTAGCTCATAATAATGTAAACAATTATTGCTGGTCTCTACCCACCCCCCTGGGTGTGATTCAGCTTATATAATCACCGGCTAAGTTTAATATTGAAAAATGTCATTTTTATAATAAAATAAATTTTTGAATATACTTACCCGGTGATTATATATTAAAGGACCCTCCCTTCCTCCCCAATAGAGACCCAGTGGACCGAGGAGAAAATTGAGTTCTGTGTTTACATTGAGTACTGAGTACCTGCACGACAGATGGCGCTGTTGAAGTACACCCCCTACCTGCATAGCGATCGCTGGCGGATTTTTTACGTAGAGTTTTCTGTCGAGCAACAGAGTTGCAGCTTATATAATCACCGGGTAAGTATATTCAAAAATTTATTTTATTATAAAAATAACATATCTTCGAATTTGTCATATTTGAGTTTTATTTATTTATTTATTTTGAGTGGAATATTTTTGAAGCTTTAAGTACTCAAAGATATATTTTATATGTTTTCAGATATGTAGTATTTTGGCTTTTAGTCTTAGCTTAATTACAAGCTTTTACTTCTTTAAAGAATATATTTGAGTCTTATTTATTTATTTATTTTGAGTGGAATACTTTTGAAGCTTTACGTACTCAAAGATATATTTTATATGTTTTCAGATATGTTGAATATTTGACAGTATTTTGGCTTGTAGTCTTAGCCTAATTACAAGCTTTTACTTCTTTAAAGAATATATTTGAGTTTTATTTATTTATTTATTTTGAGGAATATTTTTGAAGCTTTACGTACTCTAAGATATATTTTATATGTTTTCAGATATGTAGTATTTTGGCTTGTAGTCTTAGCCTAATTACAAGCTTTTACTTCTTTAAAGAATATATTTGAGTCTTATTTATTTATTTATTTTGAGGAATATTTTTGAAGCTTTACGTACTCTAAGATATATTTTATATGTTTTCAGATATGTAGTATTTTGGCTTGTAGTCTTAGCCTAATTACAAGCTTTTACTTCTTTAAAGAATATATTTGAGTCTTATTTATTTATTTATTTTGAGGAATATTTTTGAAGCTTTACGTACTCTAAGATATATTTTATATGTTTTCAGATATGTTGAATATTTGATAGTATTTTGGCTTGTAGTCTTAGCCTAATTACAAGCTTTTACTTCTTTAAAGAATATATTAGAGTCTTATTTATTTTGAGTGGAATATTTTTGAAGTTTTGCGTACTCTAAGATATATTTTATATGTTTTCAGATATGTTGAATATTTGATAGTATTTTGGCTTGTAGTCTTAGCCTAATTACAAGCTTTTACTTCTTTAAAGAATATATTTGAGTCTTATTTATTTATTTATTTTGAGGAATATTTTTGAAGCTTTACGTACTCTAAGATATATTTTATATGTTTTCAGATATGTTGAATATTTGATAGTATTTTGGCTTGTAGTCTTAGCCTAATTACAAGCTTTTACTTCTTTAAAGAATATATTAGAGTCTTATTTATTTTGAGTGGAATATTTTTGAAGTTTTGCGTACTCTAAGATATATTTTATATGTTTTCAGATATGTTGAATATTTGATAGTATTTTGGCTTGTAGTCTTAGCCTAATTACAAGCTTTTACTTCTTTAAAGAATATATTTGAGTCTTATTTATTTATTTATTTATTTATTTGTCTGCGTCGTCTGCTATTCTGACATTCCTCTTTGTGTCTTCTGCAGATGTCGTCGTTCATCGGCCAATTTTGTATAATTATAGATTGTTTATACAGAAAATCGTTTCTACAATGCCCAGGAAGAAAGGCAACATCAAGAGAATGGCCGAAGCAGCTGAAAAAGCGAGAGAGGTGAAAAGAAGGAAACTGGATGAGCGACGAGCGTCGGCCATTTCACCTCCACCACCAACAGCTGATTCTCCCCAGCCCTCTACGTCCGCCAACACACCTCCTCCCTCCACCTCTCGTGCTCCAACACAAACCCTCACCAGTTCAATGCGAAGAAAGATTGGTATTCAAAAAACAGAAAAAGTAGTAACAAATATTGAAAATGTATTCTTGAGGAGAAGTAATTTAGTTGATATTGCAGATAATGTAGCCTGTTCTGTGTGCTTTGAAAATAGTGTGAAGGCAGTTGTTGTGGAAGGACATTTGGACACTCGAATAAGAATGTTTTGTACTAAGTGTAAATTTACTATTTTTGATAATAATTCTGAAAATTCTGAATTTGCGGCCGCCCAAGCTGTTTCTAACTACAACATCGGGCCTGAAGAAAGTAATTTAAATATATTGCTTGGCCTTCCTTTTTTTACAAATTTGCTCAAGTGCTTGAAGACTCAAGACCAAAGGATGGATGAGCCAATAAAGAAAAAAAATAGAAGGAAGTTGAAGTTGGACAAGAGCTACTCTGCTGGAGCATACTAGGCGCCGTGGGATGTGTCAACTTTAAATGCCATTTTCTCAAAAGTAAGATATTGTGCTTTAAACCACTACTACTTCGTTAGTTTTCATCCGATTTTCACATTTGTTTTTTCATTGTATTCGTCTTTAAAAGTTCTATAACTGGCTCAGGACCAATCTTTGAAAATGTTTCTTTTTCTTTATTTAAAATTACATTATTTACGTAACAGATTTTTATTACAAATTTAAACGCAAAAATAATAACTTTATCTCTCTAAAGTACAAATTTTGTCTTGAGGAGATTGTTGACACACTCTTTAGCTATTAAATGAGACTAGGTTTAGCTTCCTATCTCTGATAGTTTTAAAGTAGTAGCAGTTTTTTTGGATGCATACGAAAATGCCCTTTTCAATTTTTTTTTTTTATTGCAGATTTTGCATTCAGCAGATAGGAGAAGATTCCAGGTATAGAGAGTGCCCTAAAATAAAATTTTCAATTAGGTACCATGATTTTTTGTAACCCATGTCAATTTTTGCCACCCATTCCCTTAAGCTCGATATAATGGTATCTATTTGAATATCGGATATAAGCCACATGTTACTCTACACCTCACTCAAACTATGAAATATGATTAATCAGTCATTGTTCCGTAACCGAAATACAAACCACGGTATTTACATTGGGTTTACCTTTTAGCGCAGCTGAAATGGCGAGCCATTAGAATTTAACGAGGGTGTATTACCCCTGCGCTAGTTAGCGGGGGGTAGGGGAGTGGTAGCTAGCTACCCCTCCCCCCCCCCTCACACAGATGAATGCTCACTTTCACTTTTGGCTCGGACTGTGACAGACGTCTCTGTCTTGGTCCTCTCTTGGCAGCCATTGTTTTTTTTGTCTTTACTTAATCGCTTACTTTTCATTTACTCAATATATATGTAAACATGTTTTCATGTTTGTATATATATTTGAGTATAGAAGTCAGTAAGTTTCCTTTTCAGAGTTGTGTGTGTAGTGTACGATATCTACGTGGAGTCCTCGGCAGTTAGGCCACCACGGCGTAATTTTATGGGTGGCGATCGAGTTTGACTTATGTCTTTCTCTCTCTCTCTCTCTCTCTTGAGGTCGTTCACCCTTTTACTACGTGTTACTACGCCCTTGTAGCTTCCTTTCCGTGTAGGGGGGTTGCTACGCCATACGTTTGTCTCAATTAGTTTATGAATCTAATTGTGGTTGTTAATTTTTCAGCCTGTAGAACGATTCCTTTCGAGGTTTCGTTCTTTCTTTAGTGTTCATTCATTTTTAAATTACATAATTACATAGTTTCATAATTATAATTATTATAATTCTGTTTTGGTTACAGCTCTCCTTCCGTGAGTGTAAGTGGTTGTGAGGGCACGTGCCTGTTGTGTAATTCTTGTTTCCTTTCCCTCGGGATTCCTCTTCGGAGCCTTCCCGGGGGAATGAATGTGTACTAATGATTTTTGTTTTATTTTTTTACAGTTACCGATCTAGTTCGTTTCTGTAATATGGCAACGGTGTGAGCTGTCTTGTTGAGGCCTGGGGATTCGGCTGTTGCTGCCTCCCCCCTTGTATTTTCGTCAGGGGCGTGTCTCCTTCTACTGGAAGTACTCCCGTGACGACGGACAGCTCTCCAGTTCATTTTAGAACTCTCAGGAGGCTTGCCTCCTTGGGCGGGTAACTTTCCTTCCGAGGGAAGTTTTTCCTGTCCAGGCTTGAGTTTTTCCCCTTTTGGGGGGTTCTTCTCTTGCCTTTTTTTTTTCGTGCGACTATGCTCTTGGTGCTGAGCGGTCACACCTGCAGTTTCGCTCAAGGGGCTGGGCAACTGCAGGAGCCTCTCTTCGGAGGATTGCTCCTTTTAGGTCACTGGCTGACCAGTCTCTTCTACGAAGTGTTTCTCTTTCGTTCGCGAGAGAGTACACTCATAGAGACTCCTCTTCGGAGGATTCTTCTGCTGCTGTTGCTGTTGGCCTCCCTCGCCGTAAGGCCCACCGTCCGCCTCGTCGTAAGGGCCTCTCATCCCCCTATAAGGGTGCTAAGAGGCGCCTTTTTGAATCTCCGTTTGCAGCCTACAACTCCTTCTTCTTGATCTTCCGCCTTGGTGCAGATGGACAGCAGTCTGATCTCGTCTTCCGACGGGCAACGGTCTTCCCGACGGACAACGGTCTTCCCGACGGACATCAGTCTCCCAGCGGACAGGCAAGGGTCTTCCGATGGACATCTGTCTCCCGACGGACAACGTTCCCTTCGGAGCAAAGGGTTGCCTCTCACGGGGGTTCTTCCCTTGCGTGTCAGGGTTCCCCTGCCCGCCCTTCTGCTGTGTTCTCTCCTGCTCCTGCTCAGTGTTAGCGCACAGGCGCTCTCCTGCTCATCAGCGCTTCCTGATCGCTAGCGCTCTCCTTTCGCCAGCGCTCTCCTGTTCGTCAGCGCTCTCATGATGATCATCCCTGCTGTTCCTGTTGGTTCCTGTTACGTGCCCACGTTCGCCCTCGCGATCTAGAACTTCGGTTCAGGTCTGGGTCAAGGACTCTTCTTCTATGCGCAGGCTTCCACGCGTTGCCTTCTGCTCGCCAGCGCGCACAGGCGATTTTAGTATCGCCTATTCAACAGCGTTCTACACGTCAGCGATCACCTGTCTCTCGGCGATCTCCGGATCACCCGCGTGTGTTACAGCCGGCGCACCAACGTTCTCCAACGCTTCTGAAGGAACATGGTTCGCCAGCTACTAGCTCGCCATCGCCCACCTGCGCATGCTGCTCGCCATCGCGCGATCGCCCACCTGCGGATGCTGCTCGCCATCGCGCGATCGCCCCCCTGCGGATGCTGCTCGCCATCGCGCGATCGCCCCCCTGCGCATGCTGCTCGCCATCGCGCGATCGCCCCCCTGCGCATGCTGCTCGCCATCGCCCCCCTGCGCATGCTGCTCGCCATCGCGCGATCGCCCCCCTGCGCATGCTGCTCGCCATCGCGCGATCGCCCCCCTGCGCATGCTGCTCGCCATCGCGCGATCGCCCCCCTGCGCATACTGATCGCTCACCTGCGCATGCTGCTCGCCATCGCTCGCCAACGCGTCGACATGCCACAACGCGCCATCACTAACCTGCGCGTTAGCGCTCACCAGCTCACCACCGATCGCCTGTTTATCCATATCGCCAGCAGTCTTCCTCGCCCACCCAGCAGCGCGTTTTCTTGCCATCGCGCTAACGCTTGCGTTCGCCGCCTTGGACTCGCGCTCATTCACCTGCCCACCCTCGTGACCGTTCGCCTGCGCGCCCGCTCGCCTGCGCGCGATCATTCGCCTGCACGCCCACACGCATGCTCTCCAACGTTCGCCCACGCACGAACCAACGGTATTCCATCGCACAGACGGACGGTGTTCCGTCGCGCGAACCGACGGTGTTCCGTCGCGCGAACCGACGGTGTTCCGTCGCGCGAACCGACGGTGTTCCGTCGCGCGAACCGACGGTGTTCCATCGCTCGAACCTACAGTGTTTCTTTGCACGAACGTCGACCTAATTATTGCAGTATCCATTGCTCGTCTATGGGTTATCGCTCCCCGACCACCACCTCTCGCCCTTCCTACCACGCTCGCCCTCCTTCTGCGCTCCTTCGTTTGTGTTCCTGCGTGACCGCGCATGGGCGCTTCCACGTTCGCCCACGCGCAAATCTTTGAATTACCATCGCGCGAGCTCCAGGGCGATTGCGACCACGATTCCCATTGGGGTTTTCGCAGCATGGCCAGCCTGGCGAGTTCTTCTGGAGCGTATTTCCAGAGCACGCCTCACCCCGTAAACGCAGAGCATGACACTTGCAAGAATAGGAAGAAACTTCAGGGAGGTCTGAGCAACACTCCTCTTTCCAGAACCTGGGTTAGCCCTTCCCCGTCATTCCCTGGAAGGATTTTTGGCGGGGGGCTTTCCGTTCGAGATTTCTCCATCGGCCAAGGGGTGACTGCTTACCCCTTCCTCTGTGGGCTTACCAGGTCCTTTCCCTCCTCGGTTACGGCCCGAGGTTTGGTTCAAGGAAACTACAGGAAGATCATGGGTACTTTCCTCCTCTTGGGCTCAGGCGCCTTGGCCTTTCGTCGTTAAGTATCTAACTTGCGGACAAGCTCGATGTTGTACCATCTGGACGCGCTGACTGAAGACTTCCTTCGGGTGTCTCATCTGTGGAGGTCGACAACCTCAGGCAACCTCCCATCCTTGAGAAGAGTTTGTTTGTGCCCAAGGACAGAGACTTAGACAGCGGCTGTGCGGAGGAAATCGACTTCCGTATTCACTCCTCCAAGGCGCTTTCTTCCAGACTCTGCAGGGCTCCAGCGCCCTTTTCTTTCAACCACGTCGGCCTAAGTTATCGGCTACGACAACTGGGACAAGGTGTCCAATGGCAGTTTCCTCCTGTCAGGAACAGATGGCACGGAAGGCTCCCCCGGGGGGGCATAGTCCTAAAAGGAGCGGCAGAGTTCACGAACTCTAGGATTGCAGGTTTTTCGCTGGGAGGATGCTTAAGGTTACTCATCCGAATGACAGCTTCCCGATGCCCATTCCCGCACAATCTCTGTGATCAGCCAAGGATCTCGCGCCTGCCGTCTCTGTCATCGAATTCAGTGTCTCTGAACCTCTATGCCATAGCGTCAGCAAGAGTTGCCCGGTTTGGCAGAATGATCCATACCTTAGGCGAAGGTCTTCCATAGGATCATCGACGGCTTCACCCCCGGCCTCTTCAGTCGATCCTTTCTTGTAAGGAAGGATCTGAGAGGGGAGTTCCGTAGTCGACCTCTCAGCCCTGATCAAGTTTGTCGAACAAACTTCGGTCAGCGTAGAACAGCAGAATCGATCAGACTGGTAACGAGGCGACAAGACTCCTTAAACCCTGGATCGGAAGGACGGGTACTTTCAGTTTCCATTCCATCCATCTTCCAGGGAGCTCGTCGAATTCAGCCTAGACTGCAAGTATTCCTGCTTATGATGCAGTGTGGCTATCCCGCCGTGGCATAGCAGGTTTTTTTCCCCAGAGAACTCTCCCTGCCTTCCTCATGGCCGCTCAGGTGCAGGCTTCCGCCTCCTCTGCTGTTTGGAGGGCTGGTCAACTCCGGTAGGCTCGGGTTCGACCTTCATCAGCGCCGGGACAAGCTTCCGGATGCTTACCATGAGTGTGGGCTCATGGTATTTTGCTTGGAGCCTTCTCTTCTTCTGCCTCAACATCTGGAGTATCTGGCCATGATATTGAGTCAACGGCCTTACCACGTTGGAAACCCCGCTTCTCGTCCGTCCAGCGAGGTTAAGCAACGTCGGTTCTGGTCGGTACTTGGATGGGTGACCACCTGGGGACGCCAGATTCTGTTACCACATCCTCCGAGCCTTCCTTTCAGTTGACTGTGGCAAGACTGAGGAGAGTCGCAGTACCTGTTCTCAGTCAAGCAGAGCTTTCAGCCCTACCTTGGAACGTTTCCTAGTTCTTCTTTCCTCATTGACCCGTCTATAGACTCTAAACGGTCACCTCAGGATAAGTTCCATGTGGGGCGGTCCAAGTTCCGGTGGCTTCAGGCAACGTTTAACCGGACTTCCTGGCCCCTATGGGACCAGTGGAACTATTAGACCTGCAATGGGTGTTGACCTATGGAGCCTCTTGATGGTAGTGGATATTCTCGTCCTTTCCCCACATTCTTGATGCGGTTCTCGGACTCGTCAAAGGAAGGGGGGGGGGCATGTTCCAGTCCAGGCCTATGGTCAAGACCTGAAGGATACCTCTCCATCATTCAGGCAGGCTTAGGGGCCTTAGTCTTGCCCCTCTACAGATCCTACAGCTCCTGCCGAGTCGCTCCGTGCGCGTCGACTTCATGATTCTGGCGTATTCTAACCAGCAGGGGACGCATTTTCACACCTTCACATCTTGCAGTAGAGATACCGGGATGATTGAGATTCTCTCAATACCACCATCGGGCTCTCTCATTCCAGGCAGGGGAATGTTCTCTCCGACTATCCGAGCAGAGCCTCGTAGAGAGAGTGTACCTGGGGGTCTTTGACCTTGGGTAACCAGCAAGTGCTGGTCTGGGGGACCTGATCGCGACAGCTTGGAACCTCAAGCTTCCACTGTTCTTCCCCCCTAGTCTCAGACCCCGAGACTCTGGCAAGATGCATTCCGGTGATGGTGGGACAACTTCGACGCCTGCGTCTTCTCTCCTTTTTGTCTGTGGACAATGGGTCTCAACATGACCAGGTTGTCTGTCAACCTTTCAATGGGAGAGCTCCACTGGGACTATGCGCAGAACGGTTTCTGGAGCTTCTGCTTCCCCTGACAGAACTCCCGGGAGAGCTTCTCCCACGGCGCAGACTACTCAAACAACCACACTGCGACATCTCTTCCGAACCGGGGCGTCGCTTCGGCTTCATGCCTGGAGACACTACGCCTCCTCCTCAAGAAGAGACAACCCGCAACAGTCGCGGTACGGAGGTCGCGTCATCTGCGATAGTCATCCGCAGGGGTCTTCCAGGCAAAGTGAAGAGTCTTCGGTGGTTGGTGCCGTGGGAGATATACCTCTTCCCTTGAGGCCTCTTCTCCAGCAATAACGGTCTTATTGCCTTTCGACGGGAGGAAACTCCTTTCCGCTCTCGGCAATGAAGCCTGTCGCTCAGCCTTTCCCTGACCTTCAGGCTTAAAGGAATAACTTTTTCCTGCCCGCTGGATCTTTCCTCGCTCATGCGAAGCTACGATCGTCCCTGCCCTAGTCGGAGGAAGACCTCCAACTTGGAGCAGGGCTCGGACTTTTAGTCCTTTAAGAGATCTTCTCAAGACCCTTTGCAACAGGCCTCGGATTGTATTCCGCCTTGGGTCTCCTGCTCACTCTGGCCACGGCCAGTGTGTAAGCAATCTTCTTGGTCTCGTACGACTCCCCCTTTCTAAGGAAGAGGGGAAGGCAACATTCAGGTTCGCTCCTGAGTTGTTGGCTAGACTCAGAATCTGGGGGTCCCGGCCCTTCGGTCCAATTCCTTCAAGATTTCGAGTCTCCATTCTGTATCTGATGTCCCAAGACCTTCTCTTTCTTGCCAGTAAAGGAATCGAGAGGTTAGCTTTGGGAACAGCTGCAGTTTGTCCTCAGTTGCAGCCGATTTGGGAGCACAAGGAGGACACGGGGGAGAGTCACCAGTATACCTCTTCAGCCCGGACTCAAGGACATTCATCTCGACCTGTCTCCAGACCTTCCCCCGTTACGTCGCCCTACAGCACGATGTTGGATACATCGCAACGTCCCTCGCCTTCGAGTAATACTACTCTGTGACGCAGGTGCTACAAGCTGGAGTCTGGAAGCGTCTAATGACCTTCGCAGCCCGCTTCCTGCAGGGCGTGACCCACAGGAGTCTCGATACGTTTTCTATCGCTCTGTGGTGGCTACACAACAGCTGGTCTAACCTCAGGCTCCTTTTTGGACAGGTAGCAGAAGGTTGAGGGCATTGTTATCAGGTTTTAGTCTGCATGAACGAAAGAAGTATGTCTGGCCCTTATTTCTTTCTTCATCATCCCCTCTACGGGGAGGCAGCATCCTGGTCTCTGCATAGCTGACCTCGAACCTCTGCAGGTAAACCATACTTCCTTGTGTTCCGAGTATTGAGTCAATACTGTCGCGTCCCCCATACCCTTGACGAGGTGGTATTGGGAACGTCCTAACCCAGAGTTCCTTCTGGAACTCCAGGTCAACTGCCTAGGATGGGTCACACTTCTTCCTTCACACACAAGCTTATGTAGGCCACACGGTTCCTTGCGGAGCAAGGAACTTGTGAGGTGCAGGGACTCCTTTTCTCGAGTGCGACTCACTCGGATTCTGAGTCCCCGGGTAAAGCCAAAGCCAGTATGGCTGGGGACTTTCCACCCTACCTAATGGGTAAGTCACCCAATGTAAATAGCGTGGTTTGTATTTCGGTTACGGAACAAATGACAAATTCGAAGATAATTTGTATTTTTCCTAACCATACAAACCTTAGCTATTTACACATATTTGCCCGCCAGCCCTGTCAACCAAGACAAGTCCTACCTCTAAGTGAAAGTGAGCATTCATCTGTGTGTGAGGGGGGAGGGGTAGCTAGCTACCACTCCCCTACCCCCCCCGCTAACTAGCGCGGGGGTAATACACCCTCGTTAAATTCTAATGGCTCGCCATTTCAGCTGCGCTAAAAGGTAAACCCAATGTAAATAGCTAAGGTTTGTATGGTTAGGAAAAATACAAATTATCTTCGAATTTGTCATTTTAGAAAAGTCACAAACTGTTCATCCTACTTCTTATGACATACAAAAGACGTATTTTTTAATAAAAATCTTGATTTTATAATTTATTCCTGATAGAATTTTATAAAAATAAAATCTTACAAGAAACTGTTTATATATATATATATATATATATATATATATATATATATATATATATATTAATTTATTTTATTACCATCCATTTGTAGTTGATTGCTATATCTTCCATTTATATGACTTATTTTTGCTCTCTCCACCCTTCAGAAACTGATGAAAAATGGTGTAATCTCGAGTGGAGACACTCGAAAACGCCGGGGATTTTTAAAACATGAAACATAGCTTAGGGGCAGCTGCAGTGGTTGGAGCCTTCTCGTGCCTCCAATGTGGCCCCTCGCATACAGTATCATATGTTTCAATAAGCCGCTGGAACCTCGTGGCTAGTCGCGCTTTTGTGTGGCCGAAGCCTAATGGGAGAGGGTTTCTCTGACTTAGGAGCTGCTGTTGAGGAGTCAAATACACAAGAGATATCTCTCATTCTAGTGCTCCAGTTAAGGTTTTTTTTTTTTTTTTTTGTCCTATTTTTATCTTTATGCATATATCAGAGGTGTAGCTAAGATCCTTTTATTCTACTGCAGCATTGTTTTGAGTTTGTTTCCATAAAATTTGCAGTTTTAAATTCATCATTTATCTGAAATGTGTATTTATCCCTAATGTATGTACCTTTTTTTTGACGACCTATTTCCTAATAAACATCTTCTTTGTCTGCATCTTTTCCCACCTTTCACAATTTTCACTGGCCATATTTGTTTTGGCTAATTTTTCATGGCCGGATGCCTTTCCTGCCCCCAACCGTCCCCATTTACTCGTGTTTGGGACCGGCACCAAGTTGAGGCTCATTTGCACCCCCCCACCCCCTCAGCGGCTGGGTTATATTTCCTAGTCAGAGGAACCCTCTCACCTTAGGCTTAGGCCACACTCGGGGGCGACTAGCAGCGAGGTTAGAGGATTATCAAATAATATATTTCCTAATAAACATATGATTTGATAATCCTTTCCTCATTTACATTATACTTGAAATGTAACAAAATACGAATTAAAGTTATATAGTTTACTTCGCTATTCAAGCTCGATATAATAAAAACTCATCCTACTCTTGATGATGTCGATAAAGACCTATCTTCTTGATAAAGAAATAAAGATGTTAACAATCAGAATCTATCTCTCTAATGAAACATGTTATTGAAACATCTCGTAGGAGACTGGATTGTCTCTATACATTTTGAAGAAAATTTAAAAACCAAAAAAGAATCTTTCAGCTCCATCCCATAGCCAGAGCGTTTGAAAGCGATTATATGGAAATTCAGGCAAATTCAACAATTCATAAGCTACCAAAACTCTTAATTTCTTTCTTGGTGGTAAATTCCTGACCTCTGGTTGGCCAAATCTTCCTCAGCTGTGATTGGTCATTACCTTCAGTTATTACATCTTCACACATGCATACACACATCAAACATCGTAGCCAAAACTTTTGAATATGACGTATTTGTTTAACTTAAACACCTCCGCCACATCCATTAACTAATTATCAAGAAATTTATAACCATTTTAAGTTTGTTTCTATGAAAATTATGATTTCTTTCAAAACGTATTTGCAGTATAGGTTTTTTACCCCTACACCATTAAATTTACTCATAAAAAATTATTGCATGGCATCACATACAACCACCAATGAGATGCAGATATTTCATGCTAAAATGAATAAGGTGGGAGGGTTACTCTGGATTATGGGCTGCTGTTGACGAACGAGTTGAAGTCCTGCGACGCAATTTGTTCAAACGCTCTAGCTAATTAGATGTGTTTCTTCATTCATATATATATATATATATGAGCTAGTTTGCGGACAGATTAAATTTACTCAAGTTTTTTTTATCCTAATTCACTTTTATACATATAACAATATTTAAGTAGCCTGAAAAGATTATTTTTTATTTCTTATATTCTTTAGATATGCAAATGTTTATCAATTGCACTTTACTTCCAGTTACCACTCTTTTCTTTTCAAAGTGAGAAAGCATGTACGACTTTTATACATTTCTTGTCATTTCAATCGTAGATATTATCAGTACAATTATGAATATTTTGGGAAATGAGGTTGAGAATTTTGAGTTCATATTTATTACTTTTAGAGCAAAACAGTATCTAAAGTTAGAAGTAAGAAAAGTATATATAAATAGCAATGTGCAGGCTATGTATAGGCCTGAGTACAGAATACAGAAAATTTCACATTCAGAATTTTGTTTTACAAAGGCTAAATCTGAAAGCCACGGAGAATACAGTAGGCTTCTTTTCTTCTCAGTTTCCTTTATAAACTGCATCCTTCATTCACTTTCTGACGTACATCTGCTTCCACTCCACCATTTGCTGCAATAACAGACCCCAAGTACTTAAACTGATCCACCTCCTCAAGTAACTCTCCATTCAACATGACATTCAACCTTGCACCACCTTCCCTTCTCGTACATCTCATAACCTTATTCTTACCCACATTAACTCTCAACTTCCTTTTCTCACACACCCTTCCAAATTCTGTCACTAATCGGACAAGCTTCTCTTCTGTGTCTGCAACCAGTACAGTATCATCCGCAAACAACAACTGATTTACCTCCCATTCCTGGTCATTTTCGTCTACCAGTTTTAATCCTCGTCCAAGCACTCGAGCATTCACCTCTCTCACCACTCCATCAACATACAAGTTAAAAAACCACGGCGACATCACACATCCCTGTCTCAGTCCCACTCTCACCGGAAACCAATCGCTCACTTCATTTCCTATCCTAACACATGCTTTACTACCTTTGTATAAACTTTTCACTGCTTGCAACAACTTTCCACCAACTCCATATAACCTCATCCCATTCCACATTGCTTCCCTATCAACTTTATCATACGCTTTCTCCATCTCCATAAACGCAACATACACATCCTTATCTTTTGCTAAATATTTCTCGCATATCTGCCTAACTGTAAAAATCTGATTCATGCAACCCCTACCTTTTCTAAAACCACCCTGTACTTCTAAGATTGCATTCTTTGTTTTATCCTTAATCCTATTAATCAGTACTTTACCATACACTTTTCCAACTACACTCAACAAACTAATACCTCTTGAATTACAACTCATGCACATCACCCTTACCCTTGTATAGTGGTGCAATACATGCACAAACCCAATCTACTGGTACCATTGACAACACAAAAAACATATTAAACAATCACACCCTCTTCCTTCAACATCTCAGCTCTCACACCATCCATACCAGATGCTTTTCCTACTCTCGTTTCATCTAGTGCTTTCCTCACTTCCTCTCTTGTAATCTCTCTCTCATTCTCATCTCCCATCACCGGCACCTCAACACCTGCAACAGCAATTATATCTATCTCCCTATTATTCTCAACATTCAGTAAACTTAAAAAATAACCCCCCCCCCTTCCCTTCCCTCCTCTCCTTTTAACAACCTTCCTTTTTCATCTCTCACCGTCTCTTCAATTCTTGAACCAGCCTTCCTTACTCTCTTCACTTCTTTCCAAAACTTCTTCTTAATATCTTCATATGAATGACCCCACCTCAGGTCAGCTGCCCTCTGCCTCACGTACCTTGCGCTTTACTTCCACATTTCTCTCTCTATATCTTTCATACTTCTCTACACTATTACTCTGCAGCCATTCTTCAAAAGCCCTCTTTTTCTCTTCCATTTTTACCTTCACTCCTTCAATCCACCATTCAATGCCCTTCCTCATGGTGCCTCCAACAAACTCTTGCAATCCCAACAAAATTTTCTTTTAACTTCCACTCCTCCTCTAAATTACCAGTTCCTCTTACTTTCATTTCGTCATATGCCATTTTCAACTTTTAGTTCGTATGTAGTTTATTTATTAACATTTCTCACTAGGCTATTTTTCTGTTAAGACCTTAGGCTTATGGCAGCCTACTTTTCCAACTTAGTAACAATAATAGTTTGGTTTTACTTTTGCTGTGCTTTCTCGGGGTTATTTTTAATTATTTCAAATCACTGTACTTTATACTGTGAAAAATGTTGCATGAATGAATCTAGTGTTTATTTACTAAATCCAAAAATGGAATATTTCTACATGAATTGTACTCGCTGTAGTCAGTACTGATAAGAAAAATAATTTTCTCCGGCCTTTATCTTTGCTTTACAAGAGCTTCAGTTTGCTAATTATTTTAATTTCCATTAAAAACTTTATTTCGTTACACAAAAAACTTTTAGGCCTCAGTCATGTTCTTTCTTTATTTCATTCATTCTTTATTCAGAGTACAGTATAACAGTACTGTATAACGTACAAGAGCTGTACTATAAATTTGGTTAACAATTGAGTAAATTACAATTAAGGCTTATCAAAACAATATAGAAATATCTAAGCTTTATTTCTTGGACAGATACAGACATAGTAGTGGCTGTAAATAGCTTTATTAAACTTAAAAGTGGTCAACACTGTCACAAAAAAATATCCATAACACATGCACACCACACTAACTCCGGCAGTCATGTAAGAAAACCTTTTAAAATTGAGAAAAAAAAAAAAATCATAAATTGAAAGGCTGTGCATTTTCTGTACATTAACTTTTGAAATTATTTTCTTAAAGCATTACCGCTGAGTCCTTATAATACTGCAGATTCAAGGGTTAAAGTTCATAACTTTCATTATGATGCTTATCAATCATTCGGGAAAAACACGGCAGGATATGCATTATAAAATGCTTGTACTAAAGATGTGTATATAGGCCTATATACTATACAAAATACGTATCAAATTTCTTCTGTGGAGAGCACGTAAAATTAAAATAAACTACATTTCCCGTTGAAATTCGAACAAACTGTATCGGAAAGCGGAGGTAAAAAACGCAAAAGAAATTTTAAATTCCAAAACGGACAAAACGAAGCACGGTCAAGCATCTAGAACTTTAAAATTGTGGCAGAGGAGGAGGTATGCTCTGTTGAATGCCGGGCAGAAACAGTCCTGAAAAAATCAAGTCCTGAAATAAAACTGTAAGTATGTGATCCAAAGAACTGCGGCCTTTGGAATCAGGAACGTCCGATGCTTCATTCACATCCTGCTGCAAAGCCAGTCTGGTGGAAACCTTTGACCGAAGCATGCCAAAATTATCGCAACAGATGCGCTACATAAATGAGTTTTAAAACGCACGGAAATTAGAATTTCGGAAAGGATGACAAATTTCGAAAAAAAAAAAAAAATAACTGAAATAAGGTACGTATAAATACCTTGATCTCAGTTCGAAACGATCGCTGAAAATGGATGTACTGTTGCTATTTCAGGATGAAATTTTAATTTATTACAAAAGTTGAAGACCCAAGAAAACAAAAACGGTAATTTATTTGTGAATTCAACACACACATTGACGGTTCTAGAATAGCAATTTGCCAGTAAAAATTAAATTAGTTTCATGACAATGTGCACCGAGCACTCAAGGAAGGCATCTTCTTATCAATTTTAAATTTAATTGAAGGTTAAAAAATTATATATCTTCTGATATACTTCATGATAAAATATGAAAAACAATTTTCAACAATATCAATAGAGTATATGGCAAAATGTATTGCGTGATAGTGAAGGAATTGGTTGGTTATTAAAATGAACCTTCCCAACTGGCATTACCGAGTACTGAATCACTCTCCAAGGCTGTCAATAAAAAAAAAGTACATTTACCCTCCAATAAAAAACAAATTGGTTAATTTCTTCAGTACCTTCAATGAAAAAACTCCTCTGCTCTGACAAGAAAATGAGCGCAATTGAAACGACCCCCCCAAAACTAATGCCATCATCAATACTAATATATCCTCCTCATTAAATATCACTAAAATTTAAATGCTGACTTCACACAGTAATCTTCATCACTTTCTAATATAGCTATGTTGTATATTTTTCTTGAAATTAGATGGAAAAATTACTGTATACAAATTGAGCTCCCTCTGCTTTGGCAATATAATATGAGCGAAAGTTTAAATTGCTAATTTAAAAAAAAAAATACTTATTACTGATAAAAATGCCATATTCATTATATCCTGCTCATGACAAATAATTTTGTACTATCTACATCTTACTTGAAATGAATTATGCCAGGAAATGGTTAATGGAATATTTTTCCCTTGATTTTGATAAAGCAATTCTTTGTACAGCTATTCCACTTGGCAAATATAATCATCTAAACAAATGTCTAAGGAATCTGCCAAAAACTAACTTTAAGGATTAAGACCTAGAACAGTATATTATTTACAGCGTGCAGTGTACGAGACAAACAAACAAACAATAATTATTCTGACTGAGAACTGATTTCAAGAAAAAATCAAAATGTATGCCATCAGACTTAAGGTGAAAATTTCAAAACAAATTTTATTTACTGTAAAGCATGTCTTCAATTTTTTGGGCAGGATTTTTGTGCTTCAAGAAGTTTCCATTGAGTATACAAGATTAAATCCTTTTGGGGAATTACTGTTGTACACAAAAAAATCATGTACATAAAAAACACTAGAAATATAACTCAGATGGGACTGAAAAACAAATGAATGGTAATCGCTTTAAATATTCAGTACATTATTACCTATTTTAGGAGGATAAATATGGGACATAGTTTGTACATAATGAAAGCACTGATGCTTGTAACAATATTTTCATACTGTACTATAATTTTTATTAAAACCTTACAAGTAAAATTCTACAATTGTGTAAAGGCTATAGCACTAGCGTAAGCCACTAAATTAAAACAAAAATTCTGCCATAAACTTGAAGACAAAATATGGGACCTGGAAACAATTATGCTTTTGAATTACAGTGCGCAGTTTTTATTATGATTTAAGATTTAAAAAAATTTGCTGTCAGTACAAAAACTGGGGTTTGATGCTCGTAACGTAACACGACACAAAACTTTTCAATATTTCAAAATCAAACGCACCACCGACTATAAAAACAATCATTCTTATTAAGACAAGAAATGATACATATCGTCCATGAATGGCAACAATCAGTGGATGCGCCTATTTTTTTTTTCCAAAAATAGCCGACTTTTTCTTTCAAAAATTTACGTAGTCCGCATGAGAAAATTGTCACTGGGAAATTCTCCGTCCGGGTTTCAATTCTATGGATTCCATATCCATAAAAAAACAGCACGTTTATAGTGAAAAAAATAAGTTCTGGCAATAGGATACGTCTCACACGTACACACTTCTTCTGTACTGCCAATTCAAATTATTGGCTCCACGGATTGTAAGCGGCAAAAAGTGGGCCTTGACCTTGGCCAGCTGATTGTGTCGTTTTCATTGCGGCATTGTTGGCTTTATTAGAAGAAACTCCAGGCCAAACGGATGCTACCATGCTTGGGGGTGGAACCCCTGAGGGTGGGGGCACTCCAGTAGGTGCAGGTACACCTGTGGGCGGAGGTACTCCAGTAGGGACACTACCGCCGGAACCTTTCATTAAATTAAGGATCCTTTCCTGCAGTTCAGACTGCTTGCTATTACTACCACCTAATCCACCAGATGCCATCATTGGGGCAGCCACAGGTGCTGCTTGCATATGTGGTGTCATATTGTAAGCACCATACATACCAGTCATATTGCCATAAGTTGGATAGGCTGTTCCTGAAACAGCAGCAGCTGCTACAGCATTGGGTGGTGGCACCATACTGACTGCACCACTATTTGCACCAGCCCCAGATGTACTCTGACTTACTGGAGTACCCGACCCTACCAAGCTACTGGAGCCATAGTTATAGCCTGGGTAAGTTACAGCCATGTGTCGACTTGCAGATACTCCTGTAACGCAAAGTATTCATAACAAAAAATCAGTAAATTAAAAATGAATGGATATTGAAGCCTTACATGGTAAAAATACAACAGTAACAAAATATATTACGATTTACACGTAAAAAATGCTTACATCATATAAAAATTAGAGAACTGCAAAATTCTAATCAATTGATTTCTGTGAAAGAAATAAATTTCTCTGAACTTTCAGCAGATTCGAAGCCTTTTTCTGCACTTTTCTACAGAGCAAAGGATTAATAAGCATAAAGTATAGGGAAATATGTCTGATGATATTTCATACAAGATATTCTCATCATATTCAAAACTTGGTTAACCAAAACAGAATTATTTTGGTTTCCTTTGCAAAGTTTGTTCTATAAAAATATGAGAGAATTAATTTATGAAGAAAAGGATGATTCGCCTTTGTATTTTAACTGGTATAAATTTTGTGCATTTCTATCAATTTTGAGAGAGAAGATTCAACGGTTATGCTGCATTAACTAGCACCCCTTTCTTACGTCAATTCAGCTATTATGGTAATTGATGATTCAAGTACTGTTCAAGCTTTATTTAGAAAAATAAACAGACAAATCAAACAAATCAATATACTACACGTCAGTGCTCCATATTGTACACCAATACCCCATTATACGTATTAATTCCGTTCCTAAAAAAAAAATTTGTCGAGTAAATGTTATTTCATCGAAACGCATTTTCCCATGGACTACCATTATATACATTGAAATATGTTTGTACAAGCTCCCCAAAGTTCACCTGTTTCCCAATCTTCGTAATACAGTAATAAAATAGAATACCTGAACAACTTTGTTTTATTAACATTAAGGTAATAATACCCAGACAACAATGGTTTAGCAAGTATAATTTCTTCCTGGGAGTAGCAAAATGAAAAATCAAAATGCCATAGCAATATGATCAATACAATAGTGTCCCCTTAAAATAAAAGAGAATGATACTATAGTATTAAGAAAATGCTATTAGTTGCAATATGAAATGTGTTAGCATATAATTCACAAAACATATATTTTAGTCTATAATATTCCAAAATTAATAACAATCTTACAGTTACAAATTACCAAAAAATTACCTGAGCTTCATAAAATAAAATAATTACAATCCAAACACACAACAAATAAATGTAAAACAAAGCTATGAAAGAAAGCGCGGTCAGTTGGGATGAGAAACGTACTAGCAAGTCAAACGTAAACTAGTAAACAGTACGGTATAAAAATATTTATATACTGGGGCATTGATGTTACAAGAGAGCAAGTCTTTCTAAACCAGATGGAAACTTATCCATTAAAGAGGCAAAACCAATCTCGCTTTTCTAGTATCGATATTATTTACGTATATTGGGTATTGGATGATATTCAAAATACTGTTCCCCCAAAAGTTTTATGAAATCACCAAAAACTTTGATTATTCTGAGAGGAACTGAATTCAATTGAAGTCGACTTCAATAAGTGCTATTAAATTATTTTCCCATTTACTTGGTCTTACATTACCTGTATGCCAAAATACAAGCTTCTATCTTATCCTTTTGACTTAATAAAATCAACAAGAATAAAAAGCACAATAAATTCTCATTTATGGGAAAGGCTGTGCAATGAAGTTGTTAATTCAGAACAAATTATCAATTCTTGGAAATCAATTATACACAATTATTATTTAGAAATCTATTTTCAGGGACAAACTCGATTAGTTGGGGCGGTTGTTGGTGCAGAGGACGATTTTTTGTTTTAATAGTTTTTTGGTTACCTTCCCGAGTGGTCATGTAATTAAAATACGCATTAAGTTCCAATCTATAAATAGCTAAAAACCATTTTATTAATTAATATTATATTTCTATACACACCTGATATTTATATTGCTTCTTTTCCAGAAGTTTGTTTTATCACCATTTACCCAAAAAATTTATCATATATTTTCCCATTTTCTTTCCTTTCAAAAAAAATACATGACTAGTAATGAAACAATCTAGCGGTTACCGGCAAGTAGCACACTAGGAGTTGCCCATTCTTCAGTTTCAAAGTTGCAAGTATTCCCTATTCCTTGACAAAAACACTATTCTTCAGATGAAATACTTACAACCATTTCAATAAGGGTAAGTGATAAAGGAACTTATTGTGAGTCTTAAAACAATTTAGATTTGACTGAAGTCAAAAAGCACCAGATCAACTTTGGCTCCCAAAGCCCACCTAAAATGATAAGTGCTTATAGATTATTAAGGGTTCAGCTGTTATATTTATAAGAGAAAGTTTCCCAAATAGGAAATTCAACCTAACAAGTAGACCTGATTACTGGCAGTCTATAATACCTGAAAGTACTGTAGATGTCTAATCCCAGAGGCTTAAGTACCAAATTAAGCCGAATTGAAAAGCCATTTCATAAGGACACCTTGATAGAACATTCTTTTCCTAAAAGTTTTAACAACATGAACCTAGGTAGTTATAGTTACTGAACTGACCCTATTAAAAAATTAACAAACTATTGTTTTAGATATAAAAATGGTAGATTGTCTTTTTAAGACTTAAAAAGAACAACCTACAAGGTTGGAACAACCCTGCATTTGAAAATGTCCTTGGGTGATTAGATGTAAAGGGGATACGCTTGGTTGAATGAATCCCCTTTGAGCAGACTGAATTAGTACAACAGCCATCTCGGATACTTGACCGCAGATGGCCCAGTTCCGCGGATCATTTCCCTTCGTGTTCTGAACATGTCTATTAAGAGACTTCGTGATTCACATAAAGCCTGAAATTTGCTACACACCAGCTAGACCCTGATAAAAAGTAGGGAATATGTATATCTAGATTTTTAAGTATTTAAAATGGAATCACACACTTTGCTAAGGGATTTAGAACCAGATAACAAAACACATTTCACTGTTTTAAGAGCATCTAGTGTTCCCAGGTCATCCAACTGTTACTTCTACTTTACTAATCTGCTGGAAAAAAAATTGTATTTTCCCCAAGTGGTGGGTACAGTTACAAACATGCCAAAACTGCCCAGTGAAATTGCAACCATGCCAAACCTACTGATGAATGTAGTGCTCAAGAATATGTAATAACTAGTGTGTTACTTACCATTAACTACTAGATTTTTTTACTACTTAACTGGGGCATGCATCTTTTTAAAGGAAAGAAAATGCATTTTTTATATAAATTTTAGGGGTAAACTTCGATAAAACAAGCTTCTGGAGAAGCAGCAATATGAACGTCAGCAGAGGCTCATAAAAATAATCACCTCTTTATGCAAGTACAGTACTTGCAATACAAAAAATAATCATGAAATTATCATATTGTTCTGTTGTACTTTATTTTACATAAATTTTACTTTATTAATCGTAATTTTATTAATATTTTTGCCTTCTATTGTTAATCGAGATGGCAAGAAGTACAGAATTGAGATACCTTCAGGCTCAGCTGAATCGGTCAGTCGCCTTTAAACTTGCATGTATAGTGCTGCAATGAATGTGCGCTCAACACTTTACCACCCAATATCTAAAACCTAAGTTTTAAAAGTACATGAGGACCTGTAAAACCTATAGGCTTTCTTATTTGTTGCCCAATTTTAAAAATTTCAAAACCATATGTTTATAAATTCTACATAAGAAACTGTAGATCATTTGAAAATTATTCATATTTAGTTTTTTTCTTAATTTTTGGAATAAAAATATTTTTTCATTTATATAGTAGTCAGATTTTTCCAGTTTCAAAATTCTGACTATGGTTTCAAATACTGTACACAGCCTTTCACTGAGCATTTATTTGTTTAGTTATAAAAATTTAGTTTAAAACTAAGGGAGCCTTGGGGATTTAAAGCAACACTTAAAAATTGGGAAAATGTGTATAAAAAATGAGATTAAACATTTACGAAACTTCTTGTAGTAACTTGACATTACGTTTATCATAAAAGGGTAGCAGAACAGATGGTACTTGGCAGTTTTTAAATAACCCTACTCCTAAGCAAGTAAGTCCACTTTGTGAATTAACTGTGAGAAAAAGTCAAATTATGTTATCATTGTTTCACTGTTTTTATTTTGTCCTTATCTTCCCATTTTACTTTGCTTTCTTAATCAGTACCTTTATTCTCAGTAATTCATTTAGAAATTTGTATGATATACTGGGCATAAATGGGTGGCAAAAATTTATGAGCCAATTAATTAACCTAACCCTCATTATGGTCTACACAAATCTGAGACTCCAGTCCAGATTAAAAACAAAATGGTTTTCTGGCCAGCAGAGTAAAACATAGAATAAATAAACGTTGACGTTCAAGGCTGCAAAATTGATTTTTTTTTTATAAAAGCAAGCACTGTAAGTATTATGGGGTTACCTGGCATCATGATGACCTGGTTCATTGACGGGAAATAAAATAATCATGAATGAAAAGAAGCCTCATATAAATATTGAATAAGATTCTAAACTTGGTCTCATTCTGGATGAAAACTCCCAAATGTGAGGAAGCTAGGAACAAACCACTGCACGTGACAGTACAAAGACACCCGGCATGAAGCAATAGTAGCAAGAAGTTATAGTACTGCCAAGGGTATAATGGAATGAAGTAAGATGTGCACAGAACACAGTACCAATATATCAACATCTCCTACGTCTACTGACGCAAAGGGCCTCTGTTAGATTTCGCCACTCATCTCTATCTTGATCTTTTAATTCAATACTTCTCCATTCATCATCTCCTACTTCGCGCAATATATAAGTAAAAAAAATTCTTAATGATTAAGGAGTGATCAAGGTAACTGGCACTTCAGCCTAAAAGGTTAAAAAAAAAAGCTACATAGAAGACAAAATAGAATAGGAACCTACTCTTAAAAAGTACCGATATACTGTACAGTACACATGATAAGTTCTAAACCCAAAAAAGTGCTTAGCTGAGTACAATCTTAGGTGGAAGCAATAAGATAATCAGAGCTTGCTCCGTATATGCTAAGAAATAAAAAATCAAAACCAGGTTTTCCATATTGTTTTTTAAAAACTTGGAGAGTTTTACATTTAAAATGAATAACAACTCACTTGAATAATCAAATAGAAAAAAGTAAAAAAATTCCTAAAAAAATTATGGGAAAAAGGGGCTCTTTGCTGTCTAGGTCCTAAGTATCTGTTAGGCACATGTGCAGTGTTGACAGCCAGCAAAGTATTTTCTTTTTAATCGGGAATGAAGTGCCTTAAATTCACATAACCACTGAAGAGGGACAATTATGAAACCAAATTCTTTAATTATGATGTCACATGAGCCAAATTATAAAAAAAACATTCAACCAAATTCCAAATCCAATGAAAAAATGCCAGTGTACAGTAATTATATATTCAGTATTCACAAAGGAAATGGTAATAAATTATTAGACACTTACATCCTTGCCTCAAGAGACAATCAGTTGAATAGAGATACTTATTATATAATGTCCAATTATCAAATATCTTCAGTTAAATCTTTTGTTTCATACATATAAACCACAGTTAACCATACACATTTTTAAATGGTCTTCTGACTAATCCCTGAATGCCTCAATCTTGGTAACTAGCAAGGGAGGCATCTGAACAGGAGAGCGACTTCCTTTACAGAAATTTTATTTAACTTTATCTACTTGCAATGGTATATACTAATGGTCTCCTGCTGTCACCTTCTGTTGCAAGGCAATCATATTCAAACATATCTAAGGTATCCCAGTCCTAAGCTCATGTCACATTGGGAATGATCATTTGTGTGAAGATTGAGGTCCAAGGCTCATTTCTCATGTCAAATGATCAGTTGAGTGAAGGTTGAGGTCCAGGGCCCATTTCTTGAGTCAAAAGGTGATCTGACCACTAAAACCAATAAATGTATTTTTTCAATAGTATTTGTTGTTGTTCACCATTATTAAAATATGTTATTTTTATTAATAAAATAAATTTTTGAATATACTTACCCGATAATCATGTAGCTGTCAACTCCGTTGCCCGACAGAATTCTATGGAGGGATACGCCAGCTATCACAATACTAGAAGGGGGTGTATTTACCAGCGCCACCTGTGGCCAGGTACTCAAGTACTTCTTGTTGACACCTCCTCAATTATTCCTCGGTCCACTGGTTCTCTATGGGGAGGAAGGGAGGGTCGATTAAATCATGATTATCGGGTAAGTATATTCAAAAATTTATTTTATTAATAAAAATAACATTTTTCAATATTAAACTTACCCGATAATCATGTAGCTGATTCACACCCAGGGGGGTGGGTGAAAACCAGTGTACAAGATTAAAGGATAGCTAAGTATCCCATATTTCATATAATCAGTTATCCACAATAACAATGAAATAATAAGTACCTGGTAAGGAAGTCGACTTGAACCGTTACTCTGCCTTTAATAAGATCGTCTTCCTTACTGAGCGCAGCGTTCCTCTTGGGAGGCTGAATCAACTCAAAGGTGCTAAAGTATACAGGGCTGCAACCCATACTAAAGGACCTCATCACAACCTTTAACCTTGGCGCTTCTCAAGAAAGAATTGACCACCCGCCAAATCAACAAGGATGTGGAAGGCTTCTTAGCCGACCGTACAACCCATAAAAAGTATTCAAGAGAAAGGTTAAAAAGTTATGGGATTATGGGAATGTAGTGGCTGAGCCCTCGCCTACTACTGCATTCGTTGCTACGAATGGACCCAGGGTGTAGCAGTACTCGTAAAGAGACTGGACATCTTTGAGATAGAATGATGCGAACACTGACTTGTTTCTCCAATAGGTTGCATCCATAACACTCTGCAGAGAACGGTTCTGTTTGAAGGCCACTGAAGTAGCCACAGCTCTCACTTCATGTGTCCTTACCTTCAGCAAAGCAAGGTCTTCTTCCTTCAGATGAGAATTTGCTTCTCTAATCAGAAGCCTGATGTAGTAAGAAACTGAGTTCTTAGACATTGGTAGAGAAGGCTTCTTGATAGCACACCATAAGGCTTCTGATTGTCCTCGTAATTGTTTTGACCTTCTTAGATAGTACTTAAGAGCTCTAACTGGGCAAAGTACTCTCTCCAGTTCGTTCCCCACCATGTTGGACAGGCTTGGGATCTCGAACGACTTAGGCCAAGGACGGGAAGGAAGCTCGTTTTTAGCCAAAAAACCGAGCTGCAAGGAACATGTAGCCGTTTCAGATGTGAAACCTATGTTCCTGCTGAAGGCGTGGATCTCACTTACTCTTTTACCTGTTGCTAAGCACACGAGGAAAAGAGTTTTTAATGTGAGGTCCTTAAAAGAGGCTGATTGGAGCGGTTCAAATCCTGATGACATTAGGAACCTTAGGACCACGTCTAGATTCCAGCCTGGAGTGGACAACCGACGTTCCTTTGAGGTCTCAAAAGACCTAAGGAGGTCCTGTAGATCTTTGTTGGAGGAAAGATCCAAGCCTCTGTGGCGGAAAACCGCTGCCAACAAACTTCTGTAACCCTTGATCGTAGGAGCTGATAGGGATCTTACGTTCCTTAGATGTAACAGGAAGTCAGCAATCTGGGTTACATTGGTACTGGTTGAGGAAAACTGCATTGGCCTTGCACCAGCTTCGGAAGACTTCCCATTAAGACTGATAGACTCTGAGAGTGGATGTCGTCCTTGCTCTGGCAATCGCTCTGGCTGCCTCCTTCGAAAAGCCTCTAGCTCTTGAGAGTCTTTCGATAGTCTGAAGGCAGTCAGACGAAGAGCGTGGAGGTTGGGTGTACCTTCTTTACGTGAGGTTGACGCAGAAGGTCCACTCTAGGAGGAAGAGTCCTGGGAACGTCGACCAGCCATTGCAGTACCTCAGTGAACCATTCTCTCGCGGGCCAGAGGGGAGCAACAAACGTCAGCCGTGTCCCTTTGTGAGAGGCGAACTTCTGAAGTACCCTGTTGACAATCTTGAACGGCGGGAATGCATACAGGTTGAGATGGGACCAATCCAGCAGAAAGGCATCCACGCGAACTGCTGCTGGGTCTGGAATCGGAGAACAATACAAGAGGAGCCTCTTGGTCATCGAGGTAGCGAATAGATCTATGGTTGGCTGACCCCACAGGGCCCAAAGTCTGCTGCAAACATTCTTGTGAAGGGTCCACTCTGTGGGGAAGACCTGACCCTTCCGGCTGAGGCGATCTGCCATGACATTCATATCGCCCTGAATGAGCCTCGTTACCAGCATGAGCTTTCGATCTTTTGACCAAATGAGGAGGTCCCTTGCGATCTCGAACAACTTCCTCGAATGAGTCCCTCCCTGCTTGGAGATGTAAGCCAAGGCTGTGGTGTAGTCGGAGTTCACCTCCACCACCTTGTTAAGCTGGAGGGACTTGAAGTTTATCAAGGCCAAATGAACTGCCAACAACTCCTTGCAATAGATGTGAAGTGTCCTTTGCTCCTGATTCCATGTTCCCGAGCATTCCTGTCCGTCCAGTGTCGCACCCCAGCCCGTGTCCGATGCGTCCGAGAAGAGACGGTGGTCGGAGGTCTGAACAGCCAAAGATAGACCTTCCTTGAGAAGAATGCTGTTCTTCCACCATGTTAGAGTAGACCTCATCTCTTCGGAAACAGGAACTGAGCCCGTCTCTAGCGTCATGTCCTTTATCCAGTGAGCAGCTAGATGATACTGAAGGGGGCGGAGGTGGAGTCTCCCTAACTCGATGAACAGGGCCAGCGATGAAAGTGTCCCTGTTAGACTCATCCACTGCCTGACTAAGCATCGGTTCCTTCTCAGCATGCTCTGGATGCATTCTAGGGCTTGGAAGATCCTTGGGGCCGACGGACAAGTCTGAAAAGCTCGACTCTGAAGATCCATACCCAAGGAGACAATGGTCTGGGATGGAACGAGCTGAGACTCCTCAAAATTGACCAGGAGGCCCAGTTCCTTGGTCAGATCCATAGTCCATTTGAAAATCTCCAGACAGCGACGACTTGAGGGAGCTCTTAAAAGCCAGTCGTCTGACGGAGCCGGACACAAGATCATGATACTGCTGCACAGTCTGTAAACTGTCAATCATGGGCAAGCGAGGAAGTACAGTGACAACCCGAATCTGTCTAGACTGTCTGGGTCGTACAGACAACTCCTTAACGGGTTGCTGAGGTTGCCGCACTGCGTCACAACAAGTCCCTTCTGTTGGTTGTTGAACGTCTTCCCCGTGACACATTGACTCCGTAAACAAAAAATCCTCTAACAAGGACTAAGCTTGGACTGCATGTCATGCAACACAGCTCAAGGTCTATGGGAGCAGGTGTGGTAACAGACGGGATTAGCGGCTGAAGTGTAACCATTACCTTCCCTGTAAGCATGTTATGCTTAAATAAAAGTCCATAAGAGGTTATGCAGCTAAAGGCTCCCTCCAAATGACAGAGTCCTCAAGGGAATATCAGAAGGAGGGAGAAAAGAACTTTCTCATCTACAGGGACCTTATCCTAGAAAAGCTAAGTTCTCTGAGTGAGGGTTCACTGGTGCAAAGCAGCAGACTAGAAGGCAACGTTATGAAACTGCTTGACAGTCTAGTGAGTTGGCAACAACCCAAGATGTGTTGAGAAGCATGCGGTAAGGTATGCAGAGCATGATGTATGCAGAGTATGCTGTATGCAGAGCATGCTGTATGTAGAGCATGTTGTATGCAGAGCATGCTGAATGCAGAGCATGCTGTATGCAGAGCATGTTGTATGCAGAGCATGCTGAATGCAGAGCATGCTGAATGCTGAGCATGTAGTAAGCAGAGCCTGCTGTAAGCAGAGCCTGCTGAAAGGAAAGCAGAGCGTGTGCATGGCGTTTAACATTTCTCAGAAATTCCATGACCAGTGCTAGAGTGCTTTATGCATGCTTGCATGGGGTTTAAACCATGGTATGCTGAACAGCAGAGTCAGAACGAGCTGGAACAACAATAGTGTGGTTTCCTCTTCAAGACTCCGATGAGGGAACACCTGAGGCTCAGTCTGCAAAGGCTGAATAAAAGACAAGCAGAAGGAAGGCGCATGGGTGGAGGAGGCTGACTCCTAGCATGAGTGGTTGAACCCAAGGGTTGCGCTTGCTGAGCGGTTGGCGGAAGCGGAGTAGCAAGTTCCAGTTCCTGTGGTGTGAGCGGAGCGCGATGAGGAAGAGGCTGCGCAGAACAAGGTAAATGTCTCGCAAGCTGAGGCTCCTGAGGCGCAAGGCTAAGGTGTTGTGGTGCTTGCCTTATGGAGGGTTGAGCTCGCTGCAGCAAGAGCTGAGGAAACTGACTCATGGACGGGAGAGGTTGTTGTACCTCAACCGAGTGTTGCATCACTGGTGGAGCAGCAAGTGGAGGCGGAGGAAGAGAGGTATAATCCTCCTGATCCCAATGTAAAGGTTGCCTTAAGAAAGGCGGAGGCTGAACACCACAGGGAACAGCAAACTCAGCACGTGTCTCAACATCGTACGCCTGGCAGGTGGAACTGCTGGCAGGTGGTACTGCGATCAGGCGGAGCGAGTGTAGGTGGAGGGAGTGTAGGCGGAGGCGGAGGAGCAACACTCTCAGCCCGACACTCACGCATCAAGTCCGAAAGCTGTGCTTGCATGGACTGTAGTAGAGTCCACAACATCATACGCCTGGCAGATGGTACTGTGATCAGGCGGAGCGAGTGTAGGAGGAGGGAGTGTAGGCGGAGGCGGAGGAGCAACACTCTCAGCCCGACACTCACTCATCAAGTCCGAAAGCTGTGCTTGCATGGACTGTAGTAGAGTCCACAACATCGTACGCCTGGCAGATGGTACTGTGATCAGGCGGAGCGAGTGTAGGAGGAGGGAGTGTAGGCGGAGGCGGAGGAGCAACACTCTCAGCCCGACACTCACTCATCAAGTCCGAAAGCTGTGCTTGCATGGACTGTAGTAGAGTTCACAACATCGTACGCCTGGCAGATGGTGCTGCGACCAGGCGGAGCAGGTGCAGGCTGGGCGAGCACAGGCGGAGCAGGTGCAGGCTGGGCGAGCACAGGCGGAGCGAGAACAGGTGGAGGGAGTGTAGGCGGAGGAGGAGGTGCAACACTCTCAGCCCGACACTCACGCATCAAGACCGAAAGTTGTGGACTGCAGTAGAGTTAACTTGGGGTCGGCAGACACTAAGTTCTGCTGAGGTAAAGCCTTAACAGCAGAGATCTGTTGTGGCAGAACCTTACTCCTCTTAGGCGGAGTGTAATCAACTGATGACTGAGGAGAGTCAGAGCTAACCCAATGACTGCATTCGGGTTGTGAACTTTAACTTCGTACGTCTGGCATAGGTCTGGACTTAACGTTTAAGAAGTCTTGAGACCTGAGACCAGCGTTACTCTGCCTTTATTTTCTCCCCTAATCTCTTCTGCAGACGAGCAAAATAAGGGCTCAATCGTCTGCGGGTGGGAGTGACGGTCTCGGTAAGACACGCCCACAACCACCGAGAATACTTCTGTGCGCCGATCAAGGCCTGCTGAACCCTTATGCCCTTCGACATTGCTTCTCCCCTGGGCTTGGGAGCTTGCAAGAGGTCCCGGACTGGGAGGACGACTGGCGCGCACAAAAGTACCCTCACGCACTAATCACTTATCACTTTGATTTCTGTTTGCACTTATTTCACTGAACTCGAAACTTTAAGTGGTTTGTACCTGAAATACGCAATTCTATCCTTTCTCAAAGTTAGTAATTGCGAAAACAGAATTACAATGTAACAGAAAAATCTAATGAAAGATAATTCAGTGGTTGGAAAGAGACTAAACACTAGATCACTCTAGAAACGTTTAGTTTCTTCCCCTAAAGAGACTAGGGAGAAGAGCAAAAAACGATAACGACGTTACTCGTACGCCTGGCAGGCTTGAATGAAACGTTTATCCTCTTTCTCCCTCCGTCTCTATCTCTCTCTCTCTCTCTCTCTCTCTTGACTTAGAACCTGAGAGAAGAGCCCAATCATATATATCGTTAAAACATATTATTGTTAAAGGAAAAAAACTGAAAAGTTCCTTTATTAGGATCAAAACCATTAAGTTAAGAAAGAATAAACAAAACGCTAGACACGGTTACTCTTACTGCAACGTGAAACCGTGAACATTCTTTCTCTATCGTAACGATAGAGTGCAAGTTGAACGTTCTGAACGTCAACAACTGCAGAGACAAAACAAAACGTTAGTTCAGCTTTGAAAACAGTACGAGACTGTCAAAGAAAATCTTTCAAACTCTGTGGCGGAAATAGCATAATATGTTAACAGGTAAAACCGAAATGACGGGCTCAAAGTTTATTAACTTCGGTAAAAGACCGCCTACTATTAGGAAGGTCGAATATAAACAAATATAAAAATTAATTTTAATGAGTTATAATAAAAGGAAGTTAATCGAAGAGGCCTATAAGAGGCGGAGAGATATAAAATAAATCTATAACTTTTGTTAAGCAAAATTAAGAAAGAGAGTCTATACTCTCTTAGACACCAACACTTCCGTCTAAGGGAAGGGTCGGCCATTGAAAAGTGAACGAGAGTTCATACTCTCTCGTCACCAAAATTAATCAAATTAATTCCAAAAGCTAACTAAGCTAATATAGAAGTTTCCAGTAAAGCGACAGCCGAAATCAAAGAGAAATACTTCACCAAAGTCGTGAAAATACTCCAAGAACATAAGCGTATCCCAGAACGTCTTGCCGGAAGCACGACAGAGGAATAATTGAGGAGGTGTCAACAAGAAGTACTTGAGTACCTGGCCACAGGTGGCGCTGGTAAATACACCCCCTTCTAGTATTGTGATAGCTGGCGTATCCCTCCATAGAATTCTGTCGGGCAACGGAGTTGACAGCTACATGATTATCGGGTAAGTTTAATATTGAAAAATCACCAATTATACCACCAAAAAAAAAAGCCAAGCTGTGAAGTTGGTGCACGGCAAAAAATAAAATTCTTTTTAGCTAAGTGTCTAGAGATGAGAAGTCTCACTAATGATTCCACTACTGGAGAATAAAAGGATCCGCATGGAGCACTCCAAAATCATTCCATAGCACTACGTAGATTAACTGATATTAACAATTCCCTAAATGCATTACCCTTGCTTCATTTTAGTATATAAATAGATTGAATACTACCAATGAATCTCTTGAAATTGTTTTCAATGATTTTTAATAAAATTGATATTCATTATTGGTTAAATTGGAACAATGAGACAATACTCTCATCTCTATTTGAATGTTTCCCTTTTAATCCTTTACATATTTACTCTTTTCACATAATTTTTACCTATCCTTACCCACCTACCTATTCTAAGCAACTACTTTACTTTCTCTGCTATATAAGCCTTCCTCATGATTTCCCTTATCTTCTTCATATATGATCCGTTCTCTTTTACCAATGTAACACTACACTTCTGCTGCCTTTAGTACACCTTTGACTAGACACATCTAACTTTATTCTAGGTTTACTGAATCTTTTCTTAATGCTCTCTCTTTCTCAGTCAACTTGGGCTAAACTCTATTATTCATAACCTCAAGTGACTGCTAGCTGATTTACAAACTGGAAAAAGACGGACGAATCGGCACGTTCCCTAAAATTCATTATATCACTGTTGAACTGAATAGTGCATTAGGTACGTAATAGTTAGGTGACCATTGCGGGTTATAACAAGGGGAGGAGAGATTGGACAGATATGAACTGAACATGAGTATGCACTACTTACTCAAAATGCATTTCGGGTATGCACCAATAAGATGGAAGAATCTTGACAAAATGCTCCTCACTCTATCGACGTCAAACCATTTACAAAAACAAGATACTAATAAGAAAATCTGGTATTTCTATACTCACCTGATGTTCATATTACTTTTCACGGCAAGCTTTTCAATATTAAAGTTTACCAAAAAAACAAAGATTTCCAGTTCTCTTTCTTTACAATATGCTTATTCACCTAGAATAGCATTATGTAAAATAGCGGTTAATGGAAAAACAATGATGTGGGTAGGCCATACAGTCTTTTGTCTTTCAGTCTCGAAGTCAAAACAAAGCATTATGAAGCTTCATCTGTGGTGGATAATGTGGGAGGGTGGGCTGTGACACCCTAGCAGTACCAGCTGAACTCGGTTGAATCCCTTGTTAGGCTGGGAGGAACGTAGAGAGTAGAGGTCCCCTTTTTGTTTTTGTTTCTTTGTTGATGTCGGCTACCCCCCAAAATTGAGGGAAGTGCCTTGGTATATGTATGTATGTATGTATGTTCTTTACATCACTAGTCAGCAGGGAGAAGAGTGACCATGTATATGAATATAAGGCGAGTATAAAAATAAATTGTTTATTTCTACAAACCTCCCTTGATATTCATATTGCTGATTCCCACACTCTGAAGGTGCGTGGCCAGTGAAGAATAGAAATGGGCCATTAGTATACAAAAGATGACCTTATTTAATAGTCTAGACTCACTTCTTAGTCTAATACAGTACAGTATCTTAGTAGCAACCATCTAAGTTTGCTATACCTTGATTTCCAAGAAACTTATTAGAGTTTGTAATATGTTATTTTTATTAGTAAAATAAATTTTTGAATATACTTACCCGATAATCATGTAGCTGTCAACTCCGTTGCCCGACAGAATTCTATGGAGGGATACGCCAGCTATCACAATACTAGAAGGGGGTGTATTTACCAGCGCCACCTGTGGCCAGGTACTCAAGTACTTCTTGTTGACACCTCCTCAATTATTCCTCGGTCCACTGGTTCTCTATGGGGAGGAAGGGAGGGTCGATTAAATCATGATTATCGGGTAAGTATATTCAAAAATTTATTTTACTAATAAAAATAACATTTTTCAATATTAAACTCACCCGATAATCATGTAGCTGATTCACACCCAGGGGGGTGGGTGAAAAACCAGTGTACAAGACTAAAGGATAGCTAAGTATCCCGTATTTCATATAATCAGTTATCCACAATAACAATGAAATAATAAGTACCTGGTAAGGAAGTCGACTTGAACCGTTACTCTGCCTTTAATAAGATCGTCTTCCTTACTGAGCGCAGCGTTCCTCTTGGGAGGCTGAATCAACTCAAAGGTGCTAAAGTATACAGGGCTGCAACCCATACTAAAGGACCTCATCACAACCTTTAACCTCGGCGCTTCTCAAGAAAGAATTGACCACCCGCCAAATCAACAAGGATGTGGAAGGCTTCTTAGCCGACCGTACAACCCATAAAAAGTATTCAAGAGAAAGGTTAAAAGGTTATGGGATTATGGGAATGTAGTGGCTGAGCCCTCGCCTACTACTGCATTCGTTGCTACGAATGGTCCCAGGGTGTAGCAGTACTCGTAAAGAGACTGGACATCTTTGAGATAGAATGATGCGAACACTGACTTGCTTCTCCAATAGGTTGCATCCATAACACTCTGCAGAGAATGGTTCTGTTTGAAGGCCACTGAAGTAGCCACAGCTCCCACTTCATGTGTCCTTACCTTCAGCAAAGCAAGGTCTTCTTCCTTCAGATGAGAATGTGTTTCTCTAATCAGAAGCCTGAATAGTAAGAAACTGAGTTCTTAGAACTTGGAAAAGAAGGTTTCTTGATAGCACACTATAAGGCTTCTGATTGTCCTTGTAAAGGTTAAGACCTTTTTAGATAGTACCTAAGAGCTCTAACTGGGCAAAGTACTCTCTTCAGATCATTCCCCACCAAGTTGGACAGGCTTGGGATCTCGAACGACTTAGGCCAAGGACGTGAAGGAAGCTCGTTTAGCAAAAACCGAGCTGCAAGGAACATGTAGCCGTTTCAGATGTGAAAACAATGATCCTGCTGAAGGCGTGGATCTCACTTACTCTTTTAGCTGTTGTCAAGCACACGAGGAAAAGAGTTTTTAATGTGAGGTCCTAAAAAGAGGCTGATTGGAGAGGTTCAAATCTTGATGACATAAGGAACCTTAGGACCACGTCTAGATTCCAGCCTGGAGTGGACAACCGACGTTCCTTTGAGGTCTCAAAAGACCTAGGGAGGTCCTGTAGATCTTTGTTGGTGGAAAGATCCAAGCCTCTGTGGCGGAAAACCGCTGCCAACATACTTCTGTAACCCTTGATCGTAGGAGCTGAAAGGGATCTTACTTTCCTTAGATATAACAGGAAGTCAGCAATCTGGGTTACAGTGGTACTGGTTGAGGAAACTGCATTGGTCTTGTACCAGCTACGGAAGACTTCCCCTTGAGACTGATAGATTCTGAGAGTGGATGTTCTCCTTGCTTTGGCAATCGCTCTGGCTGCCTCCTTCGAAAAGCCCCTAGCTCTTGAGAGTCTTTCGAAAGTCTGAAGGCAGTCAGACGAAGAGCGTGGAGGATTGGGTGTACCTTCTTTACGTGAGGAGACTTAGAAGGTTCACTCCTAGAGGAAGAGTCCTGGGAATGTCGACCAGCCATTGCAGTACCTCTAAGAACCATTCTCTCGCGGACCAGAGCGGAGCCAACCAACGTCAGCCGTGTCCCTTTGTGAGAGGAGAACTTCTGAAGTACCCTGTTGACAATCTTGAACGGCGGGAATGCATACAGGTCGAGATGGAACCAATCCAGCAGAAAAGCATCCACGTGAACTGCTGCTGGGTCTGGAATCGGAGAACAATACAACAGGAGTCTCTAGGTTATCGAGGTAGTGAACAGATCTATGGTTGGCTGACCCCACAGGGCCCAAAGTCTGTTGCAAACATTCTTGAGAAGGGTCCACTCTGTGGGGATGACCTGACCCTTCCGTCTGAGGTGATCTGCCATGACATTCATACCGCCCTGAATGAACCTCGTTACCAGTTAGCTTTCGATCTTAAGACCAGATGAGTAGGTCCCTTGCGATCTAGAACAACTTCCACGAAAGAGTCCCTCCCTGCTTGAAGATGTAAGCCAGGGCTGTGGTGTTGTCAGAGTCCACCTCCACCACTTTGTTAAGCTGGAGGGACTTGAAGTTTATCAAGGCCAGAATAACCGCCAACAACTTCTTGCAAATGATGTGAAGTGTCCTTTGCTCCTGATTCCATGTTCCCGAGCATTCTTGTCCGTCCAAAGTCGCACCCCAGCCCGTGTCTGATGCGTCCGAGAGGAGACGGCGGTCGTGTTTCTGAACAGCCAAAGGTAGACTTCCTTGAGAAGAAAGCTGTTCTTACACCACGCGAGAGAAGACCTCCTCTCTTCGGAAACAGGAACTGAGACCGTCTCTAGCGTCATGTCCTTTATCCAGTGAGCAGCTAGATGTTACTGAAGGGGGGGGAGGTGGAGTCTCCCTAACACGATGAACAGGGCCAGCGATGAAAGTGTCCCTGTTAGACTCATCCACTACCTGACTGAGCATCGGTTCCTTCTCAGCATGCTCTGGATGCATTCTAGGGCTTGGAAGATCCTTGGGGCCGACGGAAAAGTCCGAAAAGCTCGACTCTGAAGATCCATACCCAAGGAGACAATGGTCTGGGATGGAACGAGCTGAGACTCCTCAAAATTGACCAGGAGGCCCAGTTCCTTGGTCAGATCCATAGTCCATTGAAAATCTCCAGACAGCGACGACTTGTGGGAGCTCTTAAAAGCCAGTCGTCTGACGGAGCCGGACACAAGATCATGATACTGCTGCACAGTCTGTGAACTGTCAATCATGGGCAAGCGAGGAAGTACAGTGACAACCCGAATCTGTCTAGACTGTCTGGGTCGTACAGACAACTCCTTATCGGGTTGCTGAGGTTGCCGCACTGCGTCACAACAAGTCACTTCTGTTGGTTGTTGAACGTCTTCCCCGTGACACATTGACTCCGTAAACAAAAAATCCTCTAACAAGGACTAAGCTTGGACTGCATGTTATGCAACACAGCTCAAGGTCTATGGGAGCAGGTGTGGTAACAGACGGGATTAGCGACTGAAGTGGAACCATTACCTTCCCTGGAAGCATGTTATGCTTAAATAAAAGTCCATAAGAGGTTATGCAGCTAAAGGCTCCCTCCAAATGACAGAGTCCTCAAGGGAATATCAGAAGGAGGGAGAAAAGAACTTTCTCATCTACAGGGACCATATCCTAGAAAAGCTAAGTTCTCTCAGTGAGGGTTCACTGGTGCAAAAGCAGCAGACTAGAAGGCAACGTTATGAAACTGCTTGACAGTCTAGTGAGTTGGCAACAACCAAAGATGTGTGACTGAGAAGCATGCGGTAAGGTATACAGAGCATGATGTATGCAGAGTATGCTGTATGCAGAGCATGCTGTATGTAGAGCATGTAGTATGCAGAGCATGCTGAATGCAGAGCATGCTGTATGCAGAGCATGCTGAATGCAGAGCATGCCGTATGCAGAGCATGTTGTATGCAGAGCATGCTGTATGCAGAGCATGCTGTATGCAGAGCATGTAGTAAGCAGAGCCTGCTGTAAGCAGAGCCTGCTGTAAGGAGAGCAGAGCGTGTGCATGGCGTTTAACATTTCTCAGAAATTCCATGACCAGTGCTAGAGTGCTTGATGCATGCTTGCATGGGGTTTTAATATCAACATAATATTTACCTTACATTCATAACTCATGATTCATATTTTTGCCATATTTTGCGATCTTGTTAAAAATATATTGCAAGGAGTACAAATATATTTTTATAAGTAATACAAATAACCTCCATTATCATATGGTTTGAAAATGGAGGTAAGGTATGCTGAACAGCAGAGTCAGAACGAGCTGGAACAACAATAGTTGTGGTTTCCTCTTCAAGACTGTTGAGGGAACACCTGAGGCTCAGTCTGCAAAGGCTGAATAAAAGACAAGCAGAAGGAAGGCGCATGGGTGGAGGAGGCTGACTCCTAGCATGAGTGGTTGAACCCAAGGGTTGCGCTTGCTGAGCGGTTGGCGGAAGCGGAGTAGCAAGTTCCAGTTCCTGTGGTGTGAGCGGAGCGCGATGAGGAAGAGGCTGCGCAGAACAAGGCAAATGTCTCGCAAGCTGAGGCTCCTGAGGCGTAAGGCTAAGGTGTTGTGGTGCTTGCCTTGTGGAGGGTTGAGCTCGCTGCAGCGAGAGCTGAGGAGACTGACTCATGGACGGGAGAGGTTGTTGTACCTCAACCGAGTGTTGCATCACTGGTGGAGCAGCAAGTGGAGGCGGAGGAAGAGAGGTATAATCCTCCTGATCCCATTGTAAAGGTTGCCTTAAGGAAGGCGGAGGCTGAACACCACTGGGAACAGCAAACTCAGCACGTGGCTCAACATCGTACGCCTGGCAGGTGGTACTGCGATCAGGCGGAGGGAGTGTAGGCGGAGGCGGAGGCGCAACACTCTCAGCCCGACACTCACGCATCAAGTCCGAAAGCTGTGCTTGCATGGACTGTAGTAGAGTCCACAACATCGTACGCCTGGCAGGTGGTACTGCGATCAGGCGGAGCGAGCGTAGGCGGAGGGAGTGTAGGCGGAGGCGCAACACTCTCAGCCCGACACTCACGCATCAAGACCGAAAGTTGTGACTGCATGGACTGCAGTAGAGTCAACTTGGGGTCGGCAGACACTAAGGTCTGCTGAGGTAAAGCCTTAACAGCAGAGATCTGTTGCGGCAGAACCTTACTCCTCTTAGGCGGAGTGCATTCAACTGATGACTGAGGAGAGTCAGAGCTAACCCAATGACTGCATCCGGGTTGTTGAACTTTAACTTCGTACGTCTGGCATAGGTCTGGACTTTACGTTTAAGAGGTCTTGAGACCTGAGACCAGCGTTACTCTGCCTTTATTTTCTCCCCTAAATCTCTTCTGCAGACGAGCAAAATAAGGGCTCAATCGTCTGCGGGTGGGAGCGACGGTCTCGGCAAGACACGCCCACAACCACCGAGGACACCTCTGTGCGCCGATCAAGGCCTGCTGAACCCTTATGCCCTTCGACATTGCTTCTCCCCTGGGCTTGGGAGCTTGCAAGAGGTCCCGGACTGGGAGGACGACTGGCGCGCACAGAAGTACCCTCACGCACAACACTGACATACTTTGCGCTAATCACTTATCACTTTGATTTCTGTTTGCACTTATTTCACTGAACTCGAAACTTTAAGTGGTTTGTACCTGAAACACGCAATTCTATCCTTTCTCAAAAGTTAGTAATTGCGAAAACAGAATTACAATGTAACAGAAAAATCTAATGAAAGATAATTCAGTGGCTGGAAAGAGACTAAACACTAGATCACTCTAGAAACGTTTAGTTTCTTCCCCTAAAGAGACTAGGGAGAAGAGCAAAAACGATAACGACGTTACTCGTACGCCTGGCAGGCTTGAATGAAACGTTTATCCTCCTCTTTCTCCCTCCGTCTCTATCTCTCTCTCTCTCTCTCTCTCTCTTGACTTAGAACCTGAGAGAAGAGCCCAATCATATATATCGTTAAAACATATTATTGTTAAAGGAAAAAACTGAAATATTTCCCAAAATGAAAAGTTCCTTTATTAGGATCAAAACCATTAAGTTAAGAAAGAATGAACAAAACGCTAGACACGGTTACTCTTACTGCAACGTGAAACCGTGAACATTCTTTCTCTATCGTAACGATAGAGTGCAAGTTGAACGTTCTGAACGTCAACAACTGCAGAGACAAAACAAAACGTTAGTTCAACTTTGAAAACAGTACGAGACTATCAAAGAAATTCTTTCAAACTCTGTGGCGGAAATAGCATAATATGTTAACAGGTAAAACCGAAATGACGGGCTCAATGTTAATTAACTTCGGTACCAAGAAAAGACCGCCTACTATTAGGAAGGTCGAATATAAACAAATATAAAAATTAATTTTAATAAGTTTATAATAAAAGGAAGTTAATCGAAGAGGCCTATAAGAGGCGGAGAGATATAAAATAAATCTATAACTTTTGTTAAGCAAAATTAAGAAAGAGAGTCTATACTCTCTAAGACACCAACACTTCCGTCTAAGGGAAGGGTCGGCCATTGAAAGGTGAACGAGAGTTCATACTCTCTTCGTCACCATAATTAATCAAATTAATTCCAAAAGCTAACTAAGCTAATATAGAAGTTTCCAGTAAAGCGACAGCCGAAATCAAAGAGAAATACTTCACCAAAGTCGTGAAAATACTCCAAGAACATAAGCGTATCCCAGAACGTCTTGCCGGAAGCACGACAGAGGAATAATTGAGGAGGTGTCAACAAGAAGTACTTGAGTACCTGGCCACAGGTGGCGCTGGTAAATACACCCCCTTCTAGTATTGTGATAGCTGGCGTATCCCTCCATAGAATTCTGTCGGGCAACGGAGTTGACAGCTACATGATTATCGGGTAAGTTTAATATTGAAAAACAGTAATGCCTCGCCTTATCGCTCTCTCAGTACATGGCATATTTATAGGCATACAATATGTAAATCTATATCACGGAGTCATCTTTATATTGTGGGATTCCAAGGGCAGATAAGTTTGATCTAGTCTCAGACTAATTATTTTTGGTTAAAAAAAATCAACTTTGGGTCTAGAATTAGGTATAGAAAACTAAAGTAATAATAGAAATACTGAACAGAAATTTGATTCGATACCAAGAATGCAATTCATACAGCTCATTTAGTTTGCCGTGAAGAAAATGCATTGTGTGGCATAGGTGACACAAAGAATTGTGTGGAAAATGAAACTCAGGAAGCGTGATGAGAGTAGAATAGTTTGCCCAGATGACTCCGTACAAGGCAAACGACACTGTTGCCGGTAGAGGAGATGCAACCAATCACATAAGTATGTGACATCATTCTGCATCCTTATCTATGTTGTGTGTCTTTTTACTATTGTGACTAAAATTGTAAATTGCTTTTAACCTTACAATGCCAGCTATACGTTGTGCATCTTCTAAAGGACCTTACTATACAGCGAAGATGAAATTCCTGGAAGGGAGATGGTACATGGACATAGGCCACCATTACAGCATCAATGAATCTATCGTTCGCTATCACAAAGGACCAACAGAATATAAGGACAATGGCAAATATTACTTCTAATAAGGCAGAGAAACGTGGAACAAATTTCAGCAACGCGGCCATCGTAAGGATGGAGTTTATGTACTGCACCGTCAATGGAAAGTCTTCCGATTTTAATCAATTAACTTAAAAATGTATGTACTGGTGTTCCAACAGTAATGGTAGTGCTGGTCTAAAAATTGTTTAAGTGTATAAAAGGTTTAAAAGTGTTGGGAGGGTTTACAAAAGATAAAAAATATGAAAAAATATAAAAATTAGATATAACTTTGTTTTTTTTTCCAGCTAGAGGTGGCTGGGATAGGAAACTAGCGATAGTTGTAGAATTATTTCAACTTATTTCGCCAGATTTTGATGATACATCCCTTTAATACCTAATCACTTATTTATTTACCCAAGACTGTTCCAAATTAGTTAAAATTTCCTCAATCGAAAAAAAAATCCCTTATTTGACCCCATCACCAACAGCAACTTAAACCACTAAACACCATTAATTTTGATAAGCAAAGCAGGTATTTTCAAGAAAATAATTAGCGAATACAGTCCTTGCCTTTGCCACTTAGCTGCTGCTATAATCTCGTCCAGAGGAATATTCTTGCAAAAATTAAGGGATAGCACTGAATTTCAAAAACATAAAACACAATACAGATGGTAGCCAAGAGAATACTGAATTTGGTTTTGCGAGTTTCATCTAGTTTACATTTCTTAATTATGTTATCCAGGGGTAAAAATATAAAGCATATGAACCTCAAGTACTCGTTTTAATGTTACCCAAATATTGGGCACATATTATAGGCCTATAGCCTATGCTGTTTGATATGGTTTTGCTTGATTTTATGCTTCATGAAACATAATACGGAGGCTCAATTGTATCTCAGCTCTCAAAGGAATAAAGTTGATTTGCTGCAGCAAGATCAATACAAAGACTGAAATCCAAAAGATAGTATGGACTACCCACTCCATGGTTGCCATTAGGCAATACATTGTTTCAATACTATAATAAGAGGTCTCAGCCTATTGAGAGGAAGTGGAAAACAGAAAATATTTTTATTTTGAGGTGGAAAATGTCGATATCAGCAATATGAAGCAATATGAACATCAATGAAACTTCATAGAAAGCAAATTATTTTTACCTCATATATGCAACATTGTAAAAGATCCTTGAAGCAAAGAAAACCTGTGACAGAATAGATTTACCAAAATATTGCACCCATATTCAAAAGGGGTTATAAATATGAACCAAGGAACTACTGACCAATGAGAGACTGCAAACAATATATAAAAGTATTTTGAATAAAAAAATATCCCTAAATATTCATTAGAAGTAAGTATATACTGTATAACATTCAAGATACTCAACTTTAAATCTCTACTCAACTTCATTTAAATTTCTACTTTGACTCAAAATCAAATCCTTCAGGTTAATATTATCAGCCCAGAAAGAAAACAAAAATTGGGGGTTGGTCCACATCTTAATATTCCTTGCGAGATGCACTGTTGAAGAAGCACAGGTTCTTACCAGCATTACTAAGGTACTAGTTGCAATTCTCCACGACTTATTTTTCAGACAGAACTCTACCCTCTGTATACCTGATTACTCAATTATTCCTTATGGTTTCCTACTCTAACTTTCCCCCATTTATTCAATATTGAGTCCTTAGTCTGCCTTATAGGCATATTTTAGGATTCCGGTTAAACTTTAATATTTTAAAGGTGAAATCATTATAAGTTTTACTTCAAAATCTTACATGTAAGTTTTAGCTTGATAAAATGAAGGAATTCATTATGATGTGCCTTTGCATAAAAAATAATTCTGATTACATTCAAACTCCATATTTACTATTTTTGGGAAATAGATCTACAAATATTCAAATTATATCTTTACTTTAGTCAGAGCCGAAGTCTCATAGCAAAATCATTTCACGTCATGTTTCCCCTTTTGACTTATCTTTCTAGATATTTATACTAAAAAATAATTTCTGCATTTAACCATTTGAAGGCTAAATTGTAAAGGAGTCTGTTAATCCTAACAAACCAAAGTCTCAAAATAAAAGAAGTCACAAACACATTAAACATCAGCCTCCTATTACCATTCAAATGTAATAAATATTAGTACCATCAACAAAATTAAGATCACAATTTTCTACGAGTATTGACGATGATTATTGGACAGTTATCTAATATAACTAAAGGTATGTGTTTTTATCTAAGCTTATAACAAAAACAAAACAGTTGACGCAACCTCTACTCTTAGGAACTTATTCATAACCTCTTGGGCACCGCATACAAAATCATCTGTATTGTTTATCTAGTAATGTCTCAAGCTGTCTTCTATAGTTATAAAAGTAAATTTACCCTATCTATCATCTTAACTTGTTTCATCTTGAGCCAAATGTACACCTAAGACAAACACAACTAACGTAGTAATCATTTCGAAATATCTACCTATGCACACTTGACGTTGTAATCATTTTGAAATTTCTCCTACCTATTAAAGGAAAATTGGTCAAAATATCATTGACTCTACTGACCTCACTGAAATAATTTAAATATTTTTACCCTTTCCTATTTTTATTTAATTTCCCCTTACAGACAAAATGCTTACGTGGGTACAAACTCTTGGCAAAAACAATAACCAAAAAAAAATTATGCATATCCAAAATATGGGGGGGGGGGGGTACATTAATATTTCTAATGGTTTTTCCAATCTTGTTATAAAATGACATGAAATACATTCTTTCTATCTGCATTTATAAAAAAATATTTCAAGTTTTTATCTCACTAATGGACTAGAAAGGATTTTTTTTTAACCACCTACAGTTCATTCCCGATATAGAAGGAAAAATTCAATACATTCATTCACCGGTAAGTACCTACAGCTACTGGGTAGTCAAGTTTATTAACCCTTATATGATCCAACATAGTTTTTAAAGTTTTGAGTAAAATAGACATCAGTGTGATGATCCAGGATACCTTGTAGAATCATCTTCCTAATTCAGTATGTAGCTACAAGAACTCACTATGTATCATACATACCTAACCAAAATATCAGTTCTAACTGCAGTTTTATATATCTGTCTGTTGTCATATATGATTTTCCCATAACAATGAACTTTACCTCAATAAAAAATGTATATCATAAAAATATAAAACCATATTACCACTTATAGCAATCATTTCATTGATCTTGTGGTGAAACTAGTCAAATGTGAAGTTTAACAAAATAAAAAAGCAGTGAAATTACTTGTCATACAAAACCATAACCATCTTTTTTTGTGTAACAAAATACCAAAGAAAATAAAAAAATAATTCACCAATTGTGTGAATGAAGTTTGACACACAAATAGATTTCACTAGCCAACCTGTCCAAATCAGATAAAGAAAGTAAGAGAAATAAACTCTAAAATCATGAAAAAGCAACAAATTCATAATTAAAATATCTTAATAGGCAAATCTACATCATAACCAAATGAGTGATAACTGAAAAGCATTCCACTAACTGCCCTAAAGCCCAAATGGAGCCAAGGAATTCAAGATGGTTTAATATGGCTGTATTCAGCTGCAATCCCATACACTGTGCCCTATAAAATCATAAACTAACTAAATTCTACATTAAGTATTACTGGTTGCATCACTGAGTCATCTTTCGGGCAACTAAATTATAACACAGCACTTTATAAGTAACTCTGTAAAACAATTAACTTGGTTATGTCATTCACAAAAATATACTCCTGATCTCATAAAATGACTGATCGTTAGGTCACACTATTGAAGAATCCTTCTGAATATCAAAATTAATTTCAGAAGTACTTTAAAACTAGCACCGATAAACTTAACCTATATCTACACGACCATTTCAAAACATTCACTAATGTTCCTCTTACCACTTATTCAATCATTACTTCTGTAAACTGTTTTCCATTCTATTGTTCACAAGAGAAGCACATATTTATTTGCAATCACACTATCAGTTAAGAATAAGTAAATGTACGGTAAAGTTAGAAGGAATAAGCAGAAAAAAAATATATCTATCTACAGCATAATACGATGACTTGAGAAATATAGTATAAACCCTGAAGATTAACTTTACCTGATGCAGTTTCTCGCTTCTGCTCAATCTGGTCATCGACCAGAAAACTTTGTCTTTCCTTCAAATACTTGATCATCTTGTCCAAATCACCCATCGAGAGAGGACGCGCCTCGAGTAAATCACACATCAAATTTCGAATATCCCGGGGTACAGCTTCCCGCATATTGCGCAGACGAATTTTCTTCACGTAATCTTGGAAATTTTGTTCAACTAAACGTAAAGCATCTTCAACCGGCATGTTGCGGTGTTCTGTACAAAATAAGAAAACAGGTCATCCGAAGGCCTACAATTTTTCAACTAAATTTCAAAGTGATAATAGTCATATGGTTCTTGAAAATCCTCAAGCATGTTGCAAAAGACTGCCGGTAAGATATAAGTCTGAAAGAAAATGAAAGGCTCACACTTACAATTGAAAAAAATCATCGACCTTATCGTATTAGTAAATGTCTTGCCTGTGCATAGATTAAAATTTTAAATATTAATCATATATGGGAGAATTTTCTTAAACAATAAAAAATAAGTGTCTTGCAAGATTAAAAAAAATCTCCTTGCAACAATACTGTTTGGCCATAGCATCTTGGATACTATATAGGAGTCCAGTTCAAATTTTATACTTTGATAGGTTAAAATAACCATTTAATCCAAAAAAATGTCTTCTTTTCATAAGCTTCAATTTATTTACCACTAATGCCAAAACTTTACACTGTATGGGCTTCACAGGTTGAAGCTTGAAGTATTGCTCTCAAATTTGGAATTCTTTCCTTCTCAACAGGAACCATTTATGGGTAATCTGTCTGCAACTCTCCTTAAGGGTCTTTTCCATTTTTCTGGAGTTTTTCTTTACACCAAAGGTGTCAACATTCCACCGGTACTATATTGGCTATTCTTTCACTGAACTGCATTCCATGTTCCTCTAAAGGTGTCCATGTCCCTCAGTGATTGTTGGTTTCTTTGAATGTTCCTTTCCTCTCAAGTTTCTGAAGAAAGGTTTCCATTTTTCCTTAGTCCCATAAGCTTCACTCTTCCAAAAGACAATTATCACTTCTAACTAGGTGTGGGCTTCTCTACCCTTTTGCTGTAAGCCATAAGAAATATATTTTGCCATATATACTTCTACCCCTTGTGGAGAGGGTGGCTGGTACCAGACAGATGAGTTATAAAGGCTAGATAGTTTACAGTATAGAATCCTAAAAAGATATCCTTTAAAAGATGCAAGTAACGGAGAGGTATAGTCAAACAATTCCACAGAAACTAACAAAATCCTGGCAAAATTCCCATGTAACTAAATCAGAATATATGTAGCATAAAAACAGCTTCATGTTTTATGCTATGTTTACTACCTGGTATGATTCTTACATAAAGAAAAGCCCCATTCGTGAGATTATGATAGGAGAATTTATTTTAAATGTGTGAAGGTTATTTTTTACATAATTTGTAATGAATACACCAAAGGAAGCTGTATCTGAAAGAGAAAAAACTTTATTCAAAATTTTGAAAAAAAGGACTACACACATTTTCATGGGGGAAAATACTTGTCAATTATTTCTGGTAATATTTTGATAGAAGTAATTCATTTTCCTTCTTAGAAACCAAGTTTTGCATAAACGGAAAAGGAAAAATGATATTTTGATTATAAAATAAATTTTTGAATATACTTACCCGGTGAATATATAATAGCTGACGTCTCCGGCGGCTCGACAGAAAAACACAAAAACTCGCGAGCGATCGCTATGAAGGTTGCGGGTGTGCCCACCAGCGCCAACTATCGGCCAGATACCGCATATACATGTAAACAGCTCCAGTTCTTCTCATCCCGCTGGGTCTCTATCGGGGAGGAAGGGGGGGCCTTTAATTTATATATTCACCGGGTAAGTATATTCAAAAATTTATTTTATAATCAAAATATCATTTTTAAATATTTAACTTAGCCGGTGAATATATAATAGCTGATTCACACCCATGGTGGTGGGTAGAGACCAGAATTAATAAAGTTTACAGCGTATATGCTTAGAGTTTTTGACAGTTATATCATAACAAAACCCAAATATATATAGGTACCTGGTAAGGAAGTTGACTTAGACGATTACTCTGCCTTGTTAGTCTGTCTTCCTCACGAAGCCCAGCCATCCTCTTAGGATGCTGAAAGACTCCCAGGAGCTGAAGTATCAAGGGCTGCAACCCATACAACAGGACCTCATCAAACCACTAATCTGGGCGCTCTCAAGAAATGACATTTGACCACCCGCCAAATCAACCAGGATGCGAAAGGCTTCTTAGCCTTCCGTACAACCCAAAAACAAGATTAAAAACATTTCAAGAGACAGATTAAAAGGATATTGGAATTAAGGGAATGTAGTGGTAGAACCCTCACCCACTACTGCACTCGCTGCAACGAATGGACCCAGTGTGTAGCAGTCCTCGTAAAGAGTCTGGACATCTTTTAAGTAAAATGACGCGAATACCGACTTGCTTCTCCAAAAGGTCGCGTCCATAATACTTTGCAGAGATCTATTTTGCTTAAAGGCCACGGAAGTTGCTATAGCTCTTACTTCGTGCGTCTTAACCTTAAGCAAGCATCGGTCTTTTTCATTCAAGTGAGAATGAGCCTCTCGGATTAAAAATCTGATAAAATATGACAAAGCATTCTTTGACATAGGTAATGATGGTTTCTTAACTGAGCACCATAAGGCCTCATATCCACCTCGTAAGGACTTGGTACGAGCTAAGTAGAACTTAAGAGCTCTAACTGGACACAGCACTCTTTCAAGTTCGTTGCCTACGATCTCTGACAGGCAAGGTATATCAAAAGACTTAGGCCAAGGACGAGAAGGCAGTTCATTTTTGGCCAGGAAACCAAGTTGAAGTGAACATGTGGCTTTCTCTGTAGAAAAGCCGATGTTCTTACTGAAGGCATGAATTTCACTGACCCTTTTAGCCGAAGCCAAGCACACTAGGAAAAGCGTCTTGAGGGTGAGATCCTTCAGGGAGGCTGAATGTAATGGCTCAAACCTGTCTGACATGAGGAACCTTAGGACCACATCTAAGTTCCATCCAGGAGTTGCCATACGACGTTCCTTAGAGGTCTCGAAAGACTTAAGGAGATCTTGGAGATCTTTATTGTTGGAAAGATCCAAGCCTCTATGTCGAAAGACCGAAGCCAACATGCTCCTGTAGCCCTTAATAGTGGGAGCTGAGAGGGAGCAAACATTTCTCAGATGTAAAAGAAAATCTGCGATTTGGGCTACAGAGGTACTGGAAGAGGACACAGATGCTGACTTGCACCAGTCTCGAAAGACTTCCCACTTCGACTGGTATACTCTGATGGTAGAAGCTCTCCTAGCTCTCGCAATCGCACTGGCTGCCTCCTTCGAAAAGCCTCGAGCTCTTGAGAGTCTTTCGATAGTCTGAAGGCAGTCAGACGAAGCGCGGGGAGGCTTTGATGAACATTCTTTACGTGGGGCTGACGTAAGAGATCTACCCTTAGAGGAAGACTTCTTGGAATGTCTACCAGCCATTGAAGTACCTCGGTGAACCACTCTCTCGCGGGCCAGAGGGGAGCAACCAACGTCAACCTTGTCCCTTGGTGAGAGGCGAACTTCTGCAGTACCTTGTTGACTATCTTGAATGGTGGGAATGCATATAAGTCCAGATGAGACCAATCCAGTAGAAACGCGTCTATGTGGATCGCCTCTGGATCTGGGACTGGTGAGCAATAGATTGGTAACCTTTTGGTCAACGAGGTGGCAAAGAGGTCTATGGTGGGTTGACCCCAAGTCGCCCAAAGACTCTTGCACACGTCCTTGTGGAGGGTCCATTCCGTGGGTATCACCTGACCCCTCCGACTGAGACAGTCTGCCAAGACGTTCAAGTCCCCCTGGATGAATCTCGTCAACAGGGAGATGCCTCGATTTCTTGACCATATGAGAAGGTCCCTTGCGATCTCGTACAGCGTGTGGGAGTGTGTGCCTCCTTGCTTGGAGATGTACGCCAAAGCTGTGGTGTTGTCTGAGTTGACCTCTACCACTTTGTTTCGAAGAATGCTTTCGAATTTCATCAAGGCCAAGTGGACTGTTAATAGCTCCTTGCCGTTGATGTGCATGCTCTTCTGACTTGAGGTCCACAGACCCGAGCATTCCCGACCGTCCAGGGTCGCACCCCAACCCAAATCCGACACGTCTGAGAACAACACGTGGTTTGGGTTCTTGACTGCTAGGGATAGTCCCTCTCTCAGACTGATATTGCTGTCCCACCAGTTCAGGCATGCCTTTACTGGTTCGGAGACTGGGACTGATACCGTCTAAAGTCTTGCCCTTGTTCCAGTGAGAGGCTAGATGGAACTGGAGAGGCCGAAGGTGTAGTCTCCCTAGCGAGACAAACTGCTCCAGGGATGAGAGAGTCCCTACGAGACTCATCCAACTCCTGACTGAACAACGTTCTCTTTTCAGCATTAGTTGGACTTTGAGCAGGGCTTGTTCTATTCGGGTGGCAGACGGAAAAGCCCGAAAAACTGGACTGCGTATCTCCATCCCCAAATATAGAATAGTCTGGGATGGGATCAGTTGGGACTTTTCTAAGTTGACCAAAAGTCCCAACTCCTTGGCCAGACCCAACGTCCAATGTAGATCCTGCAGACAGCGATGACTGGACGATGCTCTGAGAAGCCAGTCGTCCAAGTACAGGGAGGCTCGGATTCCCGATAGATGGAGGAATTTTGCCACATTCCTCATGAGCCTCGTAAACACGAGAGGAGCAGGACTGAGGCCAAAGCACAGGGCTCGAAACTGGTACACCACATTCCTGTAAACAAACCTCAGAAACGGTTGGGAATCCGGGTGTATAGGAATGTGGAAGTACGCATCTCGTAGGTCGAGAGAGACCATCCAGTCTCCCTCTCTGACCGCTGCTAAGACGGACTTCGTGGTCTCCATCGTGAATTTTGTTTTTGTAACAAAAACGTTGAGCGCACTGACGTCTAGCACCGGCCTCCAACCTCCTGTATGCTTTGGGACTAGGAAGAGACGGTTGTAAAACCCTGGTGATTGAAGGTCCGAGACTTTCACCACCGCTCCCTTCTCTAGCAACAGAGACACTTCTTGATTTAGGGCTTGTCTCTTTGACTCCTCTCGGTACCTGGGAGAGAGGTCTATGGGAGTTGTTACTAGAGGAGGTTTGCGTACAAACGGTATTTTGTATCCCTCTCTGAGCAACAGAACAGACTCTTGGTCTGCACCCCTCTTCTCCCAGGCCTGCCAGAAGCTCTTCAATCTGGCACCTACCGCTGTCTGAGGCTGTGGGCAGTCAGACTCTGCCACGGGAGGACTTGGCTCCTCTCTTCTTACCTCTCTTTCCCTCGGCACGAGAGCCTCCCCTGCTGGGAGCTCTGCCACGAAAGGGCGGGATAAATCTAGACGCAGGAGTCTCGATCCTGGGTCTCACAGCAAAGGATGAAGAAGGAGCCCCTTTGCGAGCAGAGGACGCCATCAGGTCATGGGTGTCCTTCTGCACAAGCGAAGCAGCTATATCCTTAACCAGCTGTTGTGGAAACAAGGCCGCTGATAAGGGAGCAAAGAGCAGTTCCGATCTCTGACAGGGAGTAACTCCTGCCGAAAGGAGAGAGCAAAGGGTTTCTCTCTTCTTTAAGACTCCCGACGTAAAGGTGGAGGCGAGCTCATTGGAGCCATCGCGGATGGCTTTATCCATACAGGACATGATAAGTAAGGAAACATCTTGGTCGGCAGACGAGATCTTCCTACTTAATGCTCCTAATGACCAGTCAAGAAAGTTAAACACTTCAAAGGCCCTGTATACACCTTTAAGTAGATGGTCAAGGTCCGAGGAGGACCAACAAATCTTCGAGCGTCTCATGGCCAGGCGACGGGGAGAGTCTACGAGGCTTGAGAAGTCACCCTGGGCAGAGGCAGGGACTCCCAAGCCGAGAACTTCTCCCGTGTCATACCATACGCTCGATCTAGAAGCAAGCTTAGAAGGAGGGAAGGCAAAGGCCGTCTTCCCCAAACTCCTCCTGGTATCCAACCAGTCGCCTAGAAGACGTAAAGCCCTCTTAGAAGAGCGAGAAAGCACTAGCTTAGTAAAGGCTGGCTTGGTAGCAGCTAAGCCTAGAGCAAACTCAGACGGAGGCGAACGAGGAGCAACAGCAACAAAGTGATCTGGAAAAAGATCCTTGAAAATCATCATGATCTTCTTAAAATCCATCGAAGGAGGAACAGCCTTAGGTTCATCTACATCTGAAGGATTATCATCAGGATGAGGATCAGCCACGTCCTCATCTGAAGGAGCTTCGTCCGACAACTGACGAGTCTCAAGCAAGGGAGAGACCTGCCTTGGTGGCAATGTTTGACAAGCAGAGTCCACACGCACCGGAGCATCAGTAGCAGTCCAGGACGCTACGTCATGTAACTGCTTAACAGACTGACTAGCAACAACAACAGGAGCGGGAGGACGCTCGACGTCAACTCGAGACTGCCTTGACTGCCTAGACTGAGCAGTCAAAACAACTCTTGACTGCGGTGCTTGACGCTCAACGTCAAAACAAGTCAACTTCGCTGGTTGGCGAACGTCCTGAACGTCAACACGAGCATGCGGCAGCGGCTGAACGTCCACAAGCGGCTGAAAGTCAACACGGGACTGCATCGAGTGAGGCTCTACAAAACGTGACTGACGTGACTTTGTAACGTCAACGTCAACGTCAACGTCAACAGGACGAGCAAAGGCTCGTTTGGGCGGCTGACGGCCAGGATCTCGATCAGCTAAGCGGCGAGGATCATCGTGAACCTGCTCAGCAGAATAGTCCTCCATAAGAGAGACAAGCTTATTCTGCATGTCTTGCAGTACAACCCATTTAGGATCAACGGGAATGGGTGCGGTAAGAGACGAGGGTAACGTCTGTGACTGCAAAACTTTGCCTACACTAAGACTCTCGGAGCCTGTGTTACGCTTCTGTTTAGGCGGCGAGCAGTCTTCCGATGACTGCACAGGGTCAGAGCTGTCCCAATGGCTACAACCAGGACGCTGGACCTGTCCTGAAGGGACTGACTTTCGCTTTAAGGGTCTCGAAACCTTGCTCCACGGTTTCTTACGCGATAAGCCTTCGGATGACGAGGAGAAAACCGTCTCGCTCGTCTTATGGTAGGGGCGGTCTTGACGAGACACGCCTGAAACCATAGAGGGAACGTCTGTTCGTTGGTTAAAGCCTCTCGAACCCATAAGTCCTACGACATTACTTCTCCCTGGGGCATGGGAGCTTGCAAGAGGTCTCGGACTAGGCGAACGACAGGCACGAACAGACGAACCCTCGGTCGCAACACTGATAACACTTTGCGCACTAATCACTTTCTCCCCACGATTTTCTAATGTGGCACTCTGACACTTTAACTCTTTTACATCCGCCATGAGTTGATTACGGTCCGTAGCTAACGACTCAACTCTCTCGCCCAAAGCTTGAATGGCACGTAACATATCCCGCATTGATGGTTCCTGAGTGCTAGTAGAGGGTTCAGGCACAACTACTACTGGGGAAGGATTAGGTTCAGGGGCATGGGAGGAGGAAAATTCTAACGATCTAGAGGAACTTCTCCTCACCCTATCTCTCTCTAGCTTACGAGAATACTTGTCAAACTCAAGCCAATCGAATTCCGAAAGGCCCACGCACTCATCACACCGATCTCCTAATTGACAGGTTTTACCCCGACAATTAGAACACACAGTATGTGGGTCGAGAGAGGCCTTTGGAAGACGCTTATTACAATCCCTAGCATTACATTTACGAAATCTAGGAATTGGAGAAGGGTCAGCCATTTTGAAAAGTCAAAGAAAGTCCAAAAACAATCCAAAGTCATCAACAATTAAATCTATCCAAAAAAGAGTTCAAGAGTTTAAGTTGAAGATAAAACACCTGCACTGCGAAAGCTCAAACCAAAAAGAAGTACTTCACCAAGACTGTTGAAAAACTCCAGGTTAACAGCGAGTAATGGAATCAACTTGTCGATCAGACCGACAGAGAAGAACTGGAGCTGTTTACATGTATATGCGGTATCTGGCCGATAGTTGGCGCTGGTGGGCACACCCGCAACCTTCATAGCGATCGCTCGCGAGTTTTTGTGTTTTTCTGTCGAGCCGCCGGAGACGTCAGCTATTATATATTCACCGGCTAAGTTAAATATTTAAAAATACCATATATCGTAAAAACAAAATTAATTTCTTTTACACACTATTATGAAGACTCTTAACAACGAACACATGTTGGCTTGAAAGATGGTAACTCGGAAAAAACAATTACACATCAATTTCGTTACATTCAAGGAAAATCTCTGACCACGATTATTCCACATAAATATACTTTTCAACAAATCTTAGACAAAATACTCTAAGCTATATCTATTTGGACATTAGGCTACCAAATACATTATCATTTAAAATTTCACATTTTCAAGAATTCCTTTTTAAACCAAAAGCAAGACATTTTTCTAACTTTATTTTCGGTACACAACAATGACCATCATCCCTGATAACCTAACCTGAGCCAAAGATAACTCACCATAGCGGAGATAACGCCAAAAATGATATTAGTCTGGCTTTCCATTTCAACAGTCCTAACATAGTATATTTCTATATACTGTATTCCCAACCCTGCATAGTATATTTCTATATAATAATAGCCCTGCATAGTGTATTTTTCTATAATAGCAGCCCTGCATAGTATACTGCATTTCTATATAACAATAGCCCTGAATAGTATATTTCTATATAATAACAAACAACAATTTACAACAGCCCAACCTTTGACTACAAAAAAACCATCCAAAATACCATTAGAGATAAATCTCCCAAGTAAAAGAGAAAACACCATAATGCGAAGCAACTTTCAACATGAATTGTGAAATTTCTCAAACTGATCTAGTTACACTGGAACAGATTCAACATCTATAATTATTTATAGAAAATTAATAAACAATATGACTACATATGAAGGATATCACTGAATTTTCTACTTTTACCAATAATCATGAATTTTGTCTTCCTTGAAATTGCAAAATTCTTCCCAGCATCAACTTTTTAATAATGCTATAATCAAGTCCCATACCTGGTGAACTTCTAAAATGTCAAAGAAGCCTTAAGATTTCTATATCAATACAAATTCAGCTGATTTACATATATCATTAACATCTTTAGGTACATTACCTACTATAGTTGAGACTCCAACTGAAAAGAAAACCTGTGCATTTAAAAGGAAAATTTATTAAGAATTTAAAAAGAAAATTGTGATGAAATAAGTTTATTATGAATGGCATTAAATCATTAAATGTTAGGTATAGCTATTTGAAATTATTAAAAATAATTGTCAAAATATCCACTCATAAATAAAACTATAAGGATAGATGTTTATTGATTCTGTTTCTAAACTGAAAACACAATAAATTCTACATATATTTAATCTGGTACAGACAGAGGAAACCAGTCTTTCCAAATTAAAAACCCAACATGGAAGATACCATGATTTACCGAGTGAGGCTGAGAAACTCATAGGAAGGGATAGCCATAGCATTATTCAATTACAGCTTATCCTTCTGCTTACAAGGTCAAAATTACAGGACTTGGAATTAACACTCTCTCAAAATGTTTTCTAAAGGATGATTAAAGGCATAAGAAGGAATATTGGAAAATGAAACCTTATGCAAGACTCAAAATTGCCTTACAGCTACTATGAAGTTCCATTTGAGGATGGGTTGTAGCCATCTTGTAAGAGCTAGTTATATGCCTTGAGGGCAGCCAGTTCTTCAACATGGGACCCAACACTAATAAGAACTTAATATCAGCCTTTCACCTTGCTCAATCGCACAAGCTACTTGAATTTTAAGGGTGAGGAGACTTTATCCTCTCATATTCTAAGAACAATAAAAATTGTAAAAAGGTTAAAATCTAAAATTCAATCTGAAAAGTACAAAAAATGGAAGTGAAATGGTACAAAAGAAAGCTTAGCTATAAACAACAAGGTGCTAGAAATATAAGGTCTTTATTATGAGAGAAACAACTTTTTTAAAGGGGGAAACTAAAACTCCAGATATGAGTCATCTATATTATAGAAACTTCTTTCTACAAGATTTAAATGGGGTATGAACAAGTTAAAAAAAAGGAAGCTAAGATTGGATATCATGCAAGTTTCATCTGCCATAGGATGGAAAAGGATTAGTCAAATAGAAATTCAACAGATGAGGAGATAAAATCCCATAGTAAAAAAATTCAAACTTTAAAATCTAGAAAGGAGTTTCACTAAAGATGAATGGACAATTAATTCCACTCTGAAACATTTGGAATATTCAATGAATTCTTTCAATAATGAGCTGTACATTGCATGAAGCACAAACAAAGACACAGACAAGCGGCAATCGTGTCAATCTGGCATAACTACAGTGAACCCTCGTTTATCGCGGTAGATAGGTTCCAGTCGCGGCCGCGATAGGTGAAAATCCGCGAAGTAGTGACACCATATTTACCTATTTATTCAACATGTATATTCAGACTTTTAAAACCTTCCCTTGTACGTAGTACTGTTAACAAACTACCCTTTAATGTACAGAACACTTAATGCATGTACTACAGTACCCTAAACTAAAACAGGCACAAATATTAAAGGTGATTTTATATCATGCATTTCCTAAACATGCTAAAAAGCACGATAAAAAATGGCAACCAATGTTTTGTTTACATTTATCTCTTATCATAATGTAGAAACAAACTGGAGGTAGAGCTTTGCTTATTACCCAGACATATTTCCCATACTTTTCCCTTAGAACTACATCACATCTTCCTACTTTAGATATATATACATATATATATATATATATATATATATATATATATATATATATATATGTGTGTGTGTGTGTGTGTGTGTATATATATATATATATTTATATGTATACACATATACATACCTACATATATATATATATATTACTGTATATATATGGGTTATGGAAAAAATCCGCGAAGTGGTGAATCCGCGATGGTCGAACCGCGAAGTAGCGAGGGTTCACTGTAATCTAATATTATTTGGAGTTTTTTTTTAATTAGATCCTGCAAATGATGACTGCAAGGAAGGTATTTTATTTCAATGTCTCAAAGGTTGTGGCTCACAAGCTCAAACTATTCATTCTGCATTTTCATTTGGTCAATCATTTCAAGTACAGTACTTAACTCAATTATGAATCATTTAGGTCAATAAAAGAAGAATCTATATTTAAACGACTACTAATGACACCAAGTATCTAAAGCTGATATAAATTTTCACTTACTGAATATGCAGGAATATCAAAATAGAAACTGATCAGCCAACTCAAAACTGCTGCTCCAAGCTATGCATCTTTTTGATAGCAAAACCATTTGCAATAGGAAAACCAAAGACAAGTAAAACAGCAGTTTCCTACCTTTCAAAGTCAGCCCAGCCTCATTCAAAACCAAATGTGGTGATAACTACACCAACTGTCAGGGAGCTTCATTAATTTGGAAAACTTCACTTTTCAGGCTAACGACTGATTAGTCATATGTATGATATCAGTGTGTAAAAATAGGAACACACAAAGTTTATAGTGATGAAATTTGATACAAAAAATGAGCAATTCAGGTATTCATCATGAAATAGAGAACTTTTCTAAAATGAATCACTGATGTTCAAATCGTATAAAAATGTTTTCTTCCTGTACTGCATCAAACAAATCATAACTAGATATACACTTCAGTAAAGATCTCTACAAAACAAAGGTGTTTGTTCTTCCTACCTTGTGGAGTGCCATGCAAAATATTCAAGGTCAAGGAGCGATGGCTTTCATTTTCTGATGTGACAAATATGGCATATAATGTGTTTCTTCTTGATAGGTCAACCAACACTTGTGAAGGAGGTATGTCAGGTGGTGGAAAGAGCAGATCCACAAGCAGATTGAATGATTTCAACTGTGCTTCAATACTCTCTGCATAATCCCTTCAGAAATAAAAGAAAAGTTTTCGGTAAAGAATAATACAGTATATGAAATAATAAAACACTACTTACCACAAATGTTCAGTGATACTAATATACAAAATAAAAAACAAATTACTAATTAAAGAAGACAAATTAATTTGTATGATGTTCTTAAGTAACTTTAAAACCATTACAAAACACTCATGTTGGTACCTTTGCATTTTATTTGGCACAACTATCTCCACATCATTAGGCCTACTGGGATCCAGGGGATCAAGAGGTTCTTGGTAACTCTGGTAACTTCTCGGCGCATGAGTCTCAGCAGTCTCAGAAGCCCGGCTACGGTGATAGTCATCATACCTATCATAGTACGTACGATAGTACTCGTCATACATGTCATATGGGTCACGGGGACGTTCTTCAGGGGCTCGACTGAAACAAAAATTATACAATTTTTTCAAGAAATTCTCTTCAAGATTACATAAGATTCATCTTCAGTAGAAGTAGAGTTAATTTTACTTCTCTTGGATCTGTATTTATGTAGCCTACCAGTAATCCCAAGACACCCTTCAGCCAGCTGTTAAGGATAAATTAAATAGTGTATCTGACATGGAAGTTTAAGACTTTTCTTGGATCACCTGCAACAGAAATCTATTTTAAAGCCTGGCAGACAGAACGCCCAAAGACTATTCTTCTCTTAAGCACAAGGTAGGTATTCTTAAAGATTCATTAGGAGAATAGCACATATACTAAAAAATCCCCAACCACACAAAACCAAAATCTTAGAATTTTTCCATATTCAAAAAGATGATTAAAGGTGCTGAAGGATACATATAGGTACTGTACACTAGCATGTTATAAAAGCCAATAAGAAATTATAATAAAAATAAAGTACCTGTAGTAATCGTAGTAATCATCCATGGGCCTTCCCACGGGAGATCTTCCTCTTTCGTTATCGTAGTGGCTCCTCCTCATTCCCATAGAGGGTGGAAGAGATCCTAAGCCCATACCTCCTGGACCACCACCACCACCAATTTTAGCTGGCTTTACATCTGACAATATAAAAGAAGATCTAAGCATAAACTGTCTGGTTTTGTCTTATTCAAAACTTACTTTTTCATTCCCAGAAATCACTTTAAAATACAATAAAAATTAACAAAACCTTACTCCTTAACAAACTAGATAAACTACTCCTTAACAAACTAGATAAACTACTTACTGCTCACGACTGATAATATTAAGAAACTTACCGACTCTCTGACCATTTATATAAGCTGTTGATCCAGCACGCAGGCAATTCATGGCTTCTTCTTCAGTAGAAAATTGCACAAATCCAAACTTAGTTCTAGTAATTGACAACCCTGAAATAAAAACCAAATAATTAATTACCCTGTGGATTTTCCAACTTGCATTAATTTAACCAGATTATGGTAATTTTAAAAAGGATTGCAAAAAATAACCAAATGAGTTAAATAAAATCAACTCAACAGACAATATTCGCTACAAAAATTCAGATATGCTACATAAAAGATAAGAAAAAATAGCTATGATGGAAAATAAAGAAAATATGTAGAATAAAGTTAAAAGCTATCAATAAACAAAAATGCATGCCAAAGTGACATAACCTGCTAAAGGCAACTTATTATCACAGCTGACTTATTTTTTTCCAAATACATTCCATATACAGTACGTAACAAATATAAAAGCAGGGCTCTCAGCTGAGGTTAAGTATAATGGTTTACCCAACTTTGAAAGTTAAATGGGTAAGATTTCACTATCAAATTCAATAGTGGATAATTAATAATCATCTAAATCTTATATATATACAGTATAAGCATGCTAAACTATTGTGAAAAATGCCCTTAGAAGCAAAATACGAACAGTAACAATAACAGGTTATTCCTAATTGAAGACATATAACTATCATATTAAAACAGAAAGTTTAGCCAAGAACAGCCAAAATATAGCTCATCTTTTGAACCAAAAGAAAAGAAAATTTGTGATTACAGATAAAATAAGTCAGCTGCTAGCTCTTACCAGTGAAATGGTATGGAGCATTGGTTCTGATCTCATGCAGACACTTCAACAGCACGATAAGTTTTCTTTATTTAACCATTACGGCACACTTCACACAAAATGTGGATTTCATGCAGTTGGAAAGCAAATCAAACTGTGACAACTAAATCCAAGTGGAAGCTCAAAAGGTACCTAACCACAGTTCAACCATCAAAAAAATCAGTGACTATTTGTTTCATATGTTGGAATAGAAATTATGGCAAGCTAGTTTTACTGTGAAGCAATGAAGCTCATAAAAAACCCAAATTCCAACAAAAACCTGGTTTCCCAATACTGAGGAAGATGACAAAAAAAGTCACAAGGTCTTGCCATTATGTAGGAACCCAATAGCTTAACCAAACTCCTATATTTAAGCCTGTAACACGACTGAAGAATTTTGCCTATGACATTTCCAATTAATTTTAAAGTTCTATTGTGCAGACGATATAATGAAGAAGCCTTTTCTCCCAAGTTCCCAGTCACCTTTGATGTTTCACATAGTTTCCTTACACAACAAGGAGTTCAAATGTTTATTCTAAACTCTGGCCTTCATAAACACTTATATTTTTTATGCAAACTCCCTTCGACATGTATAATTTTGAAGTTTTCTCAAAAGGTGAACAAAAGATTAATCAAGAGCAAAATTTACTTAGCACATCATCTCAAAAGTTTCCTAACACACAAGTGTTCCTTACTCTCAGTTTCCGAATTTCTATATTTGTCTACAACTTTTATCTGTACAATATATCTATGACCCTCTTTCTTGGAATCCAATCTGGCTAATTCAAGAGCTGTTAGGATTGTTCTACAGATATGTAAACTTTATATGAAATATCAATACCAATAAGAATAAAAATAATGACAAAAACTAGCAGAAAAGACCTATATATACAATAAAACCAAGAAGATTCCATACCAGAAGTGTTCTAGATTCATGGATTTATAAATTTGGTCTATATGGTCCATTGCTGGGGCCATGAAGGCCTTTCAGCACTTTGGTGAAAAGTGAGGGATAACTGCTGTTGCACTATGAAGTAAAACAAAAAATAATGAGGCTGAATAGCAAAATGCAAAAAAGTAAGAATTGGAGGTAGAGCTGAAAGCTAAAATGGGCCAAAGAGATGCTGCAGACCCAAATTAATGACTACAAAGCACTCACAGCATCATGATAAAAACCTTGGTGTGTGTGTGTGTGTGTGTGTAAAAAAAAAAAAAACCACCCAATTGAACAGTAGACGCAAAAATGGCAGAATCATCAAACTGGCCCCTAATTATTATTATTATTACTCAGCTGAATCCCTCGTCAGGCTGAATTGGGCGAAGAGGAAAAGTCCCCTTTTGTTTTTTAAGTCGGGTACCCCCGCAAAATTGGGGGAAGTGCCAAGTAAATAGAGAGATTACTAGTTAAGCTACAACCATAGTTGGAAAAACAGGGTGGTATAAGCCCAAGGATTCCAACAGGGAAAAATAGCCTAAGAGAGGAAAGGAAACAAGGAAATAAATACACTAAAAGAGAAGTAATAACAATCAAAATAAAATACTTTAAGATCATTAACATTAAATTATAAATAAATATACCTGTAAACTTAAAGAGATATAATAATCAAAATAAAATACTTTAAGATCATTAACATCATTAAATTAGACCTATCATTTATAAAATATAAAAACTTCATAAAAACAAGAGATAGAGAAACAAGATAGAAATAGTATGCCCGAGTGTACCCTCAAGCAAGAAAACTCTAACCAAAGACAGTGGAAGATCATGGTACAGAGGTTATGGCACTACCCAAGACTAAAGAACAATGGTTTGGAGTGTCCTTCTCCTAGAAGAGCTGCTTACCATAGCTAAAGTCTCTCTTCTAACCTTAACAAGTGGAACGTAACCACTGAACAATTACAGTGCAGTAGTTAATCCCTTGAGCAAAGGAGGATTGTTTGTTTGGTAATCTCAATGTTGTCAGGTGTATGAGGACAGAGGAGAATGTGGAAACAACAGGACAGACTATTCGGTGTATGTGTAGGCAAAGGAAAATGAGTTGTAACCAGAGAGACGGATCCATTGTAGTACTGTCTGGCAAGTCAAATGACCCAATAACTCTCTAGTGATAGTATCTCAATGGGTTGCCGATGCCCTGGCCATCCTTCTACCTAAAAATGCATACCCATTCAGTTGCAAGAAAACTAAGAACATGTAAAGTAATTTCTACTAGGTATATTTTGACATTTCCTACTACATGCCTAATGCATCCAAGACAGCGACAGCAGTTTTTTTTTTTTTTTTTTTTTTCGGTTGGGGGGGAAAGGAATCATACTTGGTTCAATCATGAACTGTGCTACCAGTCGTCAAGCACCAACAAATACATCCTTACAGCGAGTTATGAGAGATATCCGGCTAACTAAATTATCCCAAGGACAACTTTGCATAACACTTCATGACGTGTCCGATATGATTTGATGGTATGGAACTGACTTTGAGAAGTTGTACACCTTGGAGTGACCTAAAGGTAGTGACTATAAATGATGGCCTCAACCCTTAAAATGGCTGCAGCTCTATATTCCAATACAGTTTTGCATCATATCCAGATCACACATTAAAAGAATATGTAAGGACCAACAGGTACAAACAGTTACCCCTCATAGACCAAATTTGCACCTATTAACATGGTGGAGTAATTTTAGCACAAAGGCAACAATAAAACCACCAGAAAACTAGTGTTTGCAAGGGTTTCCTATTCCTAGAGAAATAATGATAATAAATATTACACACTTCAGACCTTTTGTCCTATCAGCATTGGAATGCTAAACTACTGCCTGAATGTAAGATCCTTCTCAGAACCTTTATCTTCAATGTTGGTGTCCTTTTCTCAAACCGTAGTACAGTACTATAAAAATAGCTTATAGGGTTCAGTCACTTCTACATAAGAGCACAAACACTGGTATCAAGAGCTTCAAGAGCTAATATGTACTATTTACTTTGCAGAGTATCAGCACCCCCACATCAGTCAAGGTGCCTCTCACTGTGACCAGTATCTCAAAGTTTTTCATTCTCTTAACTGTAAACTGACAATTGAGGTTATAATAACTTATAATAACTTTGTGGTTATGAATTATTGCCCTGATTTTCTACTTTATAGTTCTTGTTGCTTATGAAATGCAATTACTGTATTTAATTTGATCAATCTATCTTAGTCTACTCTTGGCTTTCCCTTATTTCAATGTGGAAATTCCACTCTATAGATGGTTGCCTTGCAAGTGAAGCTAATTTTATGTTTACCCAATTTAAATATTGTCTATAATTTTTCAAGTTTTGGCTTTTTCCATCGGTAACATTTTATGGGGCAGTTGAACAAGACAATCTCTGATAGTGCTGTCACTCTCCAACAGCTTAAATTGTCGTGCAGCAGAACAACCAGTTATTAGTTCGCATGGTTTGAAAGTGTCTTCCTAATTACAGCTTAAAGATGTCACCTTATCCCTTATTTACCATGAACATCAATTCCTGTTGCCATTCTTTCACATACAATGCACCTTGAAGGATAAAGCTTAAACCTTCCATCACAGGGTAATTATGGTGGTCCCAAATCAACTTCAGTAACTTAAGAGCTCACCTTATAAAACAAGACCAGAGCAAAACATATTTTTGATAAAGATGGATATCTCAGGCATGAGGAACTACTGAACAATACAAAGAAACTCAAGTAACTAGAATATTCAGCAAGGCAGTGTTTGACATTCCACCAGCAAGAACAGGGATATCAGTCATTCACAATGAATAACATGAAAAGGTAGTTGCCGCCCAGAAACAGTTGAAAGACAGTAGCACTATATGATACGGCTGGGTGTGTATATGAAGACGTTTTACTATGTGTCTTAAGTGATGTTACTCACACAATTACATTACTAAAAGGAAAATTTCCATAAAGTATAGCTTGTAGTTGTATAACCTAGAACTCATGGTAATCTCATCCTTTTCTGTACTATAAAAAAAAAAAAAAAAAAAAAAATGAAAAAAAAAATTCATTGCTGACTGAACAAAATTTCACAACCTTGGTAACTAACTACCCAAAAAAAAACTATACCAGAACAATCACATTGCAGACAATCACTCTGTAAATCATACTATAACATTAACCAGAGACAAAAAAAAAAAATAATGTAAAAGTATATGATGAAGCTGAGAACTAAATCATTGTAAAGCAAAACAGTAATGACCAGTCAAAACAACTAGGAATATCCCGAGTCAGGAAGGCCTTTGCCATTTGGGTGGTATCATTTCGCACATTCCACTGCTTGTCAATGACAGTAACAAAGGGGAACATAAGAAGGCCTATTATCAAAAAATGGTTTGTACCTTCATATAAAAAAAAAAAAATTAAAAAATTACTCTACTTCTACTTTTTTAATGAAGCTCAAAACCTCTTTATGACATGTTATACTACCAGACTCACAGCAAGAGCATCACATATCGAGGATGTGAGGTAATCAACAGTTAAACAATGTTCTCAAAAAGAGAGCATTAATATAATTTCCAATAATGTAATGCTACCAGTTTCTTAAAGTAATTCAATAAGGGTAACAGTACTAGTATATGGCAGTAACTCACCAACAACTTTTCCATATTGCGAAAAGTATTCTTTTAACATTTCTCTTGTCATATTAGCACTAATGCTTCCGACAAATATACGTGCATTAACAGTTTTAGGATCATTTGTCAAGTCAGACATGCCTTGCCGAGGTGAATATTCTCTCCCTCCTCTGAAAATAAAGGCATTTTCAAACCGTTAGTCTATTCCATCTCTAAAATAAGTAAGCCGTAATATACCCTCACCACCTAAACAGTACAAAAAACCAGCATGAATTGTACCATGAAACTCAACAGAACGAAAAAGAAATCTTGCAACAGAAATTTCCCTAATGAATCAAGATGCAATAAAAACTTTTGATCCTTTCCTTTGTTAGTTGTTAGCATTTACTATAATCTAAAGCAATTATACAATGGAAAATGCATTCATTTACTAGAAAGACTGACAACACAAAACTTTCAAATTATCACATAAGATATGTTATCCAAATCCTGAAAGTTTCTGTTCAAAGTCACAGAACCATTTAGCAGTGGTTAGTTGCAATAAGCCTTAGAAAATAGTGATGCTCCTAAATGAGGTGTAGGGTTTCCCTTACTTATCTACAGAGAACAAGGTCTCAATACGCAACTGTTATTTCATACAAACCTAAAGAGCACATTGTAAAAGGATACATTCCTTGTTCAAACTGTAGTAATTGGAATATAATGAAAATTGCTACAAGAGGTTAATCATTACAATTAAAACCATTAGCTGTATCTTACTCCTCTAGATAAGATAGAAACTGCATTGCTAATGAAAACATTTGGATCAAGATAGAAACTGCTCTGCCAACAAAACAAAATTTAATTCTTGTTCTTTTATTAGTCTTACCGATTCAGGTAAGTCAATTTCTATCACAAGAACTTTTCTACTGGAAATAGTGTAGGGAAAATTAGATGACTTTCATGGTACAAAATGTAAAAACTTATTCTATGTTAAGGATCTACATCTTAAGAACTATATTTACACTGTTACCATATTAACATAGCTGATTAAAGAACAATAAAAAGTAATGTACGATAGAAGGGCTGCCCACTTGAGCCAAATATTTTCATTTATGTTTTTGTTTATATCATAATGAATAAGTACAATTAATAAGAAATGTTATTTTCCTTAGTAAAATAAATTTTTGAATATACTTACCCGATGATCATATAGCTGTCAGCTCTGCTGCCCGACAGAAAAACCTACGGGCGGAATACGCCAGCGATCGCTATACAGGTGGGGGTGTACATCAACAGCGCCATCTGTCAAGTAGGTACTCAAGTACTCGATGTCAACAAAGAACCAATTTTCTCCTCTGTCCACTGGGTCTCTATTGGGGAGGATGGGAGGGTCCTTTAATTTATGATCATCGGGTAAGTATATTCAAAAATTTATTTTACTAAGGAAAATAACATTTTTCAATATTAAACTTACCCGATGATCATATAGCTGATTCACACCCAGGGGGGTGGGTAGAGACCAGCATTACATGTTGACATTATTATGAGCTAAGTATTCCGTATTTTATTTTAGCAGTTATTCAAAATAACAAACATAAAATAAATAAGTACCTGGTAAGGAAGTCGACTTGAACAATTACTCTGCCTTTTTAAGTACGTCTTCCTTACTGAGCCTCGCGATCCTCATAGGATGCTGAGCGACTCCTAGGAGCTGAAGTATGAAGGGTTGCAACCCATACTAAAGGTCCTCATCAAAACCTCTAATCTAGGCGCTTCTCAAGAAATGACTTTGACCACCCGCCAAATCAAGTAGGATGCGAAAGGCTTCTTAGCCTTCCGGACAACCCAAAACAATAATAAAACATTTCAAGAGAAAGATTAAAAAGGTTATGGAATTAGGGAATTGTAGTGGTGGAGCCCTCACCACTACTGCACTCGTTGCTACGAATGGTCCCAGAGTGTAGCAGGTCTCGTAAAGAGACTGGACATTCTTAAGATAAAAGACGCGAACACTGATTTGCTTTTCCAATAGGTTGCGTCAAATATACTTTGCAGAGATCTATTTTGTTTAAAGGCCACGGAAGTTGCGACAGCTCTAACTTCGTGTGTCCTTACCTTCAGCAAAGCTTGGTCTTCCTCATTCCGATGGGAATGAGCTTCTCGTATTAACAGTCTGATAAAATAGGATAAAGAATTCTCTGACAAAGGCAAAGATGGACACTGAACACCATAAAGCTTCAGACGGGCCTCGTAAAGGTTTTTAAATAGAACTTAAGAGCTCTTACAGGACATAATACTCTTTCTAGTTCATTTCAAACCATGCGATAAGTTTGGAATATCGAACGATATTGGTCAAGGCCGAGAAGGCAGCTCGTGTTTGGCTAGAAAACCAAGTTGTAGAACATGTAGCCGTTTCGGATGAGAATCCGATGTTCTTGCTGAAGGCATGAATCTCACTGACTCTTTTAGCTGTGGTTAAGCATATCAGGAAAAGAGTCTTAAAGGTGAGATCTTTCAGGGAGGCTGATTGTAGCGGTTCGAACCTGTCTGACATAAGGAATCTTAGTACCACGTCTAAATTCCAACCAGGTGTAACCAAACGACGCTCCTTCGTGGTCTCAAAAGACTTAAGGAGGTCTTGTAGATCTTTATTGTTGGAAAGATCTAAGCCTCTGTGACGGAAGACTGATGCCAACATGCTTCTGTAACCCTTGATAGTGGGAGCTGAAAGAGATCGTTCTTTCCTAAGATATAAGAGAAAGTCAGCTATTTGAGTTACAGAGGTACTGGTCGAGGATACGGATACTGACTTGCACCAGTTTCGGAAGATTTCCCACTTCGATTGGTAGATTCTAAGGGTGGATGTTCTCCTTGCTCTAGCAAACGCTCTGGTTGCCTCCTTCGAAAAGCCTCTAGCTCTCGAGAGTCTTTCGATAATCTGAAGGCAGTCAGACGAAGAGCGTGGAGGCCTTGGTGTACCTTCTTTACGCGTGGCTGACGTAGAAGGTCCACCCTTAGGGGAAGTGTTCTGGGAACGTCTACTAGCCATCGAAGTACCTCGGTGAGTTATTCTCTCGCGGGCCAGAGGGAAGCAACTAGCGTCAACCTTGTCCCTTCGTGAGAGGCGAACTTCTGCAGTACCTTGTTGACAATCTTGAACGGAGGGAATGCATATAGATCTAGATGTGACCAATCTAGTAGAAAGGCATCTATATGAACTACTGCTGGGTCCGGGATAGGTGAGCAAACTATTGGGAGCCTCTTGGTCATCGAGGTTGCAAAGAGATCTATGGTTGGCTGGCCCCAGGTGGCCCAAAGTCTCTTGCATACATCCTTGTGGAGGGTCCAATCTGTTGGAATTATTTGTCCCTTCCTACTGAGACAATCTGCTATGACATTCAAGTTGCCTTGGATGAACCTCGTTACTAGTGAAAAGTCTAGACCTGTTGACCAGGTGAGGAGGTCCCTTGCGATCCCGTACCAAGTCAGAGAGTAGGTCCCTCCTTGCTTGGAGATGTACGTCAAAGCCGGGTGTTGACCGAGTTCACCTCCACCACTTTGCCTTGAAGGAGAGACCTGAAGCTTTTCCAGGTCAGACGTACTGCCAGTAGCTTCTTGCAGTTGAAATGCATTGTCCTTTGACTCGAGTTCCATAATCCCGAGCATTCCCTACCGCCTAATGTCGCACCCCAGCCTACGTCCGATGCGTCCGAGAAGAGAACGTGGTTGGGAGTCTGAACAGTCAGGGGAAAACCCTTTCTAAGGTTGATAAAGTCCTTTCACCAAGTCAGACCAGACTTTATCTTTCCGGAAACCGGGATCGAGACCGCTTCTAGCGTCTTGTCCTTTTTCCAGTGAAAAGCTAGATGATACAGAAGAGGACGGAGGTGTAGTCTTCCAAGTGACACAAAAGAACCACGGATGACAGTGTCCTTACCAGACTCATCCACAGCCTGACAGGGCAGCGTTCCTTCTTCAGCATCTTCTGGATGGATAGCAGGGCTGGGGGTTGAGCAACGTCCTCATCAGAGGGTTCCTTATCCGAAACTGATGAGGAAACGGCAACGGAGTGGGCAACGTCTGACTCGCTGAATCCGGTCGCACTGGTGGATGCGTGACGGAGCCGGACGCAATATCATGGTACTGCTGCACAGTCTGTGAACTGTCAACCATGGGGACGCGAGGAAGTACAGCGTCAACCCGAAACTGTCTAGACTGTCTGGGTTGTGCAGTCAACACCCTACCGGGTTGCTGAGGTTGACGCACTGCGTCACAACAAGTCACCTCTGCTGGTTGTTGAACGTCTTCCTAGTGACACACTTCAACAACCACCTCCGAGCGTCGCTTAACGTCAACGTGCGACTGGCAACCCACACTGGGTCGCATAGGTGGAGGAACCACCTCAACTGGCGGACGCGAGTAGGATACCTCAGTGTCAACAGGGCGCACAACCAACCGGTAGGAAGGTTGTTGGCCAGAAGGTTCTTCTCCGTAAAAAGTCCTCTATCAAGGACACAAGCTTGGACTGCATGTCTTGCAGCAAAGCCCATTAGGGTCTACGGGAGCAGGTGTGGCAACAGACGGGGTTAGCGACTGAAGCGGAACCATTTACCATCCCTGGAAGCCTTGTTATGCTTTAATTAAAGTCCATAGGAGGCTAAGCAGCTTAAGGCTCCTCTCCAAATGACAGAGTCCTCAAAGGAATATCAGTAGGAGGGAGAACAGCACTTTCTCATCCACAGGAACCTTGTCCGAGAAAAGCTAGGTTATCTCAGTGAGGGTCTCACTGGTGCATAAGCAGCAGACCAGAAGGCAACGTTATGTAACTGCTTGACAGTCTGTGAACTGTCAAAAACTGAACTGTCAACCACAACAGGTGCGTGAGGACATACAGCACTGGTGCATTAGCAGCAGACCAGAAGGCAACGTTATGTAACTGCTTGACAGTCTGTGAACTGTCAAAAAACTGAACTGTCAACCACAACAGGTGCGTGAGGACATACAGCACTGGTGCATTAGTAGCAGACCAGAAGGCAACGTCATGTAACTGCTTGACAGTCTGTGAGCTGGCAACAACCAAAGCTGTGTGGGGAAGCCTCAACTCCTGACTGACTAGTCTGCTGCGGGTGAGTGGCGGTAACCACAGTGGGTTGCGGAGGCTGACGCACCGTGTCAAAACACGGCAGCTTAACTCCACCCTCCTGTTGTTGTGGTAGCTCACGCACGGCAACGGAGTGCTCCGTGCGTCTGTGGGAGTCAGCATGCGTCTGGCAGGGTCGACTACGCATGGGTGGAGGAGCTCTCACAGCCGGAGTGTGGGAGCAGGCAGCCTCAGCGTCTGCTGGGCGCACAACCGTGGCAGGTTGTAGGCTAATGGGTGCAGCGCCAACCTCTCCGCAGCCGGAGTGTGGGAGCAGGCAGCCTCAGCGTGAGCTGGGCGCACAACCGTGGCAGGTTGTAGGCTAACGGGTGCAGCGCCAACCTCTCCGCAGCCGGAGTGTGGGAGCAGGCAGCCTCAGCGTGAGCTGGGCGCACAACCGTGGCAGGTTGTAGGCTAACGGGTGCAGCGTTAACCTTCTCCGCACGAAACTCCTGCATAACCGCAGCTAACTGAGTCTGCATAGACTGCAGTAAAGACCACTCAGGGTCTACAAAAGCGGCAACAGACGGAGCTACTGTCCGTTGTGACTGAGGGTCTAAAACAGCGGGTGCGGCAACAGACGGAGTTACTGCCTGTTGCGGTACCACCTTGCCTCTCTTGGGAGGTGTGCAGTCGTCGGAAGACTGCAGCGAGTCCGAACTGACCCAGTGGCTACACCTGGGCCGTTGGACTTGCGCGGAAGGGACCGACTTGCACTTAATAAGCTGCGAGACCTTGGTCCAAGGTTTCTTACGAGAAACCTCTTCCGCAGACGAGAAGTAAATGGGCTCTCTCGTCTTTGTGTGGGTGGGGCGATCTTGGGTAGATACGCCCGAAACCACGGAGGGAAAAACGTCTGTTCGCTGATCAAGGCCTGAGGAACCCATAAGTCGTTCGACATTACTTCTCCCCTGGGCTTGGGAGCTTGCAAGAGGTCCCGGACTAGGTGAACGACAGGCATGAACAGACGAACCCTCGGACGCAACACTGTAACACTTTGCGCATATCACTTTATCACTTTGATTTTCTGTTTTGCACTTATTTCACTGAAATCGAAACTTTTACTGATTTCTACCTGAAACACGCAATCCTACCCTTCATTAAAAGGTAGTAATTGCGAAAACAGTCGTATAATGCAACAGAAAACATATATAAAGATAAAGAATTCAGTGGCTGGAAAAGAGACTAAACACTAGATCAAATAAACTACGTTTACAATCTCTCACCGCACATAGCCTGGGAACAAGAATAAAACCCTAGAAACGTTTTACCTTCTTCCCCTACAGCGACTAGGGAGGAGAGTAAAACGAGAACAACGTTACCCGCTTGAACGAAACGTTTTATCTCCTCTCTCTCCCTCCGTCTCTATCTCTCTCTTTCTCTCTAGATTTCCACCTGAGAGAAGAGCCCAATTATATATCGTCAAAACATGTGATTTGCTAAAGGAAAAAACTGAAAGGTTTTCCAAATAAAAAGTTCCTTTAATTTAGAATTTAAACCATTTAAGCTAAGAAAGAATGAACGAAACGCTAGAATAGGTTTACTCTTACTGCAAAGTGAAACCGTGATACACTCTCTCTCTATCGTAACGATAGAGCGCAAGTTGAACGTCCTGAACATCAACAACTGCGTAGACTAAAAAACTAAACGTTAGTTCATCTTTGAAAACAGTACGAGACTATCAAAGAAATTCTTTCATAAAACATTACATTTAAAAAGTTTTAAATTCTTTAATGGTTAAATACGATATAACGGGCTCAACGTTGATTAACTTCGGTTCCAAGTTAGGACCGCCTACTAAAAGGAAAGGTCGCAAATAAACAAAACATAAAAATTTATTTTTATATGTTTATAATAAAAGGAAAGTTAATCGAAGAGGCCTAATAAAGGCGAAGAGATATAAAATATAAAGATCTATAACGTGTTAAGCAAAATTACTAAAAACCTAAACACACTTCCGTCTAAGGGAAGGGTCGGCCATTTAAAAGTGAAAGAGAGTCCATACTCTCTTTGCCACCAAAATAAAATCTATCCAAAACGAGTTCAAGTTTTGAAATGAAGATAAAACCCCTGCATAGCGAAAGCTCAAAACTGGAATAGTGTACTTCACCAAATAGTTGTGAAAACAAATCCAGTTAGTAACAGCGTATTTAGTAGGTCTTGCCAGTGGCACGACAGAGAGAAAATTGGTTCTTTGTTGACATCGAGTACTTGAGTACCTACTTGACAGATAGCGCTGTTGATGTACACCCCCACCTGTATAGCGATCGCTGGCGTATTCCGCCCGTAGGTTTTTCTGTCGGGCAGCAGAGCTGACAGCTATATGATCATCGGGTAAGTTTAATATTGAAAAATAACTTTTAATGATCTTTTGTTATCTTTGTGATTTGAATAAATTACAAATTAAAACACTATTAAGGGCAAACTATTAAATGTAGTATGGTTCTTGAAAAATGTTATAGGGTGGAGTAAATATCATAAGCCACAGTAAAAAAAAGAACCATCATTTGGAGATTTTTAGGCATAACATCTCAGAATGACCCTACCCCACCCACACTAGCTGGGGTAATAACAAAATGTTCTTAATCTTATTTACTTATCATGAATTCTTCACCTGATAGTAAAATTCTATTACTTCAAAATATAAAATGGCATCAAAATCACACATTTTTTTCTATTAATAAATATTTTTCTAACTATACAAACCTGAATTCTTCAATCGAAGTATGATTTCAGCAAAGCTGGATGCAAATGTTGAAACTTATTGAGGTGGCAGTAATTAGTTGTAGAGTGGAAGGTAAGACTGGCTCACCTAACAGGCTACTAGGTTCCCACTTTGACCTTAAACCTAGGACTTGCAGGGTGGTTGAGGTGGGAAGCGTAACTTGAAGGCCTCAGGTTTGTATAGTTAAGAAAAATACAAATCACTTTAAAAATCTGTGATTTGATCCCACACAAATACAAACCTACGTCCTTTAACCCTTTTACCCCCAAAGGACGTACTGGTACGTTTCACAAAACCCATCCCTTTACCCCCATGGACGTACCGGTACGTCCTTTCAAAGAAATGCTATAAAAAATTTTTTTTCATATTTTTTATTTTCTCTTGAAAAAATTCAGGCATTTTCCAAAAGAATGAGACCAACCTGACCTCTCTATGACAAAAATTAAGGCTGTTAGAGCAATTTAAAAAAAATATACAGCAAAATGTGCTGGAAAAAAAATAACCCCTTGAGGATTAAGGGTTGGAAATTTCCAAAGAGCCCGGGGGTAAAAGGGTTAATAAGGCTTTACCTCAGCATGGAGGAAACCCATATAACCAAACTGGCTGGTTTACTTTCCGGGGAAATGTCAATGCACTTCGGTCCTGTACCGGAGCAAAAGTCAAGACTTCTGTCAAACTTCTAATAACCTGGCCTTAAAGATAAGTGTTCAACTAGGTCACTACCAGCGTCTGGTAGACTGACAAGGAAAAAACTATATCCGTGTAGGGGAGAAAATTATTCAAAAGTTCAAACTTGCAGCAAGTGTCTTCATGTTAAACAGGCCGATATAAATCTTTTAATAGTTTATAAATGAAATATCAAAAATTTTAAATAATTTTTATTTTTCCTAACATACTTACCGAGAACTACTTTCTTTTAGGAGATCACTGGTTATCTCTCTCTGCGACCAGAGTTTTGAATAGTTACCCCCCCGCTCCGCGCCCTCAGTAGCTTTACCCCCGGCATTCAGGAATGTGCCCCGAGGGTAGGATTAACGGTAGGTCACTTGCTAGTCGGGTCACCCTCCTCATTAAGTTCTATTGCATTAGCATCATGCTAGTAAGGGAAGAAGGCACTCGGGGAAGGAAGGGAGGGCCATTACCCGAAAGTAGTTCTCGGTAAGTATGTTAGGAAAAATAAAAATTATTTAAAATTTTTGATTTGTTCCAACACGAATACTTACCTTCGAACTACTTTCTTTTAGGAGACTTACACTTTAGGAGGCGGGAGTGCCAATCTGACCCACCGACCCGGCCGTGGAGGCCAACAGAACTCTGGATAACGGGACCTACCAGAGAGCGGAAGCGAGGGTAACTATACAAAAATTCACGTTAGTGTCTAGGAACTCACCTTTTGAAAACTTCTTTTGACGTTCCTTCTCGACGTGTAGTCGTGAAGAATGTGTTATTTTTCTGGGAACAGACGGTACCCCCGAAGAGGCAAGTAAGCAACTGGGTAGGAGGTAGGAAAACCGCACTTGTGCCTACCGGTCGCTAGTCATGAATGCGCCTGGGGTTTACCGTTACACCGCTTGGAGAGCGGAGATGACTGTTCCAATGGAGAACCCGTCCAAGGATTTTCTTGAGTAGTCCTTGAGGCAGTGGGCAGTAAAGGTTGACTGGCTCGACCAAGTACCTGCTCGCAGAATTTTGCCCTACTGCCATGTTTTTCTCAAAGGCTAAGGAGGTGCTCAGGCCCCTGATGTCATGAGGTCTGGGAGTGCCTGGCACTGCTATGCCAGCTTCCTTGTAGGATCTGGCGATCACCTGTCTCAACCAGAAGGAGATGGTGTTTTTGGAAACTTGTTTCTTATTAATACCTGTGGAAACGAAGAGGCTCTTGATATCCGGTCGGAGATGCGCTGTCCTTTCCAGGTATTTTCTAATTGTTCGCACTGGGCACAAGTTTAAGTCTTCTGCATTACCTGTCTTAGGGATGGCAGGAATCGAGAAACCTTCAAACCTCGGGTCCCAGACTGCTGGGTTTTGAGTCTTGGCCACAAAAGAAGGTACGAACTTGAAGGATACTTCTTTCCGCCCCTTTGAGTGAGAGACGTCGTATGACAAACCATGGATCTCTCCCACTCTCTTAGCGGACGCCAAGGCCAGCAAGAAGACGGCCTTGAGGGTGAGATCTTTGTCCATGATATCCTTCAAGGGTTCAAAGGGGGGACGACACAGCATCTTCCGGACCTTGTCTAAGTCCCACTGGGGCACCCTCCTCGCCTGAGGGGGGCAAGACTGCTCGAAGCTTTTGACAAGCATCGCTATGTGTCTCGAGGCCCCCAGGTCGATGCCCTTCAGGAGGAAGACTTGGCCTAAGGCAGCCCGAACTCCTTTTATGACTGGGATTGACATCCCTACTTTGTCCCTGAGAAACACCAGAAAATCTGCTATGTCTGGGACAGAGGCCTTAAGAGGTCTAATGTGCCTCTCAGAGCACCACTTCGTGACGGAGGCCCATTTTGTCTGGTTGACCGCGGCTGACAACTTTCTCAGGTATAGAGACATTCTCTTAGCCGTGGAGGAAGAATATCCTTCTTTCTTCAGGAGCCGCTCTTTAGTCTTCAGGCGTGAAGACGTAGGGAGAGTGGGTTGTCGTGGACCCTGAGAAAGTGAGGCTGGTGCAGAAGGTCTGACCTGGCGGACAGAGGCCACGGCGGTTGACTCGATAGGTCTTTTAGATCCGCGAACCACTCTCTCTCCCCGGCCACCAGGGCGCTACCAAAGTCATCTTTAGGTTTCGGGCCGTCCTTACTCTGTTGAGCACTTGTCTTATCAACGTGAAAAGGGGGAAAAGCGTACACATCCAGATTGTCCCACTTGTGCTGAAAATCGTCTTCTAAGGCTGCTTTCGGGTCTGGTACAGGGGAGCAATAGACTGGGAGTTGGGTGTTGAGGTTGTTGCAAAAGAGGTCAATCACCGGGGAACCCCAGCGTTGAATGATGAGCTTGGCTACTTCTGGGAGAAGGGACCATTCTGTCCCTACTATCTGGCCCATTCTGCTGAGGCCGTCGGCCAGAACGTTTTTCTTCCCGGGAATAAACCTTGCTAACATCACCACTTGATTTTCTTCTGCTCAATCTAGAATCTCTATGGTGAGATCGCACAACTCCTTCGATTACAAGCACCCTGCTTCTTTATGTATGCCACTACCGTGGCGTTGTCGCACATCAACGCCACGGTGTTTCCCTTTAGCAGACTTGCGAAGTGTAGGCACGCCTTCTGGACTGCTTCCAACTCCAGGACATTGATGTGGAGTTGCCTCTCCCCTTCCAACCAGGTCTCTCGTGCCGTTTCGTCGAGGAGAAGGGCTCCCCATCCCTGGTTGGGGGCGTCTGTGAACAGTAGTAACTCGGGAGGGCCGGTCCCGAAGGGCGTCCCCTTGAGTGAGTTCGACTGGCAATGCCACCATTCTAGGGAGGGTCTCGTGTTTGGAAGGACTGGGATTAGCACCTGCTGTGAATCCGTCTGGCACCAGAGGTTCTTGAGATTCCATTGGATGGATCTGAGCCTTACCCTCCCTTGGGGAACTAGGTTCTCCAATGAGACCAGGTGACCTATCAGCCTCTGCCAGTCTTTCGCCCTCCTGGGGTGTTCTGACAGGAACGGCTGACTAATGTGCCTGAGGTTTCTTATCTTGTCCTCCGAAAGGAAAACTTTTCCCCGAATGATGTCTAATGTCATTCCCAAGTAGTTCATTCTGGTGGATGGGGATAGATTTGACTCCTTCGGGTTGATTACGATCCCCAAATCCTTGCAAAACTGGAGGAGACTTCTCCCTTGTTCCTCCAAGAGGACCATTGAGGCGGAAAGAAGCCACCAGTCGTCCAGGTATCTGATAAGGCGAATGCCTCGTTCGTGAGCCCCCACTGAGACAGCCGTGAAGACTCTCGTGAACACTTGGGGCGCTGTTGACAGACCAAAGCAAAGGGTCCTGAATTGCAGGATCTGGGAACCCCATTTCACCCGGAGGAACTTTCGACCCGAGGTGTGGACCGGAATCTGGAAGTATGCGTCCTTGGGGTCGATGGTCATCATATAATCTTTCTCCCTCAAGGACAGCAGGACTGACTTCGGAGTGTCCATTTTGAAGTCCGTCTTCTTGACGAACTTGTTGAGAGCTGACAGATCTATAACCGGTCTCCACCCCCCGGTCGCTTTCTCCACCAGGAACAGGCGACTGTAGAAACCTGGCCCTGGGAGAAGAACTTCTTCCATGGCACCCTTCTGTAGCATGGACGATACCTCCTCTTGAAGGGCGGTCCTCTTTAACGGGTCTTTGGGATCTAGCCATTCTGTCCGGTTGGCCGGAATAAGCGGGGGTGGTTCCGTTAGGAACGGAAGTCTGTAGCCCTCCTTTAGTACGGACATTGTCCAAGGCTCTGCTCCTTGAGCCTTCCATGCTTGCCAATGACGTCTGAGGCATCCTCCAACCCGAGGGTTGGGCGGGGATAGGGGGCCTCCCACTCTACCTTCTTCTAGAGGGGCGGCCTGATCTGCCTCTCCTAGAGGCGGAGTAACCCGACCTGAAGGAGCTTGAGGACGCTGGAGCTCCCCTGCGGGGGGGCTGAGGCATTGCGGACCAGGAGGAAGAGGGGGGCCTCTCTCCTCGTAGTGCTGGTAGAGGCTTGGGGTGTCGCGGCACTATCCGAGACGGACCTCTTATAGGGCGGTCTCCTAGGGGTCGTAGGTCTGGGGACGTTAGCCTCCCTCTTTTTCAAGACCTTCTCCATTATGGCTTCTAGTTCCTTCAGAGGAAACAAAGACTCTCCCCACAGGGGAAGGCTGCGAATGGCTCGCGCCTCCCTGTCTGGTACCTTCCGAGACACCTTCGCCAGAACAGTGTCTCGCTTCCAGAGCACCCAGTTAGCTGTTAGTGCGAGAGACTGATATGTCAAACACTTAAGGGTTTTACCCCCGGAGGTAATGAGGTCCCTCAGTAGGCCTTGCTGGTCAGGGTCCTCGGGGTCGAAGGAGGCTTGTACACCTACCAAAGTGGAAGCCCACCAGTCCAGCCAAGAGGAGACGTTTACTAAGTCCCTCGACATTTTCTCCATCATGGAGGCTTCTGCTGGCGAGAAACAGACTGGGGCCGAAGAGGCTCTACCGTCTGAAACGCCTTGACTAAGGATGTCTACTGCTGACTGCACCTTAAGGGGCCTGGGCGTTGTCCCGCTGGTACATAGACTTTGCCTTGGGGTCTGAGGCCCTGGAGCAATTTTGAGGACCTCTGGGTTTTGGGGGCCTCGGCATTGCTGGCCACTACCTTGCCGACATACTCCTGCTCTAGGACTAGATCTCGGGCTAGAGGAAGTGCTAGGGACGTCTTAGGTTGGGAGGGAGTGCATGATCCTCAAAAGGCTTGACTTCCAGGAAACTTCATCCGTAGTCGCAGGTTCCGCTATTTTGTGGTGCCTTCTGAAAAGGCTAACCACTCTCCTATAGACGGAGTCCTCCGTCAGGGAACCCTCCTCTCCGTCAGCCGAGGTCTCGGCTTGGGGCCGGGGAGCTGGGTTACCGGGCACGCCGACTGGACGTCTAGCTCTTTGGGGACAGGGGCGCCGTCCTGCCAAGGTACTGGATTTCATCTGCGGGGACGTCCGCACCAGGGGCCTGGGTTAACGCAGGCAACGCTGGTTCAGCGGGGACTCTCGGCCGCCCAAGGGCTCTGGGTGCCGAGGATGCAGTTCCCGTGGGCTGACCCGACAGCGGGAACCGTTCCTTCCGACCCGAAGGCCGCACCAGCTGGGCTGGTTCGGCCAGGCCGCCCGACAAGAAGCGCGTTTCCCCCCGCTGGGCGGGATGAACCGGAGGCTTCGGGGACTTACGCTTACCTGTAGAGTCCTTCCTACGGCTTGATCTCGAGGAGCTGGGTCACCGGGCCCTCCCCATCGGGCGCTTCGGTTCTGGAATACCAGGCACTCCCTTGCGGTGGTACCGGTCTTCCCCGGCGGGAGCTCCGCACCAGGTTGGGGGGTCAGAACCGGCATCGCCGTACCGTCGAGGACTACCGTTCGTGTATTCTCTCTGGGGGACGCGGACATGGATCCCCGTGGGCTGACCCGACGGAGGGAACCGTTCCTTTAAGTCCAAGGGCCGAACCAGCTGTGCTGATTCGGCCAGGCTGCCCGTAAAGAAGCCCGGTTACACCCGCTGGCGGGGTGAACCGGAAGCTTCGCAGTCTTACGCCTGCCTGAAGAGGCCTTCTCGCATTTCTCCCTGCGAGGGTTATATCTGCGTCTGGAGGATGGCCTTCGTGGTGAGAAAAACCCTGGGCTGCCGGTCCGGGGAACGCTGCAATACAGACCTGGGAGGCTCCTTCTCGGCGAGGCCCTCGGCTGCAGAAGAGACTGAAAAATACGCCAAAGAGACTGGAGCAGAATTAGGGACATTTTTCCCCCACATGGGGTCATCAGAGGAGACGTGGCCTGCTTGCACCAGGACTCCGTCTCCCCACACACTCTCGAAAGTAGCACTTACCTCGAACTACTTCTTAGGAGTTACCTTCTCCACAATAGACCAACCTCGTCTCCTACTCTGGGTAGGAGAGGGTGGTAGGGAAGCTCTGTCAGGCGAGACGCCCGGCGCTAGTCTTCTTAGGCGAACCCTTCGTCGCCTACTTCTTCTTGGTGCTATACCGCACCCACTCAAACTCCTGGGGAAGAGCAATGGGCACTTCCCCACAACTGACTTACCTCGTCCCCTACTCTGGGTAGGGGAAGATGGCTGTATAAGAAGCTCTATTCGACGAGGCATCGGGAAGTAAGTGGCGAGGAGAGGCTTGTCTTCCTATGAGCCTCTTGGATGTATTCTTCCTCTTGGTGCCGAACTGCACTCACTGCACTACGTTCCAGGACTAGTAGTCCTGACACGTGGTTGTAGGGGAACATAAGCTGCCCCTACACGGCTAACACCGAGGATAAGGGGAGGAAGAATGATTTATTGTAAAATTGTTCCCTTCAGCTATTAATTCCTTGAAGGGAATCAAGGAATACTGCTCCATAACGCACACAACGCACGACACAAGCACTTAAGGAAATGAATTAAACACTGGGTAAGCACACGGTTGAAAAGTGAACGCACAGGAACACTTGGGAAAGCACACTGGAAAAAACGCAAGTTGCCACGCTGGGAACACGTGGGGCACAGGACGCACACAAAGGATCGACAGAGATACGAGAGCGAGAGATGTTCACCTCTCGCGACCAGAGAACTTAATGAGGAGGGTGACCCGACTAGCAAGCGACCTACCGTTAATCCTACCCTCGGGGCACATTCCTGAATGCCGGGGGTAAAGCTACTGAGGGCGCGGAGCGGGGGGGGGGTAACTATTCAAAACTCTGGTCGCAGAGAGAGATAACCAGTGATCTCCTAAAAGAAAGTAGTTCGAAGGTAAGTATTCGTGTTGGAACAAATCTGTTTTTAACGTATTAAATGTTTTTAAAATATTCTACAGTATTTCTATTGTTCATTACTTCTTGTATAGTTTATTTATTTCCTTATTTCATTTCCCCACAAAGATATTTTTCTCTGTTGGAGCCCTTGGGCTTACAGCATCTTGCTTCTCCAACTAGGGTTGCAGCTTAGCTAGTAGTAATATACAGTAATAATAATAATAATAATGATATAATTGACCAAGTATGTTTGCTCATAAAGTCCTCCTTCCAGTATTGAACTTTGCAAGAACGAAAGTACTGCCATTCATCAATACGAAAAATACTTTAACAAACTCATTTGGAAAGTTTGCAAAGTAGCAATGCTACATGCGTTACCAGTATGTTGTAAAGCTGGTGCGTTTTTTACGAGGACAATATCCTCAAAACTGATAGGATACTCAAGTGGGCAGCCCATCCCTCTGGTGATACATCTGTGGGGTGCAAGTTCCCACAATAACGATTGCCATGCAGCTACCAAAGTATACTGTACTGTATTCCTGCTCCAACAACATCATAAGGTAAGGAGAACACTGGTTGTTGACTAATAACACTTCAAAAACTTCTGGAGCAATTGCTGAGGAGCCATCAGTGGGAACTAGCCTCCTTATCAAATGAAATAAGTATTGACAGCAACTTACTAATGAGTGCAAGACCTTGGTAATTGTAGACAAGTCTTGAAGATCTCTGTCTTCTTTAGTAACAAACTAAAGTCGGGTCTATGATTTTCAGATATAATTCAAAGGAAATTTCCTGCCCTGAAGACACTCCTCATCTGGTCTGTGAATAGGACAGGGCAGGCCCAGTAGAGGAAGAAGGGAAAAACAAGCATTGACGGATCTCCTTCAATGACCGAACTGCTTCTGGCTTTCATGCTCTCCCAGCATAAGAGAACCACTTGCCTTAGCCTTTGAAGAGTAAACCTGAGAGAATGGTACCATATGGCCCATAGCAGAACCTCCCAAGTGTCTGTTCTTGGTTGGTGAGGACCCTTGCTGACAGCCATATGAGCACGATGTGGCATCTCACAAGGGTACTGAGCTCGGGTCTAAGTAGTCACCTGTTCCAATCCCTAACACACGAATGAATAGGAAGATCTTGATATTTGGTCAAACCTTGGAGCATGGGATGGTCTCCTCTCCTGGTCTGGTCTCTTGAGTGTAAAATAATGCTAGGATGAAACTGATAAAAGGTGACAGGTGTACAGTAAGCCCTCCTTATTCAGGCATTAGGTAGCAGAGACAGAGTGTGGGGACTATGACATTTGGTCTAAAAACCTCTGTCCAGAGCTTTTGGTGTACAGTCAGCTCTCCTTATTCAGAGAGGTTAGGTAGCAGAGAAAAAGTGTGAGGGCTATAACCTTTGGTCTAAAAGGCCCTGTCTGCAGAAAAGCTCAGAAAAATCTACAGAACTGAACTGAACAGAGCATCAGATAAAATCGAGAATCAGCGAATGCTTGCTGCCCCAGGGAGGGTCAACTCATAATCTACCAACTCATTACCTACATGCGGTTCACTAACATTAGGTAACCCATTGTACTGCACTATATTGTTTTTACGTGGTCTCTATCACAGTGTAAGTATTGTATGACCACACTTCAGTAACTTTACACAAGTGCACTGTACTTACGAATGTACAGTACAGTAGTGTACTCCTCATCATTTAGGGATGCTTTGTTTAATGACCATTCAAAGTTATATTGGGTTCTTTTGAGTGGCCTGGTATTTGTTTAATGACAATCTTGCAAAATTACAATAAGCGGAGTGCAGTGGCAGCACAGTTGTGAGTAGTGTGTGCGACTGCAACCAACATGAGTCAAAATGAGAAATTTAAGTGTTGGAAATAGCTGAATACAGCCTAATGTTAAAAAGGGCAAGTCAAAATATGGATTAGAAATCAGCCGATAATAGTGTACAGTACAGTGTATCTTAGTAATCCCTGTTTGCCAACAGTTATATAGGTGGATGAGCGACCTGGTGGAGTAACAAGAACTTTGGGTGTGGAGGAAATGCCCCCCCTTAATCTCAATAAAGTCGCTGGCAGCAGGGTGATAGATTAGGTTTAAGAGGATAGACAAACTGTCTTTTTGGCTTCTACTCCTGATGCCTGGCAGTTGATCCTACTGGAATTTGTATGGACCGGCACATCACAAAGACCTGGCAATCATTTGATGAACCTAGCCAATGAATCCTTTACAGATTTAGTCAGTCAAAGAAAAGAGATGACAGAATGACCCCAGTCCAGGGAGTAGGTGCTAAGAATCTCCCGGTTTATAAATACTAGGGAAAATTTGAAAATAGGTAATTGGAACGTTAGAACCATGAATCATATTGGGAAGTTACAGAAAGTGGAGAGTGAATTTATGAAAGGGGATTGGTAAGGATACCTTAGACCAAGGCAATATACATACAGTACATCTATTCAGAAAGAACAGATGGAGTAGGAATGATGATGACACCAAGAACAGAAAAGGCATTAACTAAGTGGAGAGCTGTAAATCATAGATTGTTACTTAGAGAATTTAAATCAAAGCAGTGCAATACGAGTACAGTATTATAATTTGCTATGCAACAACAAACGATTCCCCTCAAGAAAGGAAAAATGAATACTATGAAGAACTGCAGTGTGTAATATATGAGATCCCAGAGAGAGATATGAAAATTTTGATTGGCGACTTCAATGCTAGAGTTAGAAGGAATAATCAAAGGATAAAGAATATGATGGGTGTCGAGGGTCTTGGCGAAGTTGCAAATATAAATGGAGCACATTTCCTAAGTTTCTGTTCAACAAACAATTTTGTTATTGGAGGTACAAGGACATCCACAAATATACATGAACTTCACCATGTGGCAATTACAAAAATTAAATAGATCACATTGTCATTAATAAAGAGAAATGTAAGAAGTGCACACAAATTAAAACTGAAAGCATCCAACAGAAAGGTAGATAAAATACCTAGGTTTGATACAACTAAGCTTTTAGAAGATGAGCACAGACAAACATTTTCAAATGAATGTAGGAATTAATTTACACACTTGAGAGACTTTGAGAGACAAAGTGTTGGTAGTGAAGTTTTGGGACATGCAGTTACACGAGTATTCGCCTTTGGCCAACCTAAAGAGTTAATGGAGACATGATAACATTTATCAAGTCTCCCACTTAAGGACAATATCCATGAGACGCCTGTTTTACTGGGAACAGAGTCCAAGAGTATCATTTAACAGCCGGAAAATTTTCCCTTCTCCAACCAGTGTAGAGAAATGTTTTGGCTCTGTATTTGCCATAATAGCAAACGTAGAATAAGTATGTGTGGGAGATAATATAGCTTTACTGAAAAAAGGGAGCTACAGTAGAATAGAGCTGGCAGCAAGTGAGAAATTTTTTTTATTATAATTAGAGTATGAAAACACTCTTATCCTGAGGGCATTAACCTTTAACCTGAACACATGGTGAGGGGCTACCAAAGGAAAGCCTGAAGTAATTGATGCAGGCATAGGCACTTGGGAAGCAGTGTCCCTACATCTCCATCTCGAATGTATGGCGCAGTACTTGACAAGAATTGACAGAGAATACACTGACCATGAAGCAATCTCCAAACTACCAAAATACCATATGTATGTACAATGTTGTACACAATGTTGTACACAATCATGTACTGTACTACTGTAAGTCAAAGTAATAACAGTAAACTAGAGGAGCCTATAACAAATAATATACACTGTACCATTATGTTATTCATTGTCAGGCACATGTATTTCAGATCGATAACATGTCAAGTTTGTATTAATACTAACTCATGTTCAGTATACTGCTCATGTCACCAGGTTTGATCACAAGTACCAAACGGGTGCATTCTACACTGCAGTAGAGAGTGAGATGTGGCTACAGTCTCTACTGACGGCTGAAATCAAAGTGGTTTGTCAGTGAGCAAGCAGGGGGAAGCACGCTGCTGACTGGTAACAACCAGTCGATTGTTGATCCCTCGTTTAAAGTTTTAACAGCAATGTTTCAACTTTGTGATATCATACTCCTATGCCAAGAATGAAGGTTCGTATTTGTACCAAAACAAACAGTAATTATTCAATACAGAGCTTGATTATTCCATCAGACCAGGTGCTAAAGAATACAAAACATTAAGGGTTGTTTGTCTTAAGGATATAACACTCTTTTCATAGTGAATATTGGTTTCTCCACTCACCTGGGGGATCTGCTCCTACTCCTGCTGCGTGTGCGACTGCGGGTTTGTGACCGGCGATGATCACGATCCCTCATATCTCTTCTGGACATGGCAGATTCGAGAAAATTTACAACTGAAAAAATCAAAGTAATGTCAATACTTAAAAAAATAATGGTACCCAATAACAATACGAGACATATGTATAAAGAAAAAAATGAACACGGACAGCTTTGCAAACTTTTATTAACACTTGAACTTGATCAAATACAATAACACTCATCCTATAAAATTCCAGACTTAAAATTCCTTACCTCTCAGAATATTCATAAGGTTTTTATAGATTGTCAAGCAATGAATTTTTGAAGGCCATTCTTTGGTAGACACCACTCAAATACCAGAATGTAAACATAAAAAACTAATTATACCTTATGGATTTTGTAATATAAATATTTCCATTACTGTAATCTTAAATACAGTGCTGTATACAGGTAGTGATTGTTACGTACATATTTGCTATTATTTTCTTTTGCCAATATTGTTTGGCTATGTTCTATGATAAATTAACAGATAAGGGAATAAAACAAAGTAGATTTCACACAATCTACGTTTTGATATACTGTCGTTGACCATAACAACATGGATCTGAGTTATGGAAGATCTACAAGTGAAGTTGAAGCAAAAGGACGGGAAAGGGAGGACACTCCCTCAGAACGTCTGTCAGCTGCAGTAGAAGATCCGAGTACCCACAGCAGGGCTACCAAAGTCATGAATAAGTTGGATGACAATCTGGCCTTGTTGAGGACTTTCCTCACGAGGCAAAAGCTGAGGAATGTGTACTGTATATGTCCAAGTTGTCCCACGGGTGTTGGAAGGAATATTAGAATCTCACCTGTAGGTCAGGTTCTAGTGAGCAGTACATCGTAAGTTTCCGGTTGAGGGACATTGCAAACAGGTCTAACAAGGATAAACCCCACAAAGTCATTACTTAGTTCACTATTCAAGGATCCAAAGGTCACGGACTCAACTATCAATATCTTTCCACAAAGATTATGTACTTGTCTGTTATGTACCAGGATGACAGAATTTCAACGGATTGTTGGCTAAGTTGCTGTGAAATAGACCGTCTAAGAACGGGGATATTTTTTTAAATCTAATGGTTTTGCTCTGCCGTGCAATCGCTTCGCTCGCGGAAAAAGAAAAACATCCAGCTCCTATGTACTGGCAAGCGTTACATGCTGAGCTGCGCATGCTAATCCCATTGATTATTATTTCTCAGATCATCAAGTTTTTATTTGCAATGAAAATGTATTATCTTTTAAGAAAAAGGACATTTTTCTACAGGAAACACCTGGTTTTTTTTTAGTAGAAAATCTGTTTCTGTACAAAACTATAATCAAAATCAAAGGGGTGTATGTATCATAGCGGCCACCTGTATGTATTATTATGGCTAACTTTGAATACAGCAGTGTAAGGGGGTCGCAGGAGAGCGTTAGCCCCCATGTTAGGTTAGAATGTAAGGGCATGGCTTGCAGGTTAGGTTAGGGGGGCAAGTTTAGGTTAGTTGATGTCCATTTTTAATCCACGCAGGAGGAACTGGCCGCTGATATACAAAGGCTCCAAATCAAAATAGTGTTTTTGCAATGAGCTATTCAATTATGTGAGTTCCGCCCTAACTAATATTGCACTATTCTATAATGAAACAGTTCAAGTATTGAGGTTTTCCAGTACGATGGCCACGGCTACAAACAAAAAAATGATAGGAAGGAAATTCCTATTTTCTGTGTGCAGGAGACCTACCATAGAACACTAATAGCAACTTACATTATGAGTCTAATATGATGAATGCATATTTGTAGGCTTAGAGAATGCTAAATATAGGATAGGCATATCCTTTTATCTTCAACATAGCGGCGAATATATGGGATGGTATTCAATAATAAATTAGTAGTCTAAGCATATTCCTCTATCTTCAACATAGATGCAAATGTACGAGATTGTATTCAATAATAGAATAGTGATGATTGTACAATGACAGTGTTCATGTTTAAAATGGGCTTGGCCAGGAGTCTAAATTATTTCATATTAGTCAATCATTTTACGGACATTCAGGTGTAACTACCGCAGTATAAGTAGGACACTTATATCAAGTACAAAACATAAAATAAAGACGAGACATATCTTAAATAGTAATAAATCTGACTTGAGAAAGATAACTAGCGTTACACTCATCTGATGTAACAACAATAAATAAGAAAAACGTTGGCTAAAGTCCATTCTGCCTAAATGGGAGGGAAATTTGGCTGGGACCATAGTACGTTTGACTGTTACTTTGGCTGTACAGTGCAATATAATACAGTACAATACAGTATCAATATAAATAAACGTACCAGTAGAGCTACAAACAAATAACATAAGTTGAAATTACCAAAAATCTATATCCTATTGAATGGTTTGAAGACGTTTTCCGTGATATCAACACTAAACAACTCAGTAGCGTGGTCGTCAAGTGTATTCTATTTGTATATGATTTGTCTGATTTGTGAACGGTTTGTATAACTGTGTTTGGTCAGAAACGGAAGCGTTTCCTGCAAAAAGAATATTTTTACTATGCATTATTTTGCACTTTATTTGACTATTTATACAAAAATAACCAACAAACATATATATTCTATTAATAACATAATTTTTCCTATAATTAAGGTAATGTATTAGATTTTATATTCATATTTATGTATTTTAGTTTCATGTAAACCCTATAAACCACACCTTTTAGGTGACTATTTTAACAGACAATAATTCTTTTTTATTTGTTTTTACAGCCTTTGGTCTAAAGATTTAAAGGCCACTCATGAACGGCAGAGACAAGGGACTTGGGAACAGTGAGATTGCCCTATCATGCAGGACAATGTCCCCTCTCCACCCATGTCAGGACTGAGGGCCAGGCAATGCCGCTGATGACTGAGCAGATAGGCATATATGCTCCTCCATTCACTCCATCTTCAGCTCAAAAGGATAGTGAAGCTGCAACGACCAAAGGAACTAACGATTTTGAGCGGAATTCGGACCCGTCTGGCGACTACCAGTCAGGGACGTTACCACATAGGCCACCACGACCCTTACAGTAGGATTTACAAATTAGCCTATGTACGATTCAATATATGCCCCATTTGCACATACAGTATATATATATATATATATATATATATATATATATATATATATATATATATATATATATATATATATATAGAGAGAGAGAGAGAGAGAGAGAGAGAGAGAGAGAGAGAGAGAGAGAGAGAGAGAGAGAGAATTGTTAGATACAAAAGTGCTTTCCTAGTGCTAATATACGCTTTGAGTGAAGGGGTCGCGCTCCATTTCTTACCAGTTTTCTACTGTTATCACCGAAAACATTACTGCTTTGGATTCATAAATCCTTTTTCCACAAAGTGGCTACTGAGAGCGCCATCAAGAGTCTTGACCTAACAAATTAGCTGAACCACTAGTTCGAATGGATTCATCTGACGCGGGCCAGATTTCGGAAATAAAATTGAAAACAAAATTATCAATCATCAATCAACCATATTCGTCGCATTCACATTGATCGTTCAACCTCATAATTTGTATTAACGGTACCACGACCAGCACCTGCAAATAAAGACATTAGAATGGGCTGCTATACTGATACGGTGTCTCAATTCTATTAGCTGACAGGTTGGTACGAATCAACTTGAGGAGTGGTGGTACGAAACGTCTCGGGAATATAAAAAAACAGACACCAAGATGGAAATATAAACTGTGTATTCTGTGACGTTGAAGAAAATGCTAACCACTTTGTGTTATATTGTCCACAGTTTAGTGACATTAAGAATAAAAGCAATTGAACTCCAACAACCGTACGAAGAAGATAGTGCACAAACAGTTGGAAAATTCTTTTTTTTTGTGAAGAAAATATTGGATGAAAAGAGGAAAACTAATGAAAATAAGGAACACACAAAACTAAAAGACACAGAGGCGCCGTTGAGTAGGCCTACAAATCATCTTGGTACGGAACAACTTAAAAACAACTACTGCCCAAAACAAAACGCCAGTCTCTGAAAATAAGCTTATGAGCAAAGGGAAAAAAGGAGATTGTTAACATTAACGATAAATAAATAAATACTGTTAAATGATTCCGGTAAAGGAAATGCCCAGTAAATCAGGCATGTGAGTGTATATTTACTTTTTCCTCTTAAACGTCATTATTTCTTTATTACCCTTTATTACTGACTATACCATGAATTCGACCATTTTCCTCATTTCTTATGATTCATATTAGTGATTATCCCAGGACTAATTCTCTCTCTCTCTCTCTCTCTCTCTCTCTCTCTCTCTCTCTCTCTCTCTCTCTCTCTCTCTCTCTCTCTCTCTCTCTCTCTCTCTCTCTTTGAGTAATTGGGTAAAGAATATGGTGTTATTTCATTTAAAATATCTAGGAATATTTATATTATTTTTTGGTATTTTGGGGTATTTTTAGGTTTTAAGAAAATCATAATTTATATTAATGCGAAATCGTTCTTCTACCATTTTAAGGCTTGTAGCTATCATCTCTCTCTCTTAAACAGCTACATTACATTTACCGTCATTCCCCCACTGATCAGGCCAGGCCCTCTCCTATGTCTTCCATCAACGGCATCCTGTTCTATCAAACATCTCTCCATATCATCCTTCACCGTATCATCTTGCCATCTAATTATCTACCTCCTTCCCGATTTTCTCCTGCTCACAGATTCCTCCCAAGCTCTCCTTACTCCCTCCCCACCATCCATCCTCACCATGTGCCCACATCATCTCAGTCGTGACATTATCATCTCTGTGATCTTTACTATGCCTGCCCTTCTTCTAACTTCATTATTTCGCAAAGTTTCAAGCCGATCATGACGTGGTACAGGCTAGATCGCGTCAAATATGCCATGACTGATTATTTTCTTTAATACATAACGAAGATTAATTGATTGATTGAAAGTTTTCTGGTATCCTAAAATCTAAGGTCGCTGACGCCGACCCCTAATGAAGAGATGAGAAGAGCCACCAGTCCTAAAATCGCGCACAACACGTAAAACATGTTGGTAAATTTTTCCTCTGGGGTCACTGTTTCCGGTAGTTACACACCGTAACCACTAGGGGTGCCAAACCTTAAACTGAGGTAAAATAATGAATTTACTTTTTGAGTTAAAAAAAAAAAAAGTTTACCATTTGATGCAACTCGACAAGAGGAACATATGATGGTGCAAATTCCATTCCCGTATCTTGATTAGTTTAGTATAAATCAGCAAAACATAAGTGCCCAAATTTGACCCTTGACCTAACCTCAGAGGTCACCATTTGACCTAGGACCTTAAAAATTGACACCAAACCCTAATGATATTTCCAAAACATTATTATTATTATTATTATTATTATTATTATTATTATTATTATTATTATTATTATTATTATTATTATTATTATTATTATTTGCTAAGCTACAACCCTAGTTGGAAAAGCAGGATGCTATAAACCCAGCGGCTCCAACAAGGAAAATAGCTCAGTGAGAAAAGGAAATAAGAAAAAACTACAAGAAGTTTAAGAACAATAACAACATTAAAATGAATATTGCATATACAAACTATAAACAACTTGAAAATAACAAGAGGAATAGAAACGAGATACGGCAATTTATTGTCTTAGCTTCAATGGGTGTTTTTCAGTATCTAATCAAGTAGAATAACATGATATTGCTATTAACGATAATAAAAACAAAATAAATGCATATATGAAAGTATAAACAAAGTAATGTAGGTGAGCAATAGAACAATATCGCAATATGATTCAGGTAAATCCTCCAATTTTGGCTCCAGGGCAATGCATCAAAGCAATGCTGGTGTACCAACCGTGTGTCACACGATCGTACATAGTTCATTTGGTGCTTGTATCTTCGCTCTCCTCTTGCACTAAAAAGAACCTAAAAAAAAAAAAAAAACATGTCTTTTTCTCAATGGTAACAGTGTCGATTTTTTAACATGAAATGTCCTGTTGCCTTGAGCTTTTGTATATAAAGGGGAGCATTCAATAATAAACTCATTCAGTTGCTTCCATACTCTCTTTGAGTCACAACCTTCTCTCGGCCCGTCACACCGGTCTCTAGTATTATACAATAGGTAGTTTTCGATCATGGGATGTTGGAAAACTTTACTTTCAGTAACTGATATTTCCCTTGTTGAAAATGAGGAATCATTACTAGTTATCTTATTACTTTTTTATTACTTCTGATATCTTTTATTTATTTCCTTATTTCCTTTCCTCACTGGGCTATTTTTCCTGTTGGAGCCCTTGGGCCTTTATAGCATCTTGCTTTTCCAACTAGGGTTGTAATTTGGCTAATAATAATAATAATAATAATAATAATAATAATAATAATAATAATAATAATAATAATAATAATGATAATAATAATAATGTGATGAAAAGGAAGAAAGAGAATGATATATCTAAAGACAAGTGAAAGGTTGGTAATGACAGACAGTTGTCGAGCACTCGGGTACACTATTCTATCTAATTTCTCTTTTTGTTTTGTTAAAGTTTTAATAGTTTATATAGGAAATATATATTTTAATGTTGTTACTGTTCTTAAAATGTTTTATTTTTCCTTGTTTCCTTTTCTCACTGGGCTCTTTTCCCTGTTGGGACCCCTAGCCTTATAGCATTCTGCTTTTCCAACTATGGTTGTAGCTTAGCAAGCAATAATAATAATAATAATAATGATAATAATAATAATAATAATAATAATAATAATAATAATAATAATAATAATAATAATAATAATAATAATAATAATAACTTCCGAATTAAAAGGTGTGAGGCTGATAGAATCAACATTCACAAGTGGGATTGACTTCACTGATAAACAAACTATAGAGCGGAATAATAGTAAAACTATTGAAAACAAATTATATATTAAACTTTTAAAAAGAAAAAAAAATGTCAACTGTAGGATGTCGAACACATGATGGAATATGAATTGAACAAGCTTAAGTAACACTTTTGGGAATTGTGGAATATGTTGAGAAAAATCTTGAAAAACTAATGTCCGAAGAACAAGTCAATTATGAGTATTGGAGATTTACTTGTAAGAAACAAGGTATTTCTTCTTCTTCTTCTTCTTCTTCTGTGTCTGCATCTTTTCCCACCTTTATGTGGGGTCGATGTTTCTGGCCAGCGTACTAATTTTCTTTAATGATTTTAAGTTCAAGTAATTATAATATATCTCATTCCCTTATAATTTTTTTTTACTATTTATTACCCCTTTTCCACATACTTTATATGGATTTTAGAGAGAAAAACTGCCAATTGAAAGACAATCTTCTGTTATTAATAACTAACTGATGTGTACAGTATATAATAGACGGTAAAAAAGGTAATACTTGCAAAACTTAATCTAGCCTATCACGATAAATCCAGAATTTTAAGGTGGAGGGCAAACGGAACTAGAGTCAAACTCGTGAGATTTGTAGGTAGCTTCAGTCTAATAATTTAACCACACTATTTTCCAAGAGAAAGAGAGAAAATACTTCTCTGTTTTATAGTGGAACTTTATTGACACCCTCATTATTGCGATAAGTCTAAAACCAAAACCTGTTTCTTATCGAAAGAAACCAGCTTCTTCGGGAATATCTGGGTCAGGGTGACCATAGGCTGATATAATCGCGGAAAAGAAAACGGCTTTCATCTGCCTTGTCATAGTGTTATAATAGAAACTTTATATATATATATATATATATATATATATATATATATATATATATATATATATATATATATATATGCGTGTGTTTGCATGTGTGTATACACACACATTTCCCTATATAATAAAGAGCAGGTGTCTGGTTTAATATAAATATAAATATAAATATACAGTATATATATATATATATATATATATATATATATATATATATATATATATATATATATATATATATATATATATATATATATATCTGGTCGCGTTAACCTCTCTCCGTCCCTCGGGTGTGGGACAGTGGGATGAGTAGTCATAGCCTGCTGAGAAACAAGTGCGTGCGCATGTGTGCATAGTTTATTGGAACATTTATCCGTCATTTTTGACGGGTCGCGCACACTAGTATACAATGTGTGTGTGTGTTTGAAAAAGTATACTTTCTATTTCTAGACAACTCTGGAAAAAATATCTTGGTCGCTTGAAATAACCGCTATAGATGGGCCATGGATCTTCCGCATTCTTGTCTCTGCTGTCCCCTGTTCTGAACTCATTTACTGGATAACTGTATTTCATCTTCCCTCCCCCAACCAGTTTCATGCTGCCCATAGAGATATACATAAAGATATAAGGGGGATTAAAAAACTAATAATAGAACCATTTTTAACATACAGAGAAAGGTTTTGTGCTTCTTAAACACCATAGTAGGTCTGTTAAGAAAATAGTAATTTCTGATTGGTTTGGATTAGTATTCCAACCAATCCCAGATGAGAGTAAAAAAGTTTTGCATTAATTAGATTGGAAGTTGGAGAACGGAAAAGAAAGTAAAAAAACAAAATGGGGAGAAAATATAGTTGGCTGGTTGTTTGATGAAGTTCAGTTTGTGTTTGTTCTTTGTGACGAGAAGGATGTCTCTAGTAAGACTATGTTTTTTTCTATTGTTTGTTCAAGTTTTGATGTTTTATTTCTCATATCTTTGTAACAATGTTGTTAATGCTGAGCGTTTTGGAGTGACAAATCAGATATAAATGCATATGACATTTTATTGTTCATGATACATATATAACAAAATGTATTTTAATCGTTCTTTTTTTTTAAAGTAGGCCTTCGATACATGGCCTAAAGCTCAAGTTCGACCAAAGTGTCTTAATTGATATAGACTTATTCTATTGTTTTTACCTTACAGAGAATGTCTTTAGTGTATTTTATGTGGCTTTTATGGATATCCATGGCGGGAAATTTGTTTTCAGCATCTGGTTATCCACTGGAAGAAGACAGTGACGAAAGTTAGTATATACTGGTAAAGTTGAAATGTTTATAGACACTGTAATGAGTCTTTATCACTTGAAGCAAGCCTTCCATATATTTCTTTAGAATATATATATATATATATATATATATATATATATATATATATATATATATATATATATATATACACTGTATATATATATATATATATATATATATATATATATATATATATATATATATATATATATATATATACACTGTATATATATATATATATATATATATATATATATATATATATATATATATATATATATATATATATATATATATATATATATACAGTGTATATATATACATATATATATATATATATATATATATATATATATATGTGTGTGTGTGTGTGTGTGTGTGTGTGTGTGTATGTGTGTGTGTTTTGAATATCATATATGATTAAATTATACATTGAACTTTTCAGATATCAGCTCAGTTGACCAAGGAGACTATCGTAGACTCTCCTGTCCGAAATTAAGAGAGCTGTGCACTTTTATTCCGGATTACAGCAATGTGAGTATCCTAAACCTTGTTTTCGGAAAGGCCTGACATATTAAGTTCTTTATTCTCATTACATCGAGGTTGGCATGAATTTATTACTTGTATACAATTCAGATTATGTTTAGGACACTTTTCCTAAGATGAACTTTTAACAGATATTCCGTTTCCTCCCAAACATCCCTTATGACATATAGAGCCTTAGAATAACGCATAGGCGTATACCGCTCTTCTGTAAAGGTACCCTGACACTTGCACGAATTTATGGCACTCATTGTCACGACTCGAGTCGTGAACTGGTGTGAACTCGTCGTGAACTCTTCGTGAACTCTTCGTGAACCTGTTGTGACATCGTGGCATGTCGTGACGAGAATTTTGAAATGTTCAAAATTTTGGTCATGACAAAATTTCGTGAACGCGGCGTGAACTATGTGCGAACTGTTCGTGAACTCGTCGGGACGATGCGGGAAGTACGCAAACTATGCTAAAACTATGCATGAACTCGTCGTGTCAGTTCGTGTCAACGTGGACAGGTGAGCTATGATTCTGAGGTAATTTTTTTATTCTTTTTTATTTTCCAGTTCATGCCACAAAATGTCACGACTTGCCACGACAAATTCGTGGCAAAAATTCGTGCAAGTGTCAGCCTGGCATAACATGCTTGCATATTGGGTCAGTCATCCTAGAAAAAAAAGGGGGGGGGGGCGTCCAACCGGAAGCAAGTAGTCTGGCCTAATCCTTACATATTCTCCTCTCTCCTCATACACCTGACAACACTGAGATTACCAAACAATTCTTCTTCCCTCATGGGGTTAACTGCTGCACTGTAATGGTTCAGCAGCCGCTTTCCTCTTGGTAAGGGTTGGTTAGGGTAGAAGAAACTCTGTAGCTATGGTAAGCAGCTCTTCTAATAGAAAGAAACTCCAAAATCAAACCATTGTTCTCTGGTCTTGGATAGTGCCATAGCCTCTGTACCACGGTCTTTCACCGTCTTGGGGTAGAGTTCTCTTGCTTGAGGGTACATTCGGGCACTATATTCAATCTTATTTCTCTTCCTCTTGTTTTTTTAAAGCTTTTATAGTTTATATATGAAAGATTTATTATAATGTTGTTACTGTTCTTCAAATATTTTATTTTGATTACTTCTCTTTTAGTTTCCTTATTTCGGGCTTATGGCATTCTGCTTTTTCAACTAGGGTTGTAGCTTAGCAAGTAATGATTATAATAATGATAATATTCATGGAAAAAAAATTGCATCTGGGTACCTGTGAATCCCCATCGTATTAATGTGAAATAGCTCTTTCTGTTCGAAAATTAGAACTACAAACTTCATGACAGACAGCATCTGCAGCATGATCATTCACTCAAGCAATTCTCCCTTTAACTTCCAATGCCCATTCATCATTATCACGCTTTTCACAAATATCAAGAATACTTTTATCAAATTCACGAAACTTACACATAACCTGGTAAGCCGTTTTCTTGTTTTTTTTGTTTTTTTTTTTTTTTTCCACTACTTTATTTTGCAGAATAATTCAAATTGAAATTAAATTCTTTACATCTACCTGAACGTTCCCATGTGATATCTTTTTCTTAAAGTGATATTTTTTCGTTGCTTGACTTTGTGCCCTCCCTATTAATATATTTTTCTACATAATATGTGAACTTCATCTCCTGGGGTAAACACTAATTCGCTCTTACTTTCTTTACTTGCAACATTCATTTCTTTTGCCCCTTTTCCCCTTATTGGTACAATACGTTGGGAGTCATCTAGATCCTTCTGACAAATGCCACATTTATCCATGTTCATTTTACCTGATTCTTTTTTTAAATAATTAGATTTCCAAGTAACGTAACTAATAACAATCTAGAAAAATCATTATTGTCTAGATAAGTGCTACTCGGGATGGCTAAGTTTGTGGAAGTAGTATTTTTCCTCTTTGGTAACTTTAACTTTTACGGGTTTATTTCTCGCCCTCCATCAGACACTAAAGGTCTGTTCAGGCGGGCCTTGGTGTGTGAAAGTAATTTCTTTCCAGTTAATATTTTGCTCTGTATCTTATCAGTTATTTCGCTAGCATTTGTATTCAGGCTTAATAGTTTTCAGGTCACTATTATAACACTTTCTAAAAAGATAAGTCTTCAGGTTTTTCTTGAAAGCTGCCACATTTTTGCTATTCTTGTCATCAAGTGGAAGGTCGTTGAAGAGTCTCGTTGCAGCATAACTAAACGTTCTTCCTCCTATTGCATGATTCACACTAATTTCGAATAGTCTATGTGGGTCATCGGCATGTCTAACTCTTACAGCAGCGCTGGTAGCTTGAGGGTAGGGGACCAAGCAATCGCGAAGATATTTAGGCTCACAAATTGGCAAATAACTAAAAAAAGGGATTTGTATAAAAAAAAAAAAAAAAAGTTATAGTGTTGATCACCCTTAAATGGTACATTAAACACAAAAATTAAGTTTTTCCAACAAAATAATGCTTTTTTATTATGGCCAAAAATTCAAAATGGCCGCCTACAAACAAAGCAAATTTTAAGGAATATGGGGGCACCTAGAATACAAAACTTTTAGTATGTTATTTATTATGAAAAATCAATGTATAATTGAACAATAATATTTATGTTGCAATTACTTCAAGGTCAAACCTTAGGATGACTGGTCAATGTTTATGAATATAATATAACGGCTTTTTTCCTTTTGTTTTCCTCAGATATGCTACAGCAACATTCAATGTGGAAGAGGGAAAGTGTGTTGTTGGGACAAGTGTATTCGGCGGAGAGTGTGCGTCGATGGAGTGAAGTATGATTAGTGCTTTTAGCAGCAGAATTTTGCTTTCAGACACTCAGCTTATGTATTTAAAATCCACCAAGTATAAAAAAAACACAGCTTATTGTTGTGAATATAGATCTCATGGTCTATTATGAATGGGTGGAAGTCAATAACTTGAATATGTTTTAGGTAAACACATAGGTCTATGAATTTGGTTTTCGGTCTTAGGTTTTCAAATAAAACTTTTTTATAACGATAATAATTTTATTTACCGTTTATAACTTCCTTGATATATATATATATATATATATACACACACACACACACACATATATATATATATATATATATATATTTACAATGGCTTCATCAATCAGTCATGAGGCTCTTGTCAAGATATAATAAATATATCACAATGAAAATTCTTTAATTATTCCGCATAACTATAATATTGGAGATTGAAAAATTTGAATTAATGTATTATTATTGGCAGTCAATTTAACCTAACCTAACAAGTTTACTATTTATAATAATGGAAACGATATTGATAATAAATTTATCTACATATCTGTCAGAGGGGGACCTCTTCGTATATACAGAACTTCTGAACACGTAGGAATAGATCTGTTTTCTCCTGGGACCTTATAGAGGGTTTCCTCGACATAGTTCGGACGGTAGGACACTCTCTGGAATCCTTCTTTCCGTAATAAGAGAAGGATCCTTGCGTACCGCTGTAGCTCTTCCATAACCTGCATGATATTGATAATAATAATTACGTTAGTAATCATTATTAGCCAAAGAATATAAATAACAGCAGTGATAAAAAGTACACATCATAGACCTACCCTATTTGGCGGGATTTTCATGATAGTCATCGTGTGAACTTCAATGGCGATTTGCATAATGCCTGCAAATAAACCTTTCTTCGACAAGTAAGGGATGACGTCCCACTCTGTGTTTTCGATGTCAACCTGAAATGCATTATGGAGACATAATTATATTGATTAATTTTAGAAGAATCAGATCTAGATGCATGTAAGAGAGTCATTATTATTATGAATTATTCACACAACGACATATGTAGAAGAAAACAATAATTGGTGTCTACACAAGCACGACTTCTAATGATACAAAACCAACCGCAGTTAAACATATGTTTTGCTTTAATGAATTAAGAAAATTTAGAAACAATGACATATAAATAAGGAATTTAGAAAAACTAACTAAAGATATTGCCAGGTATATTAGAAATGCCCTTAAAGTTAGAAGTAAAAGAATGTAAGCTGTGCTATCTGTGTAGGATGTAACCAATGATAATGAATTTTCAGCAGATTGCAGAGCTTTGCACCTAGTGCGCCTCTTCTAGTAGTGTGCCCACAATCACAGTGTTGTGGAGAGAGCAACGAGGAACCTAGAACCTGGAATCTAAGTATTATTACAAAGCCACATTAAGACTAAAAAAAAATGTGATTTCTTAATTGCAGTATGCCAGGTCATGATAATGAAAACCTCATATTCATTGGCAGTTACCTACGCAGATGCATTTATGTAACCAATTGCATTAGAACTATAACTATTGTCTATACTATTACTTCTACGGTTTTACCACTACTGCTATGACTGGCAACCAAAGAAGGCTTGCTTCTTTTACCTCACCTTGAGGTAATGAACAGGCTGGTTCTTATGGCCAACGAGCTCCCTGATCTTATCGTAGGTGCTGTACTTCCCTTCAATGACTTCTTTGTCATGAGAGTCAACATAGGTGATGTTGTGAAGCATGGTCTGCAAGACAAATTGGTTGAAGGATAGAAAGTTGAATAAAGGCAAAAATTTTACACATTGCATGACGTGTTCATCGTGATGAAACTATTTCTCATGAAAGCTTAATTATTAAACATCAATTTAATGTTGATATTCTATATCATTCATAAATACAGTAAACTTACGTTGTTTCGAAACTTCACTGGGAATGAACAAGACGACTAAAGCTAAACTTTAGTTATTCTTTAAGTATTAATTATTACGTTCTTTTAAAATATGGAAGGAAATTATTAATTATATTCAGATCATATTGTATAAAAAAATTTACCTTCAACAAATATAAGAAAAAAAAACTCACGTAATTTTTGGAACTTAAGCCGATGTGGAAAAACTTCTGCTTTTCTAAAAGTTGACTGCTTACGTCTTCCTTGTTTATTGATGGGTCGAACATGTAAACGTTACATCCGAAGTAATTTGACTGAAAACGAAAATGGCAAGGTAAATATCTCTCTCTCTCTCTCTCTCTCTCTCTCTCTCTCTCTCTCTGAAAACTTTAAATCAATCAATCAATCTCTCTCTCTCTGTAATCAACTTCAAGTTAAACTATCGCAAAATCTTCAGCAAGGAAATGTAAAATAGTTTAGCATAATCTCACAATTTTTGACGGACCAAGTAAACTAATTAATTTATGATACCACGTAGGTCTACACAAATAAAAAGGATACCACATAGGCCTACACAGAAGAATAAGCTCCGGGCACTCACCATATCATCGAAAGAAGTGTCGTGGCCAATTCCGAAGGAGTAGACTGTACAGTTCTTTGGTTTCAGGGCAACGTCTGCATCCAAACAAACGTTCTTGTCGGAGTCGACCGTTCTGAGATGCAGATATATCTTTATTATTATAATTATTATCATTATGTCTAGATAAGCTACAACCCTAGTTGGAAAAGCAGCATGCTATAAGCCCTAAAGCTCCAACAGGGAAAGTAGCATAGTAAGGAAAGGAAATTAGGAAATAAGTAAACTATATATGAGAAGTAATGATTAATATTTTTAAATATCTTAGGATCATTGACAAGGTTATGATAGATTTGACATTTATAAGCAATGGAAAGAAGCTTAAGTTAACCTGTTCAACGTGAAATCATTTGTAACAAGTTTGAACTTCTGAAGTTCCACATATTCACCCACCAGATTAGGAAGCTTCTTCCACATTCTGCTCATAGCAGGAATAAATCTTCTAGAATACAGTATAGTATTGAGCCTTATCATGGAGAGGTCAAGATTGTGTTAGAATTAACTGCATACTTAGTACAATGTACAGGATGGCATAGTATGGGAAGATCTGAATGCAAAGGATGGTCAGAACTTAACAAAATCTTATGCAACATGCCTAAAGAATTAACTGAAGGACGGTGCTAGATCAGGAGTAAGAGATTCAATGGACCGCAAGTTCTTGTCCAACAAGTTAAGCTGAGAACCAGCGCCGAAGACCAGACAGGAGAATAATTTCCGAAAACAGGTCGAATTAAAAAATGAAAAAAAAAAAAAAATTCTCAGAAGAGAATGATTACCGAAAATCTTAGAAGACTTTTTCAATAAGCTAATTTTTTGTTCAATTGAAGAAGAAACAGACTGAATGTATTTCTCAAAAGTAAATTTGCAATCAAGCATCATACCCAAAATTTTAAATAAGTTTCATATGGTGGTTAAAGAAACATTGTCAATGCAGAAGTACGTATGTTGAGAAGCCGCTGTCCTCAACCTACTAGACAATCATACTTTGAGTTACGTTTGGGTTCAACTACATGTCCCATAATTTGCATCAGGCACCAAATTGTATCTAATTCTTTAGGGACTCAGCAACCATAGTTCTATTTTCTGGAGATGGAATGTTTGTAAAGAGAGTTGCATTATCTGAATATGCAACGAGCTTGTTTTTAAGCCAAACCCCATATTGTATGATTGTATGCATATAGTATAATAAATACGGGTGCGAGACCATTACCCAGAGGAACACCTGATATTACATTCCGATACAGTACTGACTTTGGTGCCCATCTACAACTACTCTACAATCTATTACTTAAAAATCCACTGTGTGGGATAAATAATAAAATTACAATATACAGAAAAGAGTCCAGGGGGAGGAAACACGGCGGGTAAGACGATGTCCTTACAATATACTCCGCCATTCCCCTTGGCCTAGGCTAGGAATGGCATCCATTTTTTAAATTACCTCTTCTTAAAATTTGGAATAATCAGCTCACACGAGTGCTTCATCTGAGACAACCAAAGTTTCTGCGTATAATGGAATATTAAAATATTATTCATTCAGTTTCCCTCGAAATAAATACCATATAAACTGCGAACGTAAAGATACAATATAACTAGTGCTATGTTGATCAATTATTTTCTTTTAGAGAAAAATGTATTTGTCATGTATATCATTATATAGTAGATGAGAGTGCAATTTTTCTTGGGTGTGTATTTTAAACTACATACAGAATTTTCTATATCGGGGTTATTTGTCTACTGCTGTAGATCGCAAATTTTCAAAAGAATGGATAATAACTGGAGAGAAGTCGTCCCCCGAAAAGGGAAAAAAGTGTGTGTATGTGTGTGTGTATGTATGTATGTATGCGTGTGCGTGTGTTTTTTGTTAGCATAATATACTTACTTTTGGCAATACGTTCCTCCAAATCGAAGCAGCTTCCTACAATCTGTTTCCGGTGAGGACAGCCACGAATAGAAGTCGTCCACAGCGGCGAATTTCGGAGGATCCAGACTCCTGAATTATGAAAGATAATATGAGGTCAAAAGTCGTGTTACAACCTACTCTCAAAGAAAATTAATTAATTTATCCTTACCTTTTCCTCTCATCGTCAAATTTATTTTTTTTCTTCACTCGTATTAATATCCATTAAGGCACTCTGCGTCATTGCTAGTAGGAGGTGATGATAATAATGATGATGATGATGACCCTCGTATTACAAAACTGAGGGCACGCTTGTTAGTTCATATCTTGCTTGTAGCTTTGGCTGTATCGTATTTTATACATACAACAACAACAACACCAAATGCAGCCGTTTCTAGTCCTCTGCAGGACAAAGGTTTCATAATATATATATATATATATATATATGTATATATATGTGTGTGTGTATATATATATATATATACACACATGTGTGTATGTATATGTACATAAGATAGTAAAAGTAAGCAGTCATTTTAATTCAACGAAGCCTCCAAGATATATATATATATATATATGTGTGTGTGTGTGTGTGTGCGTGTGTGTGTGTACATAAGATAGTAAAAGTAAAGCAGTCATTTTGATTCAACGAAGCCTCCGAGATGTACACACACACACACACACACACATATATATATATATATGTGTGTGTGTGTGTGTGTATGTATATGTACATAAGATAGTAAAAGTAAGCAGTCATTTTAATTCAACGAAGCCTCCAAGATATATATATATATATATATATGTATATATATATATATATATATACATATATATGTGTGTGTGTGTGTGTGTACATAAGATAGTAAAAGTAAAGCAGTCATTTTGATTCATCGAAGCCTCCGAGATGTACACACACACACACACACACACATATATATATATATATATATAAATATCTTGGAGGCTTCGTTGAATTAAAATGACTGCTTACTTTTACTATCTTATGTACACACACACACACACATATATATATATATGTATCTTGGAGGCTTCGTTGAATTAAAATGACTGCTTACTTTTACTATCTTATGTACATATACATACACACATGTATATATATATATATATATACACACACACACATATATATATATATATTATGAAACCTTTGTCCTGCAGAGGACTAGAAACGGCTGCATTTGGTGTTGTTGTTGTATGTATAAAATACGATACAGCCAAAGCTATATATATATATATATATATAATATATATATATATATAGATAGATAGATAGATAGATAGATAGATAGAGTCACTGGCAGCAGCAGGGTGACGGATTGGGTTTAAAGCGATAGACAAGATGTCTCTCCGGTTTCTACTCTCGATGCCTGGCGGGTGATCTTACTGGAATCAGTATGGACCGGCAGAGGTCACTTGCCTTAGACACGCACCGCGCATCACAAGGAACTGGGTATCCTTTGATGAATATAGCTAATGAATCCTCTATTAATTTAGTCAGTCTATGGAAAGAGAAAATGACAGAATGGCCCCCAGTCCCGGATGTAGCGTGGTGCTAAGAATCTCCCGGTTTATAAATCATCATCTCCTCCTGCGCCTATTAACGCAAAGGGCCTGAGTTAAATTCCGCCAGTCATCTTATCTTGAGCTTTTAATTCAATACTTCTCCATTCATCATCTCCTTCTTCACGTTTCATTGTCCTTAGCCATGTAGGCCTGGGTCTTCCAACTCTTCTAGTGCCTTGTGGAGCCCAGCTCCATCTACCCCTCATCAGGATTTGCTTTTTTCAATCTTTCACTAAACTATACTATAATTCTAAATGATGATTATTTAATATATATATATATATATATACACATATATATACCTATATATATATATATATATATATGTTTGTGTTAGTTTGTTTCTGTGTGTTTACTATTTACTACATTACTAGTTGTCTTAACTTCACTTCGCGTTTGTTGGTGCAACCAAAGACAGCACAAAACTGCAGTAAACTAACAATAAGCAATGATAAGAATTGAATTTCCACAGAGCGACTTTGATAAGTTCCCGTGGCAAGATGGCTGTTGTCTACGCGTATGAGGGCTCGGTTCATGCTGCATCTATGAAAGGATATCTATGACATGTTCCTTATTGCTTACCTTGATCTTCTAGTAATTTTAGGCAGAGGGTCAGCCTGGTCACTCGCTTCATTAGCTGCCATAGCCTCAAACTGTCTTCTCTGATGCTCCTTGAATGTGCTGATACACATGAAACCACTGTACACTGCTAAGATGACGAGGTAACCGGCTAGGGGAGTCACTCTGATCCGAACCAGTGTCATTCTCAGAAGCATGCTTTCCTTAGACCTGCGTCGAATGACAAATTTTAACAAATTGTACGATAATTTAGATGGGGATAAAGGATGGGGGATTACTATAAACACACAAATAAGCATTAAATATGTCGTTAATAAATTATGAACAAAAACAACTCGTAATTTTTAAGAGAATGTGATACTCTTTACTTTAAAATATATCAGATGTCACTACAAAACACCTCTGGTGGAAATCACCGATAGGCCTATAGATGATAAAAACAAGATCTTTTATTATTCATTAAGCTAATCTGAAATTTACCATTGCCCTTTGTTTTTATCTTTTTATTTTACTCTATTGAATTTAGGCCATGAGTGAAAGCGCTAAGGCCGGGAAGGCCATCCAGCATGATTATTTGTTAATTCATGTTTTCGTGATATGAAGTTGCAGCATAAAGCAATAAGTGATTGCATAACGGAAGTCAGTTAACAAATCTTTAATTATATTACGTAATTGAGAAAATAAACATCAGGCAAAAACATTTTTTTTGGGGTATATTTTCTGTTATTACCTTCGCCAACTTCGTTGCGAAGGTTATGTTTTGTTGATCAGACGTGTATTGGTTTGTATGTCTGTCTGAGTGTTTGTGATTCGCATAACTCAAAAACTATTTGACAGAATCTCATTAAATATTGTGGGTTGGTTGGCCATGTTCCAAGGACAATTTGATTAGAGTTTGGAAGTGATAGGTCAAAAGTCAAGGCCGGGGTCACAAAAAGGTCTAAAACGTCTTTTGCCATATTGTGGTCAATTTTTATCTGATTTGCATGAAACTAGTGCCAAAATATCTATAATTCAATTGCATATCTTGTGATATACAACTTAATATAGGCGAGGGTATGCGCTCTATCGAGTGCCCGTTCTAGTTGACCAATATCATTACTAAGAATACAACCATTCAACCGAACAGCTTGTTATCGACCAACTACATTATAGTGGTAATCCAAGTCACATTCTATTAATTTTACACTGATTGTGTTATTACTTCGAAAATTAGCCTAGAGCTCATGTTATATTTCATTATATACATACTGTACATAGACGCATGGTCTAAAGTATGCCATTTCTAAACATGTTTAATTCGTATAGGTACGCTAAATAACCTACGTACTCACAATTTTGCACTTGTATATCCACATAACTCTGTATAATGTACTTCATATGCAATGTATTCACTTATTATCTAACCCTAAAACAGTTGCTCTTACTCGTTCTCGATCAATATGTGTTCTTAGAACCATTCACGGAAATATTCAATTGTATTTGTCATTATGCAATACATTTTCAAAGTGAACTATCGCCAAACACTTCAATCCTGATTGAAAACACTTCAATTCACTAAATTTACCATCTCGGCCAGCCTTCCGCTATTCAAGTAAAGCTTACTTCTGTTCACGAGGCACCGTAGATGAAGAGTCAACAAGTGAGTTTTGGAAGCCATTTTGAAACTGGCTTATCTACGGTTATTTTTTAAGAACTATAGGCATACAAAGCCACATTTATACCTGATACTACATGTAATAATTTTCGCTATTAAGAACAGGAATATTCGCATGAAAAATATTTGACTTTTACCATTATTATTACAGAATACGCTTTCGACCTCGCTAGCACTCAACGACTAACACAGGTGAAAATCTTCTTGAATCTCATTATCCGCGGGCGATCGACTTAGTGAGTTGTTCAATGTATCCAGCGCCAAGTTTAGTAGTCGTTTTTCCTTGTCTACGGCCTGGGTTCAGGAAAATTCTATTTGTTACTTATTTCCTCGTAATAGATGGAGTATAAACTCACTTCCTCAACACCAACGTTTTTTAAATGCTCATATGCTACATATATATCATAATAATTACAAACTGTTTCCTATTTGATACATTTTGTAAACTTGAGCTATAATTTATTTTTCTCAGTTGAGCACTAAACCCTTTATGAATTTTAGTTTTACAAGTTGACTTCATCGGTACACCATAAATGATTATCTCATCATACTATATATTAATCTTGACTTTATGAATTTGTATCTGCACAGTAATGTTATAACAATCAGTGAAATGATAATTTACGTTCATTTGTGTAGAGGTCCCGTGATCTTCCGATATCCTGAATTTTACGGTAGCGTTCCGCAGCTACTATACATAACGCTTGATATCCTTTTTGCTATGCAGCGTAGATTTAAATCCTGTTTTCCTAAACGTGCTGTAATGTCCTATATCTTTAGATAAACATTCTATATGTGGAAATTTATCTTCCTCGTGATATATTCCAGATTACATGTAGGCTACCCTACCTTACGAATTATCCAGATGTCACACGTCAATGTTTTAGCTTTCGTCATTTTCTAGTGGTTATTAACTCAGATACCTTACCGATGATCATAAATCGATTTACTCATGATATTTCAGATATTCTCTGCAAATTGATATATTTTACAAAACACAATTCGGCTGATTCCAATTAGAACATATTGGAAAACATACGTCTAATGCCGTCTCTGGCCCCAGTGTCGTTCCATTTGTCTAAAGTACACAAATTCCAAAATCATCATCACCATCTGGTAAAATAGGATTTCTTAATACCAAAAGTTGCCATAAATGACCACTTTATTTCTTATTATTGGTTGCAGATTAATTTTGCTCAAATTCAAGCTATTATTTCAAATCTTGATTCTTGTCTCTTACACTGGATGCTCTGGGCAAGGTAAGAAGAAGAGTTGATGAAAATTCCCCATAGGTAATAAACCGTGGTAATCTCGGTGGCCACGAATAAACAAAGGGAGCACTCCTGTGTTACACCAATGGCAAAATAATCAATTCATGGAAAGCGAAAGAAAAGTGGAGCTGACCTTCGAAAGGCAAGAGCTAGAGCTGCTAGACCATCGTATTTTCATACTTCTTCATTTATTCATTTGTATATTTATTTATTGATATTTGTTTTAATACTAATTTTACTTACATAGTATTTTAAGTAGCGTAACTTGTGTGTACTTCCAGCCTTTTGTATGTGTTTTTTTTTTTGCTGGCGGAATATGTGAAAATATACTGTATGTATCTCCTTATTCATACTTGAACATTTGCTTAATTCTATCAGTTTTTATTCAAAAACCTATAATTGACTTTCTTCTTTCTGTTTAAACACGAATGTTGATTGTCAGTCCTCTTTCATTGTCCTATAGACATTTTCCCAGTTCCCTCTCTAATATACATTAGATTTCGCAGAACCTTGCACATGTAGGTTTTCCATTTTAAGTCTGTTCATTTAGATATGTAATACCCATAACAATATTCATATTCTTCATATTCATTTCCAAATAGACGACAAGTTTCCGAAACAAAATGGTTTTGTAGACACTAGAAAGTATTCGAAGTTCCACAATTCGGATTACTCAAAAAAAAAAAAAATGCAATATTTAAAGATATAACCGAGTATATCTATGACTATCTTTCAGTAGCGATTTGTTATCAAACACCCGGTGTTTTTCCCATTATAGACATAGTGTCTGTTAATTAGAAATAACATCAGCTTATGAATTATTACAATTTTCCCAATTCAAAAGAAAACTGTTTAATCGAATTACTGTACAAATTAATGTTGATTAATACAAAATGAAGTTTACTTATTTTAGTAAGATACTACTAATTATATTAACGGACTACAATTTTACTTCTTTGGAATAATAGTAATCTCTCTCTCTCTCTCTCTCTCTCTCTCTCTCTCTCTCTCTCCTCGTGCGTTTGCTTGCTTATAAAACACAGAAATAGATCTTCATATGCATTCAAAGTGATATTTGCATAGATACGAGCAAAAGTTATTTTTTTTATTTATTTATTTTTTTTTTGCAACATTTTGTTGTGTAGCCAATAAACATAATACAGGAAGATAAAAATGAAATGAAGTAAAACTAAGAGAGGAGGAGAAGGAGGAAGACGTTGGTCCAGCTGGATTGGGACCTAAAGGTCACCTGAGCCTAGGACTCGTGACATTTGACCTTTTTAAAAAAGGGCGTTGGTGTTGATGTCAGAAGGTGCACTGTTTTTCCTTCCTTATACCGACAATCATTTCATTTATACTTTGATTGTTTTCTTTCTATCTTCATTTTCTTTCTCATAATACTATTGTAAAATTACTCATTTTTTTCTTGCTTAATGATGAGGTGGTTTTTCTTGAAAGTGTTTTATTTCTTCGGTTTGATTTCTTTTCTGTCACCAATCAATCCTCAAAATATTATTATTAGATTTATTCGTCCTAAGCTATTTAGATTTTGAGTCATGGAATTATATTTTGAACGAATTCATTTTCCCTGTTTTGCAGTAGACTGCATGGTAGCCTATGATAGTCTAAGAGGGTGAATACCACTTATGATATTATTCTCAACGTTCGCATTTTTATCTGCCCTTGAAATTCCACAGAGAGAGAGAGAGAGAGAGAGAGAGAGAGAGAGAGAGAGTGAGTTTAACAAGAAGGCAACCGTACTTTATACAAAGTTGGGGAAAAATCACGTTAATAGAAGAAGAAGAAGAAGAAGAAGAAGAAGAAGAAGAAGAAGAAGAGAGAGAGAGAGAGAGAGAGAGAGAGAGAGAGAGAGAGAGAAAGTTTGAAAAGAAGGCAACCGTACTTACCTCATACAAAATGGGACAAAATCACGTTAATAGAAGAAGAAGAAGAAGAAGAAGAAGAAGAAGACACAAGAGAGAGAGAGAGAGAGAGAGAGAGAGAGAGAGAGACTTTAAAAAGAAAGCAACCGTACTTACTCCATACAAAATGGGAAAAATCACGTCAATAGCAGAGAGAGAGAGAGAGAGAGAGAGAGAGAGAGAGCAAAATGGGAAAAAACACATTAATAGAAGAATAAGTAGAAGAAGAAGAAGGTGAAGAAGAAGAAGAAGAAGAAGAAGAAGAAGAAGAGAGAGAGAGAGAGAGAGAGAGAGAGAGAGAGAGAGACCAGGCAAGTGTCAGTTCTCATGGACTAGATGACTAATATGAGAGACATGAATTTCTCTTTTACCTTTATCTAACACAACTGTCCTTGTTACTGTCAGTCCCCTAAGGTGTTGTTGTCAAGGGTGCTGTTTATTTATTTGCTCCAGTATATAAAACTAATGATAATTTTTTATGATAAAAGTTAATACTATTATTATTATTATCCTTATTATTATTATTATTATTATTATTATTATTAATATTATTATTATCATTGTTGTTATTATTATTATTATTATTATTATTATTTTTATTATTATATTTATTATTATTATTGCTATTATTATTATTATTATTATTATCATTTTTATCATTATTATTATTATTATTATTATTATTATTATTATTATTATTATTATAAGAAGGAGAAGAAGAAGAAGAAGAAGAAGAAGAAGAATATCGATAGCATTTTACCCTGTAGTATATAATTCATTAACTCGCGGAAAGGAAACTTTCAAAAATAATTTCCATGCTCTTAATTTTTCTACTTTTTCCTTTGTGTTCTCTAAATACATCAACATCAAAATATTTTGCACACTTCAAAGAAAAGCCACACCAGGATATGCAGTTAAGGCAGTGATAACGAGAAGCTGGATACATTTGAAATAACAACGAACAAAAATAATAAAAAATAATGACGTGTCATTTTTGCAACAAAGAATGGAAGATGACTTCGCTTATTCTGACAAAAAATACAACAAAGGCATTTCTTAATAAGAGATTTTATAGGAAGATGAAATGCTATGCAGCTATGCGAAGGTGGTTATAACATTATTATTATTATTATTGTTGTTGTTGCTGTTGTTGTTGTTGTTGTTGTTGTTATTATTATTATTATTATCATTATTATTATTATTATTATTATTATTGTTGTTGTTGTTATTAGGAAAGTAGCCCAATGAGGAAAGAAAATAAGAAAATAACAAATAAACTGTATGAGAAGTTAAGAATAAAAAATATAAAATATATTATAGTCAATAACAACGTTAAAATGGTAAAGAAATTTTGGATCTGTCATATATAAGCTATGAAAAGAGACTTACAGCATGTCAATATATACAACAGGAAAATATTTGCAATAAGTTTGAACTTCTGCGGTCCCACCAATTCAACAGTCAGATTAAGATCATCCCACAATCTGGATTTAGCTGGAATAAAACTTCTAGAATATTGTGCAGTATTAAACCTTATAATGAAGGAGGCAAGGCTGTTATTAATACACTCGGGCACACTATTTTATCTTCTTTTCTTTCCTCTTGTTGTTTTGAAGTTTTTATAGTTTATATCTATTTTAATGTTGTTACTGTTCTTAAAATATCTTATTCCAATGTTGTAACTGTTCTTGAAATGCCTTGTTTTAATTGTTCATTACCTCTCTTCTAGTTTATTTATTTCCTTGTTTCCTTTCCTCCCTGGGCTATTTTGGCCTGTTGGAGGCCTTGGGCTTATAGCATCCAGCTTTTCCAACTAGAGTTGTAGCTTAACTTGAAATAATAATAATAATAATAATAATAATAATAATAATAATAATAATGATAATAATAATAATAATAATAATAATAATAATAATAATAATAATAATTTGCCTGCCCATTCATTGTCTAATGAAAATTTTTTATTTTACTAAGCCTACACCATGTAATTTAGGATTGCAATTTATTCATAACTCAAAATAACAGCGACTGCAAAAAAAAAAAAAAAAAAAAAAAAAACAGAAAGTTAAATATAAACGACTTGCGTCTAACATATTTCTGTTCATTTTCTCTTCCTTTAGCAAAGAAAATGTCGGTGTGAACAGACACCTCTCTAGACTGTTATATGGTTTTAATTACTTAATTATCTGCACAAACTTCCTCGGTCATAGAGGTTACGTTTCAGACAGTATCTGGAAGATCATATTTCTTTGTATGAAAAAGAACTTTGATAATATACCTTTGTTTTAAGTTAGTTATTTGTTTTGAGAGAGAGAGAGAGAGAGAGAGAGAGAGAGAGAGAGAGGGAGGGAGGCAACCGTGCTTATCCCATACAAATGAGAAAAAACACGTTAATACAAGAAACGGAAGCGAGAGAGAGAGAGAGAGAGAGAGAGAGAGAGAGAGGCAACCGTGCTTACCCCCATACAAATTGAAAAAAAAACACGTTATTAGAAGAAAAAGAAGAAGAAGAAGAAGAAGAAGAAGAGAGAGAGAGAGAGAGAGAGAGAGAGAGAGAGAGAGAGAGAGCATGGTTTCATCAACTGTAACAATTATAAATTTTTTTTCTCCTGATATGATAAATAAAATTGTCATAAACATAAATTAAAAAAATAGTAGGATGATAGAATAAACAACTGTTTTCATGGATTTAATTTAATTTTTTGAAGTGCTTTTTCATCAGTTATCAATATATTTAATTACATATTTAATTTAGATAAAGTAGAAGTAAGGTGAAGTAAAAAAGAAAAATTTCTCAATGGTCAACAACCAGTCTAAGGTTATTATTGCTAACCGCTTCATTGAAGGTCAAAGGTGGAGGCGCAGGTCGTGTGGTCAGAGACGAACGTGTGTTGCTCGAAAATACCCCTGAAATAAGTAAAAAAAAAAGTAATATTAGAAAATGTATGAAGTTAATGGGTAATGCATTAAAATCGTATGAAAAAATACACTGATATGTACGGTTGGACACAGAAATTCCTGATACACCTCACTCTGAGACGTGCACTTATCCACACCCACACTGCTGGGCGAGTTCTTGAGTCTTGCCCCGCCAGCCATCTGCCATATCTCCCCACTGTCCTTCCTCACAGCAAAGTAAGTGTGTAAAAATGTAAATATATGACAACTTATAAAAAGACTGGACAACTAACAACAAAAGAAATTAGCAATCCTTAATAACCAACCTGAGAAGAAATCACCAACTCCTTCAAAGAAATTCCCTATGCCTTCTCCGACATCCTCGACGAAATCGCCGACGGCGTCGAAGAACTGCGGACGCGCTTCTGTCCCCTTCGCCGCCAACACCAGCAGACACAAGGTCACTGCTAGCAGATAAACGGGTCTCATCATCTGTGGATATAACAGAGAGATGAAATTCAATTGAAATTCAAAGGAAGCAGAGTGCAGCAGTAGCTAGGATGTTCATGAACTCTCTCTCTCTCTCTCTCTCTCTCTCTCTCTCTCTCTCTATGGTCTGTTTCTGCTTCATATGTCTGAACTTTCAAACTGTAGCCTATGGTTGAGGAAGAACTATTTACTTTGGGACGTAGGCCTACGTCTATTGCTTGACGAGTTTGAACGTAAAATATAGACCAAAGTCAACCAATGAAGACAAAATCAGGTTTTAAGTAGGTTGACATGCTTTTGATGGTCAATTACACGGTTTAATGATAAAATAGACTCACGTAAGATCACAAGTAGGCTCGGTAATTCTTTTATCGCAAACTTTGTTGACGTGTGCTGCTTTTATAGGTCTAGGTGAGTCCTCGGAATGCTTGTGGAGAATGTTAATGAGTGGACCGAAGGATGGGGATTTCATATTCTAAAATGATGCTTATCAGAAGTCTTTCTAAAAAGCCTAACCATTTTGAAAATATGGACTATGATGGTTTTTACAATATATAATTAGTAGCCTACAACTAATCACGCATATAGCGAAAGATAAAATGGAAGTTAGCAGCGATTCCAGTTTCAGTGTTATTATAGTGATGGGCTAATGGGAATATTTAAACATTCGCTAGTATTTTAAAATTAATACAAAAGCAAGGACATGGCAGAGAATGGAGTGATAAACAAAATATGCATGCAACAAAATTACAGTTAAAGCTTTGGAATAAATAGGCCAAGTTTGTAAGATTAGGAACTCGTGCTTGTAATAATGAATGTGTGAACACTTGATTTTATTTTTATCAAATGTAATTTTTCAACACTGCTTTCTACAATAAAAAAAGATTCTAAAGGTAGGCTATTGGTCACAAATAGCCTAGACGTGAATATATCAACTCTTCTGATCATAGTTTCTACAAGTTATCCACGTTTACGAGAATGGGTCAAGTTTTCCGTGACGAATTTAAGTTTGCAAATTAACACAATTACTCACAAAGACTACGAAATACACTATAATAATTTTTAAAAAATTTGATTTAACCACTACTTATTGTTTAAATGAGATTACACAGAGAAACACTACTCACTGTGCTGGGGATTAGCGCAGAACTCTAGTCCAAGGATATTTGTCAGTCTCCTTTATACCCAGGTGTCCTCGCTAGCGGCAGTTTTTGCATTAGGCTCCGAATGTCTTATGTCGAAATATTTAAGCAATGGATGGATTTCAATACTCTTAAACATGTGACTCATTTCCTGTTTTGTAGACACGCCAAGCCTGCTGTACATGCAACGCTTTTAGGAGACTGTAATGATTCCATCCGTTAAATTTATTAGTTTTCAAAATTGCTGATATTGAAAGAACCGACTCGAACGACTATATGACGCAGCCCTTATTCTCAACCGGAGCTACGTGCGTGACCTTGAAGTAGGATCTGTGTTTTTTGGTATTGGTAACTTTTGCAATGGTAATATTTAGCCTTTTATTCTTGTTGACTTAACTTGGAGAATTGGCTCTGGCATTTCTGCGATTTTTTTTATTTGGGAAATACCTAATGTTCATATATGTTATAATATTCTATAGGTGTTATTACTTCACAAGACTGCAAAAAGAAAAAAAATAGATGTGAATGAAGGAAACGTAAAATACAAACCTGTAGCCTACATTGAACTGTTTTTGAAATCTCTACGATTAAAGATGCAAAAGAATATATAAGTTTTCGAATTTAAGGTGAACATGTTATGATTAACCCTATTGATTCATTAGGCAACATAGATGAAGGTTACATTCATTAGTTAAAACACTTTGGTGTTATGAAATACCCGGGCAGGTGTAGGTTGACCAGGAGATAGATAAAACCACAATGATGAAAGACAGTTTAAGAGCTCATATAATGCCATTTATTTGACCTTTCGGCTTTATAACACCCGTTACATACTCCCGGAACAGTTTTTTTTTTATCAAGTGTGAAAAAGCAAGAAGCATTTTATGAGCCTCTGGAGTCTGAAATTCCCATGAACAATTTAAACTAAGTTATATGTATAGAGTAACTGTACATTCGTTTTATTCTCGTAAACAGATGATCTGTTTTTTAGAATATAAGATTATTCTCCGGCCTCCCAATTAACCTACTTCAAGGCTGAATGACTTTGCTACCTGTAGCAAATTCTCGTGTATATATATATATATATATATATGTGTGTGTGTGTGTGTGTGTGTATTTATATATATATATATATATATATAATCTCTGAATCGGATAGAATGAAGTATATTAACAAATTTCGTGGTCATTACCAACTGAAGGTAAACATGTAGATGTGGATACAATAATCACGTATATCCTATATTCTTCTGTGCATCTTGTTTTTGTCTAAAGCATAAAATTGACCAGTCTACTTTTTTACTATAAAAAGCTCAACGCAGTGAGAAAGTCCCGATAGGTGAGGACACCTGGTTTGAAAGGATTCCCCGACTTGTGCCATGTCTCCACAGATCACTGGCTCACTCCCCAACACCTCTACGTTTTCTCTGTCTGTCTGTCTCTCTATCTCCGTTTCCATATAAATTGGTATATTGTCGAAATTCTCTCTCTCTCTCTCTCTCTCTCTCTCTCTCTCTCTCTCTGCCTTTTATTCCAAGAAGTACTGGTTCACGTTGTGTGTAGGCTATTCTGTAGACTTAAGACTTTGGTCTGGAATATGAGCATGGGAGGGCCTCCGCTCATATGACACGTTTAGATTGGGGGAAATCGTTATACAGAAAACACACCATGAATATTACCTCAATGGTAGTGTGGAACAAAAGTTAGAATGATTTTAGAAATACACTAATTTACATAGAAACAGAGAGAGAGAGAGAGAGAGAGAGAGAGAGAGAGAGAGAGAGAGGGTGTAACAGAATTGGAAAAAGATGGCAAATTGGTGATCTGTGGGGGAATCTTTTGCAAATCAGGGGCCTCCCCTATTGGCACTTTCTCACTGCGTTGAGTATAGTGTTGGCATTAATCGTCTTGTCTTTATTGTAAATATCTGTTTCTACGACAAAAAAAAAGTTTTTGTATAGAAAATTAAGATTATTTTCTGATTCTAAAACAGTCATTTTGATGGGAAATGTCAAAAAATATTGAGAGCTTTTTTAACGCCAAAACATAAACAATAAAGACAGTTCCTTATGCAGATTTCATCACCTGTTCATTGAAGTGACAGTAATTATGAAAAAAAAAAACACTTAAAACGTCTTAAGCTCCCATAAATATCTAAACAGATACAAGTTATGAAAACTGACTTGATTATCAAAATGTTTTGCATTGTTTATTACCCTCACTATAACCACAACTATCGTCACTATTGCTAAAACTATATAATTGTCTATCGAAACGAAATGTATGGGATCCACGATGATATTACGAAAGGAATATCGAGGGATTTTTTTTTGGGGGGGGGGGGGATTCATATAAACAATCTATACAGAATAACGATCAAATATTTTGATAACTTCAACACTCCTGTTGTACCCAGGGAGGGTGTGGTTTTACACATCGGAGGTTAAAAGAAAAATAAATAGTAATGAACGCAACTGATTTGTCAGTTATGTTGGATAAACATAAAATGAGGCTGTGCGTTCAGAACCAAGTTGTATCTCTCTCTCTCTCTCTCTCTCTCTCTCTCTCTCTCTCTCTCTCTCTCTCTCTCTCTCTCTCTCTCTCTCTCTCTCTCTCTCTCTCCATGCTGACATATTAAGAGAAAATTTACAAATTAGTAGGACACACTTTACCTTGCTCCACTTTGCCAGTTTCAGAAAACAAGTCGACTTAAAATTTAATTGATGTGGCAGATCAACTTGTCAAACTTCCTATGTCCTTTCTGAATGACTTGACAGCACTTGCTTTCGCTAAGCCAGGATCCAATTTCCACTTTATATTCAGGAAATAGCAAATAAAGATGGTGGCACGTACCCATATCAACAGCCGAATAAGGGGTTAGTAACGTATGACCTGATGGGGTTATAAGAGCATGAAAAAAATGTCGTATGCATCGAGATGTTTCGGTTGCATTTGTTAATGGGTATAATTTACTAAGATACAATCTTCTTACAGTCCGGCTTCAAGGCCTAGTATTAGAGGATAGTGGCCTATGACGGGTTTTAAAATCTATCCTCGACTGTAGGTCATCGTTATCGCTCTGGCCTTTCTTTCAGAAAAGTGAACGCTATGTTTATGTGTCACCCTTCTTTGTGTCAAAACTTAAAGAAAGGTAAATGTTATAATGCAAAATGAAGATCAAGTTACAAGATGACAGTCTTAAACCTCATAACGTGCCAAAATGTTCGGCTCAGGCTATCACTGTATAAACACCATCAAGGTCAGAGTTCACGAAGGTACACTAAGGCGCGCTATTCTATCATATTTCTCTTCCTCTTGGTTTTTTTCTATACATATGAAAGAATTATTTTATTGCTGCTACTGTTTTTAAAATAATCAAGTTTTATTTTCAGAAAATATTTATGTTAAGGACAGTATCTAATCAAATTACACAAGTAAGCATTTTCAGGTAATGCATGTCGCTCCTAATACTGTCAATAACCTAATACTGTCAATAACTTTATATATACTTGTCCAATTTTAATACTTTATATACAAAACGAAAGATGGTGTATTTTATATTAGAATGGTATGTACAGTTTGTTCAAATCTATTTGGAATGTTATTGTGCCAAACAATGAAACTCAAATGTATCCAATTTATGTTAGTAAGTTTTGTTCAAATTAGAGTACCGTATTTTTATTGCACATAACTTTTTATCTAATACGGCTATATATATGTGATTTAAAAAGGATTTAATTGTATGTAAACTCATTTTTTATTTGGCGTGTAACATATCCTTGCTTTAATGATGGTGATTACACAGGTCTGTAAGATTTGGGAAACGTGAAATGTCGTGAACGGACATTATTTCATTAGGGTGGGTGAATAAAAGTGATTAGTTGTCATAGTCAGTCCCAATACTTTTCTTTATGCCAGGGTTTTTTTTTTTTTTTTTTTTTTTTTTTTTAATCTAGACAGTCTAAGCTCTTCAGTGATATCAAATTTATAGAGTTATAAGTGAGTCTGGCTTGTGGTCCATTAACTCCTCTCCAGTTGTTCATTTATCAAAGCAGTGATGTCTTGAAAGACAGCACGCAATCTGTTCAGAGTGGGGCTGGGATGGTCGTTTACTTCTAGCCATTTGCCAAATCAACCTTGATCGTGTCTCTCATTTTCTATCCATATTGTATTTGAAAATTATGGTTAACTCATTCTATATGTAGCAAAGAAGGCCACATAGTAGTCTACAACGAGTGTCTCCTTGTTTAGGTTTATAACAAGAATTATTTAAATTCTATGACATGTGGCAGGGATTTTTTCCATGTTGTGGTGGTGGTCGGCATGAAGTATCGACTCTGCGAAAAAAAATCAGGAAGACCTGAATGAAAAAAAATCCTTCACTGGTGGAAAATCTCCCTTCATAAGGTTATGAGGGAGATTGACTTCAAATGTGCCAAATTCCTTATGGAGAGGAGCATGTTGCAGCAGCTTGCACTGCGTTTTAGAAGACATTAAAAGAGTCAAGTAGGCATCCCAAAATATTTTGTATCTGGATGAAACTTGCTTGAATCAGAATTACAATTCCAAAATGTTGGATAGACACCACATCACTTAAAGGCACTGGAGTACGACAGCCACCAGGGATAAAAAGTCACTTGATTATACTTCATTCTGGTATAAAAAGTAGCTTCGTGGACAACACCAAGTTAGCGTTTCAAGCTGAAATGACGGGGGTTAACCCCATCCGGATGAACTCAGCACTTTTTGAGGAATGGTGCTTTCAAATATTTCACTAAACTCTGTGATCACAATTGAAAACGATTCCTATCATTCTGTGGAGTTGAAAAAAGGCCAACATCATTGAAAAACAAAATTGGACTTACGGAATTAGCTGATAATGAATGGAGTGCAGTGCTAAGATAACTCATCAAAATGACATCTGTAAGAGCTTGCCAAAAGCATGGATGTCACCACGACATACGTGATCGATAAGATTGCAGAAGAAGCAGGGCATCGGGTTTTCAGGTTACTGCTGTATCACTGCCAGTTTAGCCCGATTGAACTCATTTGGTGTTATGGAAAAAAGTAGAAACTTAATAATATATAAACACTATACAAATATAGTGGGCTGGGTTCCACAAGGCACTAGAAGAGTTGGAAGCCCCAGGCCTACATGGCTGGGGACTATGAAGCGCGAAGTAGGAGATGGTGAATGGAGAAGTATTGAATTAAAAGCTCAAAATAGAGACGACTGGCGAAATCTAACCGAGGCCCTTTGTGTCAATAGGCGTAAGAGGAGATGATGATGATGATATTCCCATCAATGATTTATTGTTAATTTGTTCTCATCATTTATTTATTTCCTTATTTCCTTTCCTCACTGGGCTATTTTTCCCTATTGGAGCCCTTGGGCTTATAGCTTCTTGCTTTTCCAACTAGGGTTGTAGCTTGGCTAGTAATAGTAATAATAATATCAGTAAAGAGCAAGCGTTTGACTATATATATCATTATCATCATTATCTCCTCCAATGCCTGTTGACATAGAGGACCTCGGTAAGATTTCGCCAGTCGTCTCTATCTTGAGCTTTCAATTCAATACTTATCCATTCATCATTACCTACTTCACGCTTCATAGCCCTCAGTCATGTAGACCTGGGCCTTCCAACTCTTCTAGTGCCTTGTGGAGCGCAGATAAACGTTTGGTGAACTAATCTCTCCTGAGGAGTGCGAAGAGCATGCCCAAACCATTTCAATCTATCTCTCGCCGTGATCTCATTCACATATGGCACTCGAGTAATCTCTCTTTTAGTTATAGTTTCATTTCTAATCCTGTCATGCCATTTAAGTCCTAATATTCTTCGGAGGGCTTTGTTCTCAAATCTACTAAATCTGTTGGAAATTGCACATAAAAATAAGACTATATATCAGTTTAGTGAGATTTTTGTTATTGTATGAACCTGCTATATATATATATATATATATATATATAGATATATGTGTGTATGTATATATATAAGTATAAAAATCATATACCGGGTATATATTAGTTTCCTGTCAACCAAGCTGAGCGGCATTGTCAAATGTATGACTACTCGGACTCTCCCCATCCCTTGGGTAGGGGGAAAGGGAGTAGTGATATTCTGGTGAGAGAGGGTACCCTGAGAGGCACACTTGAAAACAACAGTCATCAACAAAATGCCGAAACTGCTGTGTTGTAGTTAGAAGAGGAGGGGGTTGGAAAGGTTGAATCCGTGTGCGTACGCATTTCTATCTAAATACTTAGCTGTCATTGCTGACAGGTCGCGTACACTAGTATATATATATATATATATATATATGTATATATATATATATATACATATATATATGTATATATATATATATATATATATAGAGAGAGAGAGAGAGAGAGAGAGAGAGAGAGAGAGAGATTCGTAGATAGGTAGTCAGCATCAATATTCATATAAGTTCCCGAATCTGGCACACTTTGTGCCGACGTCACTCCATGAATGCACCATAGTATCATGTTTAATACTTTATTCCTGCTATACTGCTAGATACTGCTTTGCGTGTACAATTAAGAAATGTATATATAAGAAATATTCAAGTTTTTAACCATACATGAGAAAACACATGAGTTTTGAATATATTTTAGTATTTGAATATAACACATGACAATGATTTCAAGACTCCAGAGACTAGTAGTAACTGGACGCAGTATTCCGACTTGTCCCTAAATTCTAGCACTCCGCCTAGCCTAACTGCCAGGAACCCTTGTGCCCGATGCATGAGGACTTCCAGGATGTTACAGTCTGCACTTTCTTTGTGCGAAAACAGAAGAAAATGATTAGAGAATGATGAATTGGGGTTTAATTGCCCACTTGGTTTAGGTGAGTAGTCCAATATGTAGCTTACTGCTTACCAGAATAGAGGAGCAATGAGATAATGTTAAACTGTGAGCAAAGTGAGCCATGACAGAGTAAAGACCAGATGAACTGAGTGATCAATTACATAACTAAAATAATGCAAAGACACACTAGCTACGATGGGGAGAGTAGGCCTATCGTTTTACCAGACAACTCTGATGGAGTCACTCTTGATGATGAAGAGGGAGATCTGAATTTTTTTTTCTAAAGTTTCTTTTAACAACCTCTGTGGATCTTCAGAGAATGGGAGTGGTGAAAGCAATATTTACACATCCTTAAGTAAATCAAAATTATTGGAATTCAATAGTATCTCCGCCAAATCTGTCTCATAAAAGTCAAAGCCAACGCATGAGTTTCCACCCGACATTTTAGAAATACTACTAATTTTGGGCGCTCATTTCAGAGTGTGGCTTCTACGTTAGGATGACCTTGTGGGACTAAGAAAACCCGGACAGTGAATCAATGTATTTTTTTTTCTTCTTTCTTTAGGAAAGTATCTTTTTTTTTTTTTTTTTTTTTTTTTTTTTTTTTTTTTTTTTTTTAGTATCGCTAGTTTTGGTTAGGGTGAAGTACGGGACTTTCAACCTATTAGAAGAAACACCTACATAGAATTTCCACTTTCTATCTGAGAGAGGGTGCAACATATCCAAAACAAACAACACAACATGGCCCACCTATGGTATACTCATAAATCCTGAAATGAGGAACTAAGCATCATATTTTGCACTATGAAAAATTTTTGCGGCCTCAGTGGACGTTTCCCTTATGTAGAAGAACACTAACCGGGGAAGGGGGAACAACAACTTTTTTAAGGTCTCAAGAATATTGACATAAGAAAATATATTTCATAGAAAATAGTCTGAAAATAAATATACTAGAACAAATGTCAGCTTATATTTTTGAATGTTATAAAAACAATCAAATATTGATATAAGAAAATATATATTTATAGAAAATAGCAGAAAAATAGATATAAAAGAGCAAATGTCAACATCTATTTTTTAATTTTATTAAAACAAATAAATATTGATACAAGAAAATATACATCTATAGAAAATAATATGAAAATAAATATATTAGAGCAAATATCAACTATCTTTTAAGGTAATAAAAACAAACAAATATTGATGTAAGAAAATAGCCTACACATTTAGCTTAGCCTATAGAGAATGGTATGAAAATTAATAACTTAAAGACAATAAGATAACGTGTAGACTACTACAGGCTCAGATGTAGGCCTACATATTAAAGGCAAACAGAGGGACTTAACCTTAACCAGACCAGCCTGTCCCTTGATGATAACTTTGCTGGTTACCAATAATAATAATAATAATAATAATAATAATAATAATAATAATAATAATAATAATAATAATAATAATAATAATAATAATAATAATAATAATAATAATAATAATAATGACATGGACACCCTTGCACTGCCCAGGCTCGACAGAATCTTCGTCCAGAATAGTGGGGAAGGTAAAGGAGAAAGCCTTGAGAAAATTCTATTTAAGAAAGGAGACCCATTCTCTCCTAAATTATTCACATCGGGTCAAGAAGTTTTAAAAAATTTAGATTGGATAAATGTAGAAATTAACATTGATGGGGAATACCTTAACAACTTATGATTTGTAGATGTCATAGTTTTGTTTGGCGAATTATGGGGGATTTACATAAGACGATAGAAGATTTCAATAGAGTAAGCAAAAATGTAGGAATTAATATGAATATGAGTAAAACTATAATTTAGACTGTCAGTCTGACACAACTAAAAGCAGGCATAGAATTTGTCGTTGATCCAAATGGAATCATTTGCTGTTTTTTGTTTTTGTTTTTTTTCTTAATGAATGAAGAAGAAAAATATAATTTTTCGCGCTACGTTCTTCGAGTCCTTGACTCCTTGCACGGCTCACCAAGTTACCACACCTTTGTAAAATTAAACTACTAAAAATTTATTGTTTTCTCTCATGAAAGCTTGATCAAATTTTTTTGTGTGAATATGTAGACTAGTTTTTGTACAGGTTGACGTGCTATCTCGAACTACTAGTGAAGTATTTTTTCTTTCCATTTAGTTTCATAACATAGTGATTTGTAAATGGGTAGCATATTTTTTTTCAAATTATAAAAAATTGTTACAAAATATCAACAAGGTCAACAAGAACAACATTTTAATTTTTCTATTTTTTTTTTACAAATGCAACCAGTGTCCAAGGGTGAAAACTAGTTTTAATTTACTGACTAAAACGAAGACCAGTTAAGAGTCAAGAGCGATCAAATTATAACTATGTAAATGCTGTACAGTATTTTAATTCAGTTTTTTTTCTTTTTCTTTTTTTTTTTTGGGGGGGGGGGACCTTCAGTAAATAGTCTTTGGGTTTGACAGCCTTCCTTAAGAATACTTGGAACCAGTGTTGCCAGGTATGGGTTATTCCTAGATTTGGGGATTTTGGGTGTCTGGTGGGGATATTCGATATTGTGTATAAATTTCTATGAATATGAAACAAAGATGGGTAAACCTTTCTATTGTTGCAATTAGTTTGCTTGCATTTATCTGAAGTATAGTGAGTAATTTATATATTAGTGAAGCCTACAGGATCAGAAGAAAATTTATTTGTGGAAATGGGGATTTTGGGGTTGTTTTGGGAATTTTTTTTTTATCATGAGTTTTAGGGATTTTTAGACTAGCCCATCTGGCAACACCATCAACACACATGGCGTACTCGTTCATTACAAATCCAGTTTATTATTTACAGTTCTTCCAAAACTGTTTGATGGAAGATCTATGACCAAGAGCTTTCTTGGCTAAATTAAGTGCACAAGATCCAATCAGGGATTATTATAATCGGGTGGATAGAGATTATTGTTGAATTCAGAAGGTAAGCTTAGGGTAATCATGAGTTTGTAGATAATTATTTGGTTGTTTCAATTTCAAAAGATATGTTTTTACTAGGTTATATTTCTGGGTTTAAGTGTTAATAACTACCCAGCCAATTCAGTGGGTATAAGATAAATTATAACTTATGCAAAATTGTACAATAACTAATGATTTTACTAGTCACCGATCAAAGCCAAAGGTGTGGGACTAATAGACAATTGTTAATGTTAAGGTGGTTAAGAGTAGCTAACTCTCCCATGAGTAGGATGTCGTGTATTATGAAAATTAGTCATATATGTAGGCCTATCCTATTTGGTGCCTGTTAAGTATGGCCTACCTGCCTTGTTAGGTTAGGTTAGGTTAGGTTAGACCACATACTAAAACAGATAGAATTTCGTAGGCCATATTTGTAAGGTAGGCCACATACTAAACCGGCACCGCTTATTTTTATGAAAGTTAGTGTAAGGGCAAGGTTGATTTTATATTATATTTCTAGTCTAATTCATGAACAATTTATTACTCCAACTTTGTCTTATGTTTTATCCAGCACTGACATTGAATATTTGTGCTAATTACCCGTTTAAGTTTTACTAACTTTGTTTTTAGCCTAACAATAATACACGATATCTTTGGATAGTCGTTCCAGGGGTTAGAACCCTGTGATACCCGACAGTAATTCACTTGTAATATCACTCGCAGAAATATTATACATTTGGAAGCTGCCGAAGGGAACTTCAATCAGGACGACAGGGCTCGAGCCCAAAAGTAGATTTTTCTTATGTAAAAATCCATTTGATAATGCAGATTTGACAACGGACGAGCAATAGGCCTATGTGGTTTGAAATGCTGAATTCCTTGAAATGTACAGTATGTGATAAAATTGTAAGGACAGTGAGACAAGCGTCACCAAGATCAACTGATACTTTATTCGAATGTGCATGGGAGTATATTACAAGGTGCGGACGGAAAGGTAGGATGACGCTGGGGCCAAATCAGATTGAAGTGCCCGCCAAAATATATGTGTTTTCTTACACTTACATTTACATGAATTATGGGTGAACAGAAACATGTTATGAAATGATACATATGTCGAAATGTAGCTCTGGTAGAGCGGAATATATATACATGGGAAACCACAGTTTGGCGAAAAGAGAATTCAAATAAATAAGTAGTTTGTCGATTTTCTGGGCGACGAAGGGATCGGTGTCCTTACAAGTACTCCCCCCCCCCCCCCCCCCCAAGACATCGGGCGGCGTAGATGGCTGATGATCAATCTTCGTATCTTTTCGGGCGTCGGAGGGTTCCTCTTGTTCTTGAACGGAGGGGCGCGCTGGCGGTTGGTGTAAGGATCTCTTCCTCTTGTCGTCGTTTGATGATTTTTCTTTCGTTGGGCGGCTTGTTTTGAGGCGGAACTCTGGATCTGCCAGGTCCGGCGGAGGCGGTGTCGCTTCCTTCGAGAAACGCTGGTTTCACGCGGTCTATTGAGACCCAGTCCTCTTGGCCATGGACGTCGAGAAGGAAGGCTTTTGTTGTCTTTTTAATTACCTGGTAGGGACCTCGATAAGGTCTAGTCAGTGGTTGTCGATGAGCGTCGACACGGACGAAAACGTACCTGCAGTCATTCAGGCTTTTTGGCTTGAAGTGCTTGGTTCTGTCCTGGTAAGTTTTGAGCCACGGCCTGAACTTCCTGGCGATGTCCCTTAGGTGATCCAGCTGCGTGTCGTCGGTTGATGAGGGAAAGAATTCGCCAGGAACTGCGAGCGCTTCCCCGTAAACCTTTTCGGCGGGCGAAGGTTCGCCGTCTGCGCGAGGGGCAGTGCGAAGGCCGAGGAGTACCCAAGGAAGTCGTGATTTACAGTCCCCGTCGGTGCAGCTCGCCATCATGGACGCCTTGAGGGCGCGGTGAGTTCTTTCGACCATGCCGTTTGCCGCGGGGTTGTATGCTGTGGAGCGTCGTCCCCATCAGGTTTGCCAAAGCGAGCCATATTTCTGAGAGGAAAGCGGGGCCTCTGTCTGTCGTGATGTCGTCAGGAACGCCGAACCTGCTCACCCACCTTGACAGGAGGGCTTCAGCGCATGCTTGAGTCGTAGCTTCAGTCATCGGCGATGCCTCCAACCACCTCATGGAGCGATCGATGATCGTAAATAGGTATCGAGCAGATCCAGAAGGGGGCAATGGTCCCACGACGTCGATGTGTATATGGCCGAAACGTCTTTTTGGCTGGGGAAAATCGCCTACCCCCGATTCGGTGTGACGGCTGACCTTGCTTGACTTGCAGTTGATGCATGACTTCGCCCATTCCCGGGCGTCCTTTTTTATCCCTGGCCAGACAAACTTTTCAGACAGAAGGCGAGCGGTGGTGCGTCCTGAGGGGTGTGAAAGTCCATGGATGATGTCGAATATTTTCCTTCTGCAGGAGGCTGGTACCCAGGGACGTGGGCGGCCCGTGCTGGTGTCGCAAAGAATAGTTACTCCTGCTGGTCCGAGGGGAATCGCACTTATCTTGAGCGCGGATGGCCCCGTCAGGTGATCCTGTGCTTCTCGGTCTGTGCGTTGTTCGGTTGCGAGATTGGCGTAGTCGATTCCCAGGTGGATCGCGTCAATTTCAATCCTTGAAAGGGCGTCCGCGACTGGGTTTTTCTTTCCGGGGACGTAACGTATGGTGCACCCAAATTCGGCGATTGATGCGAGATGACGTTGTTGTCGGGAGGACCATGCGTCCGTCGATTTCGTGAAGGCGTGTACGAGGGGTTGATGGTCCGTCGCGATTGTGAAGGGGGTACCCTCCAAGATGTGCTTGAAGTGGCGGACGGCGAGGAGTTCCCTATCGAAGGTGCTGTATCTTGTTTCGGCGGGTTTCAATTTCTTGCTGAAGAATGCCAGCGGTCGAGGAGAACCATCGACGAGTTGCTCTAGCACAGCCCCATAGGCGACGTTGCTGGCGTCGGTCGTTAGTCGCAGGGGCGCGTTGTCGTCGAAATGAGCCAGGGTGGTGGCATTCGCAAGGGCATCCTTCGTCCGAGCGAATGCCTGTTGCTGGGGCAAACCCCACTCGAGTTTTTTGCTTTTCCTTTTAGGACGTCGTCGAGGGGTGACAGGGTTTGTGTGATGTTGGGGATGAAGCGCCTGTAGTAATTGACCATTCCCAGGAACTCCTGAAGTTGGCGGATGGTCGTAGGCATTGGGAACTTCCTGATGGCGTCGACCTTGGTTGTCATGGGTTTTACCCCGCGCGAGGATACGCGGTGACCAAGGAAATCCACCCCCTCCGCACCGAACGTGCATTTGTCGAAGCGTACGACCAGGCCGTTCTCCTGTAGGCGTCTGACGACGGTGCGGACGTGCCCCCAGTTTTCCTCCTTGGTTTTCGAGAATATCAGGATGTTGTCGACGTAGCAGACGCAGAAAGGTAGGTCACCCAGAATGCTATCCATTAGTCGTTGGAAGGTCGCCCCGGCGTTGCGTAGACCGAAGGTTGAGTATGCGAAGGTGTAGGATCCAAACGGCGTTACAATGACAGTTTTCGGGATGTCTTCCGGGAATACGGGGACCTGGAAATAAGACTTGAGGAGGTCCATCTTGGTAAAATACTTTGCGCCGTGCAACGCGTTCGTTAGGTCCTGCATGTTGGGCAGCAGGTAATGATCGGGCGTTGTGATGAGGTTGAGGCGCCTGTAGTCGCCGCAAGGTCTCCAGGACCCGTCCGGCTTTTTAGCCATGTGCAGGGGTGATGCCCAGGGGCTCGATGATTTCTTACAGATACCCATGCGTTCCACCCTCTTAACGAGAGAATACCTTGATGAAGTCATTGGGCTTCAGCACGGCATATCATTCCCGTGCTGAAGGCTTGTGACGGGCAAGAGGGCTCTCGAACTGGGGAATTTCTTTTCCTCAGTTTGACTCTAAATTTCTCTCATTCTTTTTCTATTACCTCTTATTGCTTATTCCTCCTTCATAATTATCAGCTGTCTCCAACCTTGCTGTCAAAACTCTTTTACCCATTTCACTGTCCAGGTTTTTTAGAGGGGACATTGTATCCATGATCGGTTTTTATTTCAAAATCAATTGTGGGAGCTGTGGTGGTCTTGCCAACTGCCCGAAAATGTTTGGACACCTAGGAGTGTCAGTATTCCCATACTGGCACGCGGAACTATCTCTTAGGAAATTTGGCCTTCGGATTCCAGGGGTTGGCGATTTTATAGAGATAGGACTCTCGGCATTCTGTCCGGTTTGCCTGCCACTATGATTAGAGTGGGGATGATTGTATTCTTGAAATGCTCTCAGTCCCATCAAGCGGGTTTGGCATACACTTGAGCCACTCTAATCATAGTGGTACCATCCCTTTGTGGTAGGGTAGGGAGTGGACATTTGGTAAGCAGCTTTCATAGGTGTCATTGGTGGAGAAATTAATTCCAGGAAAGGCTAACGGTGTCTTCTTTGGAATTTCAGACAGTCTTAATTTTTTCTCTCCCTTAAACTATATTTTTTTCCATTGTTTTTTTATTTCATTGTTATTATGACCCCTTCCCTCCCCCTGAAAAAATAATTAATGAGTAAACTTAATATTCCCCGTACCCCTGGATCAAATGGCGAACCCCAGACACCGTTGACGACTTCTGCTTGTTTAAATAGGGAAAGCTCTGTTGACAACCTCGGCAATAAAAAGGATTCCTCCAACAATACTTCTTTGACCAGTGTTGTTAAAGACAATTTATCGGCACTGGTGGAAAATGATGCTTGTAATAACCGTAATACTTTACCCTCTGGTTCTGGCTCATTACCAGATCCAACAAAAAATCTGAAAATTCTCCACTTAAAAAACATACCAATTGGTTGTAGCTATGACATAATTCATGAAGCCTTCTGTAGATTTGGAGCAATCAAAGAAATTTTAATGGAGCTTAATGGTAGTAAAGGCTTTTGGGAAGCTTGGGTATCATTTTCAAGTTTTGAGATTGCTTTAGAAGCAAATAAAAATTTAGAGAGCATAAAAATTGACAATTGTTTGATTTCTGGGGCTTTATGTGATAAAGCACCAAGACACCTAGAGATATATAAACCAGAAGAATGGATGGAAAAAGAAATAGAGCATAGACTTCCAGAAGTAAGAACCCCCAAGCCCCCAACATGGATAATTGCATCTGGAAAGATTGATAATTATAACTATTATAAGATTAGTAAATTTATACAAAAAAAAGTTGGTTTAATTAAAGGTAAGGATATTAGTAGATACGGTAAGCAATCTGTTTTGATTAATGCAAAATCAGACACTCAAGCTCACATGCTTTGTGGCATGAAGATTGCAGAAATTGATCCTATTAAGGATATTAAACCACATATGAGCTTCAGCTATGGTAAAGGAGTAGTTTTTGATAAAGATCTATATGAATTCTCAGAACCAGAAATTCTGGGCATGTGCCCTGCTAATGTTTGGAAAGTAAGTAAGATCCCTCAAACAAGCATGGTAGTTTTAACATTTGAAACCCCTGTTATACCAGATCATATAATTATTGAGAATGAAAGAGTACGTGTTCGAGAATATAAACCTAGGCCTTTACAATGCTTTAATTGTTTCAAGTACGGTCACCCTTCCCGGTACTGCAATAATACGAAGATCTGTATTAACTGTTCTTTGTTAGAACATGGCCAATGCAACAGAGATACAACCTGTGCAAACTGTAAAGATAATCATAAACCAAATGATAAAAGATGTAGAGAATACAAGAATGAAGAAGCTGCAATCTTGAAAGCAAATGCTGAACATATAAGTGTAGGTTATGCAAAGCATTTACTCAATTGGCAACTTAATTTTGCTCGCACGGTTAAGATGCCAACAAAAGATTATAATCCACTACCCCTTACTACCACAGGGGGACCAGTGGCAGCACCTGGCCCGTCAGGTGCATCTCCCTTAGTGGTAGTAGCCCAGCCATCTGGGTCAAGTGCTCAGGCTATAAAAGCCAGAGCACAAACCTCCAAAGAGGTCAATATGGTGTCCAACACACCAAAAGTATTGTCACCGATAGGAGCATCTCCCCTAGAGGTAGTAGCCCAGCCTTCTGGGTTAAGTGCTCGAACTGTTGAAGTTCTAGCACAATCCTCCAAGGAAGCCAATGTGGCTTCCACCACCTTAAATGTATTGTCTCAGGCAGAATCTCTACCTGATTTGATGGAGATTGGAAAACAAGATCCTCACCTTCATCTAAGTCAGGTAAGTGCCCTACTGCTCATGATCCTAAGGTTGACTCTTATAAAGATCCTAGAAAGAAAGAAAAGAAGAGTGGTGGCCTAGTAAAGCCTTCCATCTCCAGGCCTTACATGGCTTCATCTGAAAAGTCCCAAAAGACAAATGAGACAAAGAAAAATAATAACAAAAGATAATGTCTATCATCCAGTGGAATTGCAGAGGTCTAAGTACTAGCATTGAGCAAATAAAAACTTTAACCAGGAACTCAGACACGAAGGTAATTTGCCTACAGGAAACCAAGATCAGTGACAAACCATTTAATCCTGGACTCAATTATCATTTTTGTAGATCCCCTCCTTTGCAAGCTGCAAGAGCTCAAGGTGGTACAGGTTTTATTATTCACAAATCTGTAAAATTTGAAACAATCCCACTCAATACACCACTACAGGCATGTGCAGTTAGAACTCATATCGGGAAAAAAATTACTTTATGCTCGCTATATATTGAACCATCCTTAGAACTTTTCCTCTTAGATCATGCTGGTAATCCAAGAAGGCTTAGACTTTCTGACCTCCAAGACTTGATCAATCAGCTTCCTGCCCCTTTTATTTTAATGGGTGATTTTAATGCAAAGCATACTTTATGGGGTGGAAATGTGTGCGATAGATGGGGTAATCTTGTTGAAGAATTAATCGACAACAATGATGTAATACTAATGAATGATGGTTCTCCAACTAGGTATGATGTATTCCACAACTCTACATCAGCCATTGATTTGTCAATCTGTTCCTCATCCATTCGATTGGACTACCTTTGGTCAGTAAATGAACACCTACATGGCAGTGACCATTGGCCAATAATGTTAAATTATGTCCATAATCTTCCTTCTCAGTGTCCACCAAAATGGAAGATAGATGAGGCAGACTGGGCAGCTTATGAAAACTGTTCACACACTGATAAAGAATATGATGAATTTACATCTCCAGTGCATGCCTATCAACATCTTGAAAATACTATTGATGATAATGCTAGCAAGTTTATACCTAAAACATGCGGTTTACCTCATCGCTCTGTAGTTCCTTGGTGGAGTAAAGAATGTGCCAACGCAAGAAAAGTGACCCGAACTTGCTTCAGAAGATACTTGAGGACAAACTATTTAGCAGATAGAATAGCATATCTCAGAGCCTGTGCCAAAGAAAAAAGAATTTTTAAAAAAGAAAAGAGAGCATCTTGGAAGAAATATATATCTAATATTAATACCAAAACTCCTTCAAAGGAAATATGGGACAAGATTAGAAAACTTCAAGGTAAATTCGTCCCTAAGCCTCTACCAATATTAAGGGAAAATAATAGATATATATCTGACCCCAAAGATGTAGCAGAGGTTCTTGCTAAGCACTTTGCTCATGTATCAAGTGCTGACAACTATTCCCCAGCATTTCAACAAATTAGAGCATCAACATCTGTTGTTCCTCCTGCTTCTTCAAATACTGAAGCTTTTAACCTGCCTTTTAGTATGGAGGAGATGCAAAATGCTATCTCCAGCTCTTCTTTAACTGCCCCAGGTGAGGATGGCATCCGGTATGAAATGATATCACATCTTCCAGTGGATACCAAGGAATTTTTATTAGAAACCTTTAATGGTCTATGGGCTTCCCATACATCTCCTGATTCCTGGCATACTTCAATTGTAATTCCAGGCCACAAGTCTGGTAAAGATCCAGAACTGCCATCTAGTTATAGGCCCATATCCTTGACCAGTTGCATATGCAAACTATTTGAGAGAATGATCAACAACAGACTTGTGTGGTATCTAGAATCAAAAAATCTTTTATCTAACAGACAGTTTGGTTTTAGGAAGAACCGAAGTACTCTAGACCCTTTGCTGATGTTATCAAGGGAAATTTCAAATGCTTTTTCTAACCAAAACCAGGTGGTGGGTGTCTTTTTTGACCTCGAAAAGGCATATGACACCACCTGGAGGGGTGGTATTTTAAAGCAATTGGCCTCGTGGGGTATAGGAGGACATATGTTCTCTTTTATTGAAAAATTTTTATCAAACCGCTCCATTAAAGTGAGAGTAGGGTCAGAACTATCTTCATCCTACATGCAAGAAGAAGGTGTCCCCCAAGGCAGCGTATTGAGTGTGACCTTGTTTGCTGTTGCAATTAATAGTCTCATTAGTCACATACCTCCTGGCATACAAGGATCACTATTTGTCGATGACTTTGCAATTTATTGTAGTGGATCATCTGCACTACAAGCATGCCAAAATCTTCAAATTCCAATAAATGCTGCTTCCGCATGGGCAAATTCTCGCGGATTCATGTTTTCTCCTCAGAAGACCAAAGCCATTCGCTTTACTCGTACTCGTAAAAGGGAAGAGATCCCCACCCTTTTCTTAAATGATTGTATTTTGCCATATGAGGATAGTGTCAAGTTTCTTGGAGTCATTTTCGACAAGAAAATGACATTTGGTCCCCATATAAATGACCTATCTATCAGGGTTAAGAAGTCACTGAACATTCTGAAAGTGATATCGCATTTTGATTGGGGTGCTGATAGAACAACTTTGCTTAGAATTTATACATCTTTGTGTCTGAGCAAGTTAGACTATGCATGCCAAATATATGGGTCAGCTACAAAGACTTTACTTGGAAAACTTGATATTGTTCACAATGCTGGGCTTTGCATCTGCACAGGTGCTTACAGAACATCTCCCATTGACAGTATCTATGTTGATTCTGGCATACCTCCCCTTTCCATTCGCAGAGAGGAGTTGAGTTTGAGGTTTTTAACTAGGTCCCTTGCTGTGAGAAATAATCCTAACTGTAAATATGTTAGGGCGCCTTTAGATCGGGCTCCTAACAGATCTAGAGTGCCTAAGCCTTTGAAAGTACAGCTGAAAAATGATGCTAGAGAAGTAGGCTTGTTAACAGCACAGATAGCAGAGGTAGGATATCCCAAGTCTCCTCCTTGGTGTAATCCACCTGTTAAAGTATGTTTTACGGCAGGAGGGAAAAATACCTTACCTAGTAGGGTAATGAAAAGTGAGTTTTTAAATCATGCTGCTCAACATCATGGGAAACATGTTTTTACAGATGGCTCTAAATCGGCTGCAGGAGTTGGAAGTGCAGCTGTGGTGGGGGATATTGTTATTAGAAGGAAACTCCCATACTCTTGTTCAATTTTTACTGCTGAGCTGTACGCAATAATTCTCGCAGTCCAACATATTTTTAAAAATGGCAACCAAAATAGTTTTTATACAATTTTTACGGATTCCAATAGTGTTTTACTCTCATTAAAACAAATTATGCCAGGCCATCATCTAGTACAAGAGGTGCAGGACTGGTTAGTACTTCTGCAATCTAGGAAGAGTATCAGTGTTCACTTCTGTTGGGTCCCTGCCCATGTTGGGGTGGATGGGAATGAACAAGTAGATAAGGCAGCAAAGGAAGCTTCAGGGCTAAGTAATCCATCCCCCTTGAGTATTCCTTACAAAGATCTTAAAAGTGAGATTCATCTTTACTGTAAAAATAAGTGGCAAGCTCGATGGTCTGAACTGACCACCAATACAAAATTGAAACAAATCCACCCATTGGTGGATAAATGGTCATCTTGTAATTCTACAAGTAGAAGGGATACCACTATTTTAACTAGGCTGCGTATTGGCCATACACATGCAACGCACAATTATTTAATGAAGAGTGGGGAAGGGAGACAGGCCCCTCTTTGTAATACCTGTCAAGTGACAATGGATGTTAAACATATTTTAGTCGATTGTCCTGTTTTTAATCTCCAGAGGAGGACACATTTACTCCAGGACAAACCGTTAAGAGATATACTGGGGGAAAACTGTAATACCCTGAACTTGAGAAAATTTATACAAAGTATTGGGTTATATTACGAGCTATAATTGATTTTATTAATTTATTTATTTATTTTACCCTTTTAATCCCTATTTATTTCACATCTAGATTTTATTGTATGAAAGTGTTACGATTTGTATTAAAGGTTAAAATGATACTAAATGGTGTGAGTGTACAGATATGATTGAATGATTTTCGTTGTATAGCGCTGAATGGCCTTTGATGCCCCAGTGCTTGGCTTAATGCCTAAATCCCATATTCAATTCAACCCATGCGTTCCATGTCCTCGAAGGCGCGTTTGGCATCCTTCAGTTTCTGGGGCGGGAGGCGGCGGAATCTGGCGTGAGTAAGAGGTCCTGTCGTTGTGATGTGGTGGTAGATACATGCTTGGACGGGGAACCTGGCGAGTGCCGGAGCTCGGGCTTGAAAACCTCGGGAAATTCTCGTAGGAGGTCGGCGTAGGGGTGCGGCGTTACGGCGGATACGGACATTGTTGCAGGGCCGTGTTCTAGGGCGCGGGACGCGCAGGTTCCCGTGTCGATGAGACGTCTGTTAGCGACATCGACGAGGAGTCCATGGTGGGCGAGGAAATCCGCACCGAGGAGGGGGCGATTGACGTCGGCGATAGCGAAGGGCCAAGAATACGAACAGCCCATGATAGATATCTTGAGGGTCTTGATCCCATAGCACCGTATGGTAGATCCGTTGGCCCGATGAGTGAGGGAGCGTTTTTGTCAGGACCACGGTCTAGGTCGGACTTTGAAGGAGGGAACGTTGACTGCATTGCGCCGGTGTCCACCATGAGTCTACGGTTGGAAATGGTATCGAGGATATAGAAACCATTCTTGTTTTGGTTAACTGCGGTTGCGATGGTGGCAGGTGGATGCTTCTGGCGTCATCTTCTAGGGAAACTGCATGGTGCTCTACATTTCTTGGCGTCACTGCCGAACTGTTGGTGGTAGAAGCACCATGCTGGGTTAGGCCTAGGGTTTGGTCGTGTCGGTTGCGGTGGTTTCTTTCTTAATAGAATGTTGATCTCGTCGTCCTCAAGGGCCATTGCCGAGGAGTCTATGGAAGAGCAGCTGCTGAAGGAGGAGAACGGAGGCGGTGTTGATGATGATGCTCCGAGGCGAGATGCTTTGGAGGCCTCGTGGAGCTTCTGAGCCTTCGACAGGAGTTCGTTCATCGGGAGCGTGTCGGCGTCTGTCAATTGGGCCCGTACGTCCTGTGGTAGGCGTCGAAGAAAGATTTCGCGAGATAAGCTAATCTCACGTCGTCGGCCGTTGCTGTCTGTTTCGGGGAGCATAAGCAGGCCGGTTAGCTCGTCCCACGCCTCGACAGGAGAGGTGTCACCCATGGGCTTGCCGGCGAGGTCCAGTACTTTCTGTGCCCTTGCTGAGACGGAAAGGGAGTAGATACCGATGAGTTTTGTTCTTAGGTCGTCGTATGAAACTTGGCCGGCCTGGGCGTCGAGCCATGGGGAAATCTTGTCGAATACCTCTTCAGGTATGGAGGTGAGAACGATGTCGGCCTTGGCGCAGGAGGCGCTGAGTCTAGCGACGCGGAAGAGTACGTCCGCTCTCAGGAACCAGGAAGCGGTGTTGTGTTGAGAAAAGGGCGGCAGTTTGACTTTGGGCGTGGAGGCGAGGCCGTTGGGTGCGATGGGCGTGTTGCTTCCTGCATCGTGGCCGGACGACGAGTCGGCGAAGAGGTGAGAAGTTGATATGTCGGTTAAGCTCATCCTACTGCCTTACGTTCACCGAAGTGTGGGAGAACCAAAGGCAGGCTCGTGCCTAAGGTAACGGAGTATGGAGAAGGTAGCACGGCCGTAATAAGTCCGTTAATGGCAAAGCCAAAACCGCTGATGCTACTTTCAACTCCGGGGTCACCAGTTGTAAGGACAGTGAGATAAGCGTCACCAAGATCAACTGATACTTTATTCGAATGTGCATGGGAGTATATTACAAGGTGCGGACGGAAAGGTAGGATGACGCTGGCGCCAAATCAGATTGAAGTGCCCGCCAAAATATATGTTTTCTTACACTTACATTTACATGAATTATGGGTGAACAGAAACATGTTATGAAATGATACATATGTTGAAATGTAGCTCTGGTAGAGCGGAATATATATACATGGGAAACCACAGTGTGGCGAAAAGAGAATTCAAATAAATAAGTAGTTTGTCGATTTTCTGGACGACGAAGGGATCGGTGTCTTACAAAATGAATTATAAAAAGTCCTGTAGAGAGTAAGGCTCCCCTGAAGTATAGGACCAGAAAAACACCCCTTTAAGTAAAGTAAATGCATATTTTAACACAATAACTAGACAGATAAAAAAATGTATGGTTTATATATATTTGACATGAAAGTAAAGTATCATAATTATCTATGATAACTGCCATACCCCATATCTCCCTTATTTTCAACCCTATCGCTAAGAATACTGCAGTCTAAAAGGGAGTTGCAATGGGGAGTTAACCCCCCATTAGATAAATAGGTAAGTACACAACTTGTAAATTAGGTTAGGTGGGCATCTGGGATGTTCTGTCCAACGTTATACAAAGAATTAATAATTTATATCTACCGTCAGTTGGTCTTTGCCCTCGCAAGCTTGTATGAAACTGGAATTTTGGAATGAGTTGATGTGAGGATTCTAAATATAATAAATTTAAAGAAATAGATGAATTACAATAAATTTCCAAAATACTGTCGGGTTAGATTGAACACCCCTCTCAGGAGACTTCTTAAACTTCATCGGCAGCCATAATGTAACTGAAAGGGATGGCTAGGCCTCTGTGGGGAGAAAAAATTGCGGTTGCAAAACAAAATCTGGGAACTTGTGCATAAATATTTGGAACATTTTGCTTGATTTAAAATACCAGCTGATAATCGAGTCATACAAAAAACAGAAAAGCTCCTACAAATGATTGCGAACAACACATGTCCAGTAACCCACCATCAGCCTCCCCAAAGTAAACTATGGTTATCCTGTTATAGTAGATTGATAGTTAAGTTTTATAGTTTATATATTTAATATTTAATGTTGTTACTAGTTTTAAAATATTTTATATTAAGTGTTTATTACTTTAATTGTAGTTTCCTTATTTCCTTTCCTCTCTGGGCTATTTTCCTTGTTGAAGCCCTCGGGCTAATAGCATTCTGCTTTTCCAATTAGTGTTGTAGCTTAACAAGTAATAGTAATGATAGTAATACTTTACAGGCCATTTTTGGGGTCTTGGTTCCACGTGACATTTTGGGTTGTGGGCTACGTGACATTTTGGGTCGTGGTACCAACATGACATTTTGGGTCGTGGTACCAACATGACATTTTGGGTCGTGGTACCAACATGACATTTTGGGTCGTGGTACCAACATGACATTTTGGGTCGTGGTACCAACATGACATTTTGGGACGTGGTACCAACATGACATTTTGGGATGAATTTCGGGACGTGGCTCATGTGGCATTTTGAGCCGTGGCTCCGTGGGGGACTTTTGGTTGTGTTCCACGTAACTTTTTGGGTTGTGGCGCCTCGTGACTTTTTGGGTTGTGATGCCACGTGACTTTTTCGGTTGTGGCTTCACGTAAAATTTTGGTCTGTGGCACCACGTGAATTTTTAGGGTGTGACACCTCGTGTTATTTTAGGACGTGGCTCCTCATGGATTTTGGGAAGTGCACAACGTGGTATTTTTGGACGTGGCACCAGGTGGATTTTGGGACGTGGCTTCATGTGGAATTTTTGGCCATGGCCCATGTGGCTTTTTGTGACGTGGCTTCATGTAGCCTTTTGGGACGTGGTTCACGTGGCATTTTTGGCCCGGGGCTCGCTCCATGTGGCCTTTTGGGATGTGGCTCCACTTGGAAATTTGGGACATGCTCAATGTGGCAATTTGGGATGTGGCACCACGTGAAAATTTTGGACTTGGGATCATGTGGCTTTTTTGGCCGTGGATCTATGTGGCATTTTTTGAAGTGGCGTCATGTGGCCTTTTGGAACGTGGCTTCATGTGGCCTTTTGGGACGTGGCTCCATGTGGCCTTTAGGAACATGGCTCTGCGTGGAATTTTGAGATATGGCACCTCGTGGACTTTAGGGACGTGGCACCACGTGGTCTATTTGGACGTGGCACCACGTGGTATATTTGGACGTGGCACCACGTGGTATATTTGGACGTGGCACCATGTCGACTCTTGGGACGTGATACCACGTTGTAATTTAAGACGTGGTACCACAGGGAATTTTGGGATGTGGCACTGTATGTCCTTTTGGGACTCAGCTCCACGTGGGAATTTGGGACGCTGTGCCATGTGGCCATTTGGGACGTGGCGCCATGTAGCCTTTTGGGACGTGGATCCACGTGGCATTTTGCGACACAGCTCCCCGTGCCATTTTGGGACGTGGTACCACGTTGCCTTCTGGGATGCGGCACCGCGTGGCCTTCTGGGACGCGGCACCGCGTGGCCTTCTGGGACGCGGCACCGCTTGGCCCTCTGGGACGCGGCACTGCGTGGCCTTCTGGGACGCGGCCCCGTGTGGCATTTCGGGACGTGGCACCGCCTGGCATTTTGGGAAAAATGTCTTTAGATTGAATGGGACAGACCTCTCCTCATGGGAGTCGCCTATGCTTGGGAGTGCTTCTAACAGTCTTGCTGTTTAGGGTACCTTAAGGAGGCCTCAGTTAAGGTTCTGATATGTAAAACTGTCTGCTGTCTAAATCGGTGAAGAGGATAGGCGAGTGACTAGTTCTTTCTGCCTTAGTCTCCCACCCTAGGAGGTGTGGGATCTCTTTATTTTAGTGGCAGGGTACTAGGCAAAACTCAAACCCTGCTGGGGTATCGTCCCAGGTTTGAGCCTTTCTCCATCCTATCTCCGTGAAGCGTGGAGTGGCACGGAGAAATGCCTTCGTTCCCGTATGGGACAAGGTAGATTGACATTTCCAAGGAAGAAAAAACTCCAGTTCTAGGGTGACTACCAATCCACCAAGCAGAAAGTCTCCCTTCATAAAGGATGATGGTTTGTATCTGTGTAGGAACATCTCAAATTTTTAAAGTAATTTGCATTTTTCCCAGCTATATAATCCCAATTCCTTTATTAAACTTTGCTCCCTTACCATTCCTCTCATTCCTGAGCCAAAAGATCATAAGTGAAGAGATTTTGACAGGCAAGGGAATGGGAGCTCCTCGTCCTCGCTGCCACCTGTTGTTAGCTTCTCAACCATCCCTCTCAATCCTGAGCCGAAAGGTCATAGTGAGGGTCTTCCGACAGGTGGTACACATGGCAGTATAACCCCATTCTGCCATGTGTACCACTTGTCATGAACTACCTTATTTATAAATTCAATGGTGGTACAGTTTTCACCAAAGTTTTGGTACATGTATTCATAAAAAGGCTTAATTAAGCATTGATGCATAAGTGTATAAAAGTTAGGTAAATATTGGTTGAGTTGAGTCCTTTGGATGCAGCATCAAGTTGAGAGGTTTTTATTGTACAGTTGTTTGAAAAAGAATAATTGAGAGCTACTTGTATTGTCACATGATTAACTACGGTACACCCTATTTCAAGAAAGAAGTGGTCAGCCTAAAGTCATGAAAGGGTAAGAGAAAAGGGATTTTGACGAAGGAAAAATCTATTTCTGGGGAGAGACCTGTGGCGCCCGGTGAAAAGAGTCCTTCTTATATACCTTTTCTGATAAAACCTTCCAATTATACCAGAGAAAGATAAAAGCATGGAATGCTGAGGTTACAACCCTCGCGCGAGCACCTTTAGGGTGTCGTGTATAAAGCAAAGGCGCGTGAAATCCACTATTCACAGGTTGTCTTCCATTTAGTTAATTCCTTCGTCAAAGGGATGGGCCGATACAAAGGCCCTTGCCAACCACCAGCGCCACACCACCCACGCCACGACGCGAGCGCCATCTGAACAACATCCTTCTGTATTGGCCATGATGGCTTGGAAAGGAAAGGGTGGGATTGTGTAAAATAAAGGGGAAGGGTTTCACCGGGCGCCACAGGTCTCTCCCCAGAAATAGATTTTTCCTTCGTCAAAATCCCTTTTCTGGGTCGATCTGTGGCGCCGGGTGAAAATGTACCAGAGAATGCCTTCCAAGCCCAACAATAACTAATTTAAAGAGGGGAGAGAAACAACACCATGTAAAGAAAATCATAAATAATTAAGGTAAACAAACATAATAACAGGGAAGCCTCCGAGTATCAGAGGAAACATGCTACAAAACTGACATGGCTAAGAATATCCCAACCCTGTAACAACGGTAACCAATAATAGTTACAAACATAACCTAATATGTAATAAGCTTAGGGCTAACGAACCACCAAGGAAGCGGCGTCGTGGTGCGAGTGGCGGGTAGGAGGGAGAAGAAAAGAGATGGATGAAAGGAAGAACAAAAGATCACTGGGGAGAGATACGGCTCCCAGCTGCAACTGTTGGGTATTTAAGAGCCTGTAAGTTCATTAGATAGTGGCGTTTGAAGACCATAGGAGATTCCCAACCCGTGAACTTTATAAGGTCATCAAAGTCCATCTTCTGGGGGAAATGATCCCAGATTGGCTTGTCAAACGAAGTATAGGATCTATAGCCTAATACCACGTATGGGAATGGTACCTCCTTGTTCCCTGATAAACAAGGGGCCAGACGATCGGGTAGCAGTCGTGGCTAAAAAGGCCCTGAGAGTGGTGACCGGACATAGAAAAGTATCTTGGAGAAGAGGAATAACTTTCCAAGGGGACCACCTATTTTGGGGGTTAACGGCCGAATCATATCGGCGAATTGTCGAGTCCCTTTTGACTGATTCGAGTAAGAAATCGTTTTCCGGTTCAATGTTCGAGTCTCTACGAGCTGCCAACTTCCTGTAGTCCACAAAGTTAGGGTTTTGGACATCCTTGAGTAATCTGACACAGTGAGTTTGGAATACTCGGGTCAGTTTGAGGAACGGAATCCGGATGGGACGGAGTTTCCACTCGAGGAGGAGAGGAAACCAACTGTTCTTGGGCAGTGAGGTGGTACTAAAACCACTGCGCCCCGGAAGGAGCGCAGTCGGTGTTAAAGTTTTTAGAAGATTCACTGGGAGAGATAGGGAAATCTTCCTCTAATGATTCCAATCCCGGGGTAATGCGTCCATGGCATGAGCCCGAGGGTCCAGGATTGGGGTCACATAACAAGGAAGTTTGTGATTGATCTGAGATGTGAATAGATCTACCTGGATGCCTGGAACGAACCTGAGTATCCACCGGAGTGAAATTCTGACTCCAGGGAACTCGTCCTGGATAGTGAGCCCGTTCTCACATCCTGGCCTCCCGCTAGGTGAGGTGCTGACAGGAACCAGTTCTTTTCTGTTGCCCAGGCGAAGAAAGTGACCAGGATCTGATTCAGGTTGGGTGACTTGGATCCTCCCCTGTTTCCGTAGTGTACCTCGTCTGTGTTGTCTGACACTACTCTGATGTGGGTCGACCTCGGAGGAGTCTCTCTCTTCAGGGTCAAGAACACTGCCATGGCTTCGAGAACATTGATATGGGACTGTTTCATGGCTAGTGACCAAGAACCTGAAACATCTGATGTTCGGAGAAATCCCCCCATCCACTTAGAGACACGGCTGAATGGAATGTCACTTGTGGAGGTGGGAATTGTAGAGGAACCGCTTTGGAGAGGTTCTTCGGTTCGGACCATGGGCGTAGTCTCATTTTCCCGACAGAGGGGATCTTCGAGACCTTGTCTTCTTATAGGTACTGTAGCTCTCTTTCTCCAAAATCGATTGATGTCTTGAGTTTGGCTTTTATTAGGAGATCTGTTACTGAAGTGAATTGGGAAAGGCCGAGGATACTTTCTAGGCTCTTTGGACACCTGTTTGTGCTTGAGAAATTCTTGATCTTGGAACCTATTCCTCTTACTTTTGGAAGGGAGAGACAACGTGTGCTTCGAAAGGTCCCACTGAATGGCTAACCATTCTAAGTGGCCTGATGGTCGCAGGCGAGACTTATGGAGATTGACCCGAAATCACAGGTTGTCGAGCGATCGAAGAAATTCCTTCGTAGCTCTGTTACCTTCTATGGCCGGCCGGGCCCAAATGAGCCAACCGGCCAGATAAGCAATGATCTGTATCTCTTGGTTCCTGAGTTGTTCTAACACTGCCTCTCCCAGTTTCGTGAATATCCTGGGATCAATGTTGAGGCCGAAGGGCATGTCTTGAACACAAAGGCTTTCCTGCTTAGGTGGAAACCCAGATAAGAAGAGAAGTTTCGAGCTATAGGCGCAAGCTAATAGCGGTCGGTAAGATCGACAGAGGTGGTGACGGTCCCACGGGGAAGTAAGGTCCATACCTAAGAGATAGTCGTTTGATTGCTTTTTCTTGAGTAACCCTGTGGTGTACTCTTTCAGGACGGGAGTGTATTTCTGGGAGAAGGTCACTGGCGGAGGAGGAGGACCTTGAGGCCATTTTCATCTCAAACCGTTAGAGACTATGCTATGATCCCACAGACCGAGTCCAATGGTCACGAAAGTGGTAAAGTCTTCCCTCTACCAGGACCACCGCGTTGTGAGGGAGTGAATCTAGGTCCTTCCCTTCTCCGAGCCCCCTTTTTCCTAGGTCCGCCTTGATGTCGGGACTGTCTTCTACTCCTGTAGCTTCCTCTCTGGTGTCCATGAAAGGAGCCTGAGGGTTCGGATCTAGGGCTGCATGCAGGCAAAACATCCCAACGGAGTTGGACTGTGTACCTGGGGAATCAGTGAGGTAGACCACCTGATGATGGGGGGTCAGATACAAAATCGTCGAACCAGAGGAAGGCTGTGATGACGAGTGGGAAACCGACTATCAATTCCTGTCTGATAGAGGTCTCAGACAGAACGTACTTCCCACAACTGACCCGATCAGACCAACAAACGTGTAGGTCGAACTGGAAGGGCAGAGCCTGGAATTATCGTACCCCCCAGGCTGACAACATCCTGGTCCAGACAGATCGGGCCTGCCCTTTAGGAAATAATACCGTTACCTTCGGTACCTTGTCTAAGCTAACCAAGGCAATCTCTTTCAATCGAACGAATCCGTTGAATGGGAATTCTAGTACCTGGGAGTAAAATCTAGGTCCCCCAGAGGGAGGACGTCTATGCCCTCCAGATTTATGGTACCACCTATATCCGAGTTCCTGAACGGCACTGACTCACCACCCTACCTTAGAGCTCGTCATAGCCCCTTGGATTTCCTTAGAATGTGTTGCTTTTAGCCGTCACAGTCTATGCAGGGTAACATGAACATTAGGATCCTTTAATGGTCCTAGGTCGGTGACGTAGGTAATTGCAAAGCTGAAGGCTCAAAACTCATCCCCACATACCTGCCCGTCCATGGGGTCGTTGTCCAACCTTAGAGAGGACACTCCGAGGAGATATGGACCTCTAGATGGAGCATTCCTTCCCAACTTCGATACCCAAGGGTGGAGAGCCTCTCTTTGCAGGCCAGAGAGAATCATCATCATCCTGATGGGAACCATGCAGGCGAACCTTCTGTAACACAAAGGGGACATAAGTCTGGATGTTCCTTGAACTTTGGTTAGCGATCCTATTCACAGGCTGGGATCAGCTGTATACTCTTAAAAAGCCATTTTAAAGACAAGTTATTTAATGTATTATCTTCTGGGGTATAGTGCGACACTTGTATTCATGAAATGTGACACTGTTGGCGCATTCGCCACTGGGTGGAAATTTATTTCTATATGAACACTATGTTGTATGGATATTTATCCATATCTAGACATAGTTAGAATTGACTATGCATAAATATAGGCATAATTAATGTATTTCTATTTGAACACTATGTTGTATGGATATTTAGCCATATTTAGACAGTTAGGATTGAATATGCATAAATATAGGCATAATTAATTTAATTCTATTTGAACACGATGTTGTATGGATATTTATCCATATTTATACATAGTTAGAATTAAATACATGCATAAATATAGGCATAATTAATTTAATTCTATTTGAACACGATGTTGTATGGATATTTATCCATATTTATACATAGTTAGAATTAAATACATGCATAAATATAGGCATAATTAATTTAATTCTATTTGAACACGATGTTGTATGGATATTTATCCATATTTATACATAGTTAGAATTAAATACATGCATAAATATAGGCATAATTAATTTAATTCTATTTGAACACGATGTTGTATGGATATTTATCCATATTTATACATAGTTAGAATTAAATACATGCATAAATATAGGCATAGTTACGTTCATAAATAATAATAATTTTTTTTTTTTTTTTTTTTTTTTTTTTTTTTTTTTTTTTTTTTTTTTTTTTTTTTTCAGGTAAAACAAAATATTGGCCACCCGTGGTCTGAGTGATCTCCGACTGTACCGGATCTCCGGTAACCATCCCCGGTACAAACAAAGGTCCGTCATAGTGACAACGTGAACCAGAGGAAATCTAATATTAACCTCAATGCTGATCGCCTGTACGATATCCGGTTAAGCCGGAGATTCGATGAAAAAGAAACCGTAATAATGAAACTGTGAAATCCTCATCGGTATCACATTGTTAACTCCGGTTCTGGACGTCTGCTTGATCACTGTTTGTATGGGAGATCCAGTAGCAAAGGCTAGTCCCCGTGAGATCGTGACCGTCACCGGTACGATAACATTAACCTCAATGAATGTTTGAGTTATCTCCAGCGTAGCCGGAGATTCGATGAAAAAAGGGGCCGGAAAGGTGTAATTGAGATCAAACATGACAAAGGTTCGTGTGCAAAAAGGTCTCAGCCGGAGTCTGAGTGCCGGATTTCACCGTTGCACTCCAAATATCTGACTAGTTCTCACCCAATGAGTATCCATTATAGCGGCGTATAACTCAAGGCGGAGCTAAACATAACTCAAGGCGGAGCTAAGGGTGTCGGTATAAATCGAACCCAATTAATGACTCATACACCAACGTTCCTACTAATAGTGTTAGCTATATTAACAGTAACCACATCAATAAAACGTGTATAACATTAAACGTACTATCATCAACTCTGATAATAAGAGGAGGCCTGAATAACTCGTGAACGTATAAAAACGGAGAACGGGAAAATCACCTCCCTTACTCGAGCTAATAAACGAGCACCCTATGTTCTCACTCTCAAGGTTACATAATATAAGCTAACATCACACAATAATATAAGGAAAGTAAAATAAAACTGATTGTTTTTATTTTATTTTTATTTTTCCTTTTTCTTTTTAATTTTTAGTCATTGTAATAACCAAAAACGAAGAATAACGACAACTTAACCAATAAATAAGGATATAGTCTAAATCGAGCCTTCCTGGGGCGAGTACAAACTAACAGACTAAATCGCAAACGTTTAAATCGCTATTCGGCCAAAACCATTGTTGGCACTATAATATCCAAATGTTTGTATATTTGTAATTTACCTAATGTCTGATAATGACATAAGGATAAATAACTTAAAGCAATCTGCCGACCTGCGAGGGTCGGGGAAGCAGTGACATGCCCTTAAAATAAATATAAACACCAGCCTTAGCTAAAGGCAAGGCAAATATAAGTGTTAAGTGTATGGGCGACCTCCGGAAAAGCCGGAGAGTAATGAGATGTCCTGAATAATGCCGTCTTAGCCAAAGGCAAGGCAAATATAAGTGTGAAGTGTATGGGCGACCTCCGGTGACGCCGGAGGATAATGAGATACTCTGAATAATTCAATTGTGGCTAATAATTCAATTGTGAAGATATAAAAGCCAAGCCGCAGCTAAGGGCTAAGGCTTAGATCATAGCAAAGCGTCTTTACAAACTCCGGTGAGGCCGGAGGGAGAAGAAAGGTCCTGAATAATTATTGTGAATAAAAACACAATTGTAATAACAATGGCTATTGTGGATATGGCCGTGGCCTGAGACCGCAGTAAGGGCCACCGGAGGGTCGTATCTAAACAATATGAAGCCCGTCCCATGTAGTAAACAATATATAAATATAACAATAGAACGAAAGTCATTGAGAATCCCTCAAGCCGGAGTAGAACTCAAGGCGGAGTGGAAAACGTTCATAAACTACTCCCGAGCCGTAACGGGGAGAGGACGAACACGGACCAAAATAACGCTAACAATTGAAAAGTCACGAAAAATAAATAACTCGTAAGTTATCATCCACCCCGAGGGGGAGAGGTGAGGGAGGGAGAACCCGTTGAACGCACAAAACGGAAAACGGGAAATCCGCTCAACCACCAGAGCAAAGAAAGAAAACGAGATAAAGGGGTAACTCGTGACTGCGAACAGAAAACAGGGACCCCAATCTCTCGCTCTCTTGGACACAAAAACAGGACTAAAAATCACACAACACTATTATAAACGTATAAAATAAAAATGTACATCCATATAACACTACGATCGAAGAATAGCATCTGCTAAAACTTTAAATAAATAGCACAGTCGAGTGACGAACGCCTCGGGCGGTTACTAAACAAAAACAAAGCTAAATCGCTATCTCGTTCGTAGGCTGGACTTACTAGCAAAAAGTACCATGAGCATAAATACACAAAAAAATAAAAATAATAACGGTTCTGTTACATCCTCGTCCCTTTAGTACTTAGGTTCCAAGAAGACAGGTTGGTAAGTCTGTACTTTATTCTGGTACATCTAATACAAGTAAACAGACCCATGCTTCTGCTGGCGTCACAGTTCGTGGATGGCGGGGAAGACAACAATAACAACTCAAAGGTTCAACATAGTAGAATGAGAGAGTAGTGTTTCTCAATACATTACACTCCTCCCCCCTTAGGTTAACACACAAAAAAATTAAATTTGTTCAATGAGTCTCCTAGGTTTCTTACTTACTCTGGTAGATTTTCTTACAATGGCACCAGTATCACAATTACTGTTCTCTGATCCTACTACTTCTACATTGGGATTACAAATCCTACTTGAGTTCTGAATAGGGTTATTTGTTTCTTCTAATCCTTGTACATTATTGGGAGAAGAAACTACAGGAACAGAAGGAATCATTGTATCTTTTAATAGTGATGATTCATCAGTTACTCTAGTATTATACATTTTTCTCTCAAATAACTGTGATAAGTGACGCTTCCAAGTCAAAATACCATTAACATCTACAGAAACTAAATAATTCCTTTCACCCAGAACTTTGATAATCTTAGCTTCTACCCATTCTGGTCCTTTACCAAAATTCCTGGCATATACTGCATCACCAACTCTGAATTTAGACTCATGAACGTAAAACTCATCTCCTTGTTTAGGCATTATTACATCTAGTGGACCCTTAAATTTCCTTCCAAATAATAATTCAGCTGGGGAGCAGCCAGTGGAAGACTGTACTGTACGTCTATAAGTATACAAAAATTTTGCCATTCTGGTTTTTACAGGCAATTTACAATCAAACTTTTTGAAATTAGTTTTGAATATTCGGACAGCCCGTTCTGCAAGCCCATTTGTACTTGGATTATATGGTGCTCCTGAACAATGTCTAACACCATTTTTCTGAAAGAAATTCTGAGTCTCCCTAGCCATAAAACAAGTTGCGTTATCAGATACAATTGTGTCAGGAATACCATAATTAGCAAAACACGACCTTAAACATTGTATGGTATCCTCTGAAGTTATATTCTTACAAGCATAGACATCAATAAATTTAGAAAAGGAATCAATAATAATCAAATATTGCATGTTGTCAATGGGCCCACAATAATCTACATGCGAGCGGGACCAAGGTCTATCAACTGACGGCCAAGATAAAGGTGAAATGGCCTTATGTTTGAGATTTGTTATACATAATGCACAGTTAGAAGTTATTTGTTCCAAATCTTGGTCCATATTAGGCCAATATACAAAAGACCTTGCTTCGGCTTTCATGGCAACAATACCCTTGTGGCCCTCATGAAGCATTTCCATAACACGCTTTCTCAACATTTCAGGAACCAAAATACGATTCCTATACAGTAATACATTATCATGCAAAGAAAGATCATTTCTCAATTTATAGAATGGTAACATACAATTTTCCATCACATTTTCCTTGGGGAACCCCCTCCTTACATAATCTCTTACTCTGCATAAAACAGTGTCTCTTTCTATACATTCTTTTACCATTGTAACATCAAAAGAATTCTTATCCAAAATATTAATCAAATTTACATATTCTCCTGGTACATGAAAATCAGTATCATCTCTACATAATGGTAGCCTACTAAGAGCATCTGCCACTGTATTATGCACTCCCTTAATGTGCTCAATTTTAAAATCAAAACCTGATAGGAATAAAGCCCACCTTTGAATACGAGCATTAGATAATTGTGGAATACTCTTACTAGGGTTAAATAGATGAGTCAAGGGTTTATGGTCCGTCCTAATAACGAACTTCCTACCCAAAAGGAAATCAGAAAACTTCTTGACTCCAAAAATAATGGATAAAGCCTCTCTATCAATTTGAGAATAATTACACTCAGCATTAGCTAATTTTCTACTTTTGAACGAAATGGTAGAAATTTTACCCTTATATTCTTGTTTAAGAACAGCTCCCACTCCTACAGGGCTAGCATCAACTTCTAAAATCATGGTAGCATTGGGGTTAAAATTATCCAAAATATCAGCTCTACCCAAGGCTTCCTTAATACTCTGGAAAGCTTCTTCATGAATTGCTGACCAATGAAACTCAACATTCTTTTGTGTCAAATTATATAAAGGACATAAAATAGAACTGAACTGAGGTACAAACCTATTGTAGTAAGTGCATAACCCCAAAAATGATTTCAAAGACTGGACAGACTGAGGGGTTGGAGCTTCCAAAATTGCCTCTATTTTCTTTGGGTCAGGTTTAATTCCCTCACAACTTAAAATGTATCCTAAATAAGGTACTTCCCTAGAACCGATAATACATTTATCTATATTCAATTTAACATTTCTCAGTTGCAAAATTGATAAAACCTTACATAAACTCCTGTCATGTTCCTCTTTGGTAGCTCCGACAATCAATATGTCATCTAAAAATACATGAACACCCTCAATATTTGCCAATAATTCAGAAATAAACCTCTGAAATATACCTGGTGCTGACGACAACCCAAAAGGCAATCGGTGGAACTTATATAATCCCAAATGAGTATTCATAATTAAATATTGTTGAGAATTTTCACTCACAGATACCTGTAAATATGCATTTTTCAAATCCAATTTTGAAATATACTGACAAGAACCTACATTTGCCAAAATGTCATCCAATCTCGGTAATGGAAAGGTATTAACACTTGTTTGGGTATTGAGATACTTAAAATCTACACAAATCCTTATTTCACCATTAGGTTTCATTACAGGAACAATAGGACTGGCCCAATCTCCTGCATGCTCGACCTTGCTCACTATATTTTTACTTTCCAGTTCCTTCAAACTATTCTCAATTTTACATTTATAATGATAAGGCACAGAACTGGCTTTAAAATACTTAGGCACAGCATTTTCTTTTAACATTAATTGACATTCATAATTTGTAATGGGTGATCCTTCCACCACCTGATACTCATTGAACATTTTTACACAATCAAGCTTAAGCCTAGATGCACTACTTGGGGTAATAAGAGGACCTTTAAATTTATCATCACTCACATTATCAACTTGTACCCACTGGTATTTCAATTTCTTCATCAAAGACCTGCCTGCTAAATTTAAATCATTATCTACAACAAAAAACTTTTGTCCCTTGACCATTTGGCCTTTAAAAGAAACATCACAATTTATTTCACCATACACCTGCATTTCCGCTTTATCATAATTAGCTAAGCGTTTCCTTGTTGGTAATGGTGTTAAATTCAATTTATTAGCATCATGCCGTGAAATAGTGGATGCACCACTGCCAGTGTCTAATTCAAATTCTAGGGGAAACCCATTTAACCTTAAAATTTCTCTATATGGTTCCTCATAATCATCGACAAAGTCAATAGAATTCACATCAAAATCAAAAAGTTTCAATAAATCATAAGAATCATGAAAATTTTCATTAACAGGAATATGCTTACTAGTAGACTCGTCTACATCATGCACTGTATTAACATTCCTAGATTTATTTCTAACCTTTTTATTGGAACACACTGTACTCACATGGCCTTCCTTGCCACAGTAATAACATTTAGCATTCTTAAATTTACAATTATTAGCTAAATGGTTATCACGCCCACAATGAATGCATTTACCTTGAGCTTTACCATAATCACTTTTACCTCTCCCCTTAGAGTCTGCACTAGAATTAGGCCTAGGCCTAGTTACTTTATGCCTAACCTTGTTAACGGTACCTGATGGCCTATTATCTGTAAAAGAACTTGAAGTAGGACTACACTCGGTAACATAGGCAGTTTCTAAATTGGTAACCTTGGCAAGTAAATCACGAGAGGAGATGGATTTAAACTCAAAAGGATCAGCTAATAAAACCTTAAAATATACTTCATTATCAATACCAACCAATAACTGTTCCTTCAACCTTCGGTCAAACTCATTATTAAATTCACACTGTTGAGCTAATAATTTAAGTTCTGCATAATATTCCTTCACTGACTCACTACTTTTCTTCTTCCTCTGTAGGAAATCACATAATGCTCTATGATAACTTGGTTTCGTTATGAAATGAGACTTAAGTTGATTTACTAGGTCATCAAAAGGAACTGCAGACGGCAATTTCGGTGCTGTTAACTTACAGATCGTGGAAAAAGTCTCTACTCCCACTGAAGAAAGCAACAAAGCCCTTTTTGCTGTCGCCTCGGTTACTTCGTTTACTTCACAATTCATGGAAAATAGATCCAACCAACAATTTAGTTCCAACTTATCTGGATTGAATTCGGGAATTGCCGGTCTCCTTGTAGCTGCCATCCTTCCTGACTGGGTATGGAACTTCGGTAAATCGGTAGTCCCCAACAATTACAGCTGAACTCAGGCTACTCACTGGAGTCTGGACGTTGGCCAGGCCTAAACTGGGTGTGCTAGGCTAGATACGGCCGGCTGTCGTTGGTACACTAACTCTACTTCCATATGACATACCTCTTTGTACACTGGGTTCTTCCTCGTCGCCACTGTTACATCCTCGTCCCTTTAGTACTTAGGTTCCAAGAAGACAGGTTGGTAAGTCTGTACTTTATTCTGGTACATCTAATACAAGTAAACAGACCCATGCTTCTGCTGGCGTCACAGTTCGTGGATGGCGGGGAAGACAACAATAACAACTCAAAGGTTCAACATAGTAGAATGAGAGAGTAGTGTTTCTCAATACATTACAGGTTCTAAAGGCATAAGGCCAGGGACTTAACCAAGAACCTAAGTGACAGAGTACTAAACGGGCAGATAAAGATGAATTCCCAAACAAGTGAACAAACAATGGCCGCCATGAAGGCCAGACGGGAATAATAAAACAGACTATACTGGATATAAAACAAAAGCCCGGTACAATAAAATACTGTCAAAACAAACTATGGTACTTAACATTGGAATGTGTGAAGATGGAGCTTCGGACATGACAAAATAAATCCATGACTGTTAAAAACGATCGAGAGCACCACAAATTACACACTATTCTATCAGTCCAAAAAGAAGGATGATGTTCAGATGGCGCTCGCGTCGTGGCGTGGGTGGTGTGGCGCTGGTGGTTGGCAAGGGCCTTTGTATCGGCCCATCCCTTTGACGAAGGAATTAACTAAATGGAAGACAACCTGTGAATAGTGGATTTCACGCGCCTTTGCTTTATACACGACACCCTAAAGGTGCTCGCGCGAGGGTTGTAACCTCAGCATTCCATGCTTTTATCTTTCTCTGGTATAATTGGAAGGTTTTATCAGAAAAGGTATATAAGAAGGACTCTTTTCACCCGGCGCCACAGATCGACCCAGAAAAGTAATCATGAGTATGAGTAGGACAGTTTTTACTAGTATATTTAGGCCTTTGTTCTTAAAATCTTATATTTATCATTTTTTAAAGAAAGCATTCAGTAATAGATCTGAGTTAAAGATAAGTTTGTGTAGTTCATTAAAGTAAAATTGGTCCTTAACATTTAATTTATATTAATCGAGTATTGTTTTGTATGCATCACACACTAAACATGATTACTTCAAAATTTGGGTATATATTTTAGCAGTGTATCTCAGACACTTGAGACAAGTGGTTAATCACCATAGATAACTCCTGGGAATTTGATGACCTCATCAGGTGACAATTTTCTCAGGACTTAAGAAATAAAAAGGGTGGTTACCTCTCAAACAACAGTATTCTTGGTTATATCTGATAGTTTGACTCGGGGCAGAATGACAACCTCGGTACTCTTCTTATGTAAGTAGCCTTTAAGTTTCCTTTGTTGTCATATTAAGTTTTCATATAAAGCTACAGATCTTCATAGTTCAATTGATTTTATCTTAAAGGATGGGACTTATCTAGAAAATGTGGTTTTGGCAAATTGCTATCAACCCTATTTAATTTTTTTTCACCACTGGCTTTTTAAATTGTCTTACAGTTACAAGTTCAGAATCTAATCTGAAGGTTCTATAAAATACACATTCCTACAAAGATACAGGACAGTACAGACAGTCCTCAGCTTACAAACATTCTCAGAGATACAAACAAATGTAACTGTAATCATAAATCTCGGATATTGTATCAGAAGTTCGTAATGAAAACAATATCATATAAATTAATGCAGTCAGCAAGACAATATTTGCAATATGAAACGGGACTATTTGTTGACTTTTGCAGCTGAAAATCTTAGGCATGTGAGTTAAGGGAAACATACCCTAGGCCAAAATTAGACTTGCAAACAGCTTCTTGGAACCTTTTATGTTTGTATGTTGAGGAATTTCTGTATACTGAAATGTTGTACAAATTATCTACAAAGTTCACTAATAAATGTTTCTGTATGTTGTACTTAAAAATGTCACATTTAAAATTTTAGTTCCCTAACTTGGGTTGTTACTTTCGGTACTGCCAATGAAACCTTAAAAAAGAAATGGTTTCAGGAAGACCAATCAACATAATTCAAGAACATGATTTTTACTGTATGTAAATTGAAATTTTTCCTTCTAAGTGTCTTTCCATTCAATACAGTATTTACTTTAATTGGCATAAATCTTTCAAGTTTTGACTAAATTAAGGAGAGTTTTGAAATATTATCTTGACCGCCTTTGCAGATTTTTCTTTTAAATACAGTTGAATTATTGTATAGACCAGACCACTAGTTTTATTCTTATGTATATTCCCCCTAGAGTTGCAAGATTAATCCTTGTTTGTTCCGTAACCGAAATACAAACCACGCTATTTACAAAGGGTATTACTTTTAGCGTAGCTGAAATGGCGAGCCATTAGAATTTAACGAGGGTGTATTACCCCCGCGCTAGTTAGCGGGGGGGTAGGGGAGTGGTAGCTAGCTACCCCTCCTCCCCCTCACACACAGGTGAATACTCACTTTCACTTTTGGCTCGGACTGTGACAGACGTCTCTGTCTTGGTCCTCGCTTGGCAGCCATTGTCTGTTTTGTCTTTACTTAATCGCTTACTTTTCTTTTACTCAATATATATGTAAACATGTTTTCATGTTTGTATATATATTTGAGTATAGAAATAAGTAAGTTTCCTTTTCAGATGTGTGTGTGTAGTGTACGATATCTACGTGGAGGCCTCGGCAGTTAGGCCACCACGGCCTAATTTTATGGGTTGCGATCGAGTTTGACTTCGGTCTTTCTCTCTCTCTCTCTCTTGAGGTCGTTCACCCTTTTACTATGTTTTACTACGCCCTTGTAGCTTCCTTCCCGTGTGGGTGGGGTTGCTACGCCGTACATTTTGTCTCAATTAGTTTATGAATCTAATTGTAGTTGTTAATTTTTCAGCTTGTAGAACGATTCCTTTCGGGGTTTTCGTTTTTTCTTTAGTGTTCATTCATTTTTAAATTACTTAATTACATAGTTACATAATTATAATTGTTATAATTCTGTTTTGGTTACAGCTCTCCTTCCGCGAGTGTAAGTGGTTGTGAGGGCACGTGCCTGTTGTGTAATTCTTGTTCCTTTTCCTCGGGATTCCTCTTCGGAGCCTTCCCGGGGGAATGAATGTGTACTAATATTATTTGTTTTATTTTTTTACAGTTACCGATCTAGTTCGTTTCTGTAATATAGCAACGGTGTGAGCTGTCTGGTTGAGTCCTGGGGATTCGGCTGTTGCTGCCTCCCCCCTTGTATTGTCGTCAGGGGCGTGTCTCCTTCTACTGGTAGTACTCCCGTGTCGACGGACAGCTCTCCAGTTCATTTTAGAACAGTCAGGAGGCTTGCCTCCTTGGGCGGATAACTTTCCTTCCGAGGGAAGTTTTTTCCTGTCCAGGCTTGAGCTTTTCCTCTTTTGGGGGGTTCTTCTCTTGCCTTTTTTTCGTGCGACTATGCTCTTGGTGCTGAGCGGTCGCACCTGCAGTTTCGCTCAAGGGGCTGGGCAACTGCAGGAGCTCCTCTTCGGAGGATTGCCCCTCTTAGGTCACTGGCTGACCAGTCTCTTCCACGAAGTGTTTCTCTTTCGTTCGCGAGAGAGTACACTCATAGAGACTCCTCTTCGGAGGTTTCTTCTGTTGCTGTTGCTGTTGGCCTCCCTCGCCGTAAGGCCCTCCGTCCGCCTCGTCGTAAGGGCCTCTCATCTCCCTATAAGGGTGCTTGAGGCGCCTTTTTGAATCTCCGTTTGCAGCCTACAACTTCTTTTTCTCGATCTTCCGTCTTGGTGCAGATGGACAGCAGTCTAATCTCGTCTTCCGACGGGCAACGGTCTTCCCGACGGACAACGGTCTTCCCGACGGACAGCGGTCTTCCGACGGACATCAGTCTCCCGGCGGACAACGATCCCTTCGGGGCTAAGGGTTGCCCCCACGGGGGTTCTTCCCTTGCGTGTCAGGGTTTCCCTGCGCGCCCTTCTGTTCGTCAGCGCTCTCCTGTTCGTCAGCGCTTTCAAGATGATCTTCCCTGTGGTTCCTGTTACGTGCCCTGTGCGCCCACGTTCGCCCTCGCGATCTAGAACTTCGGTTCAGGTCGGGGTCAAGGACTCTTCTTCTTTGCGCAGGCTTCCACGCGTAGCCTTCTGCTCGTCAGCGATCATCAGCTCGTCAGCGATCATCAGCTCGTCAGCGATCATCAGCTCGCCAGCGATCGTCAGCTCGTCAGCGATCATCAGCTCGCCAGCGATCGTCAGCTCGTCAGCGATCATCAGCTCGCCAGCGATCGTCAGCTCGTCAGCGATCATCAGCTCGCCAGCGATCTCCAGATCGCCCACGTGTGTTACAGCTGGCACGCCAACGTTCTCCAACACTTCTGAAGGAACATGGTTCGCCAGCTACTAGCTCAACTGCGGACGCTGACCGCCATCGCGCGACCCTCAACTGCAGATGCTGACCGCCATCGCGCGACCCTCAACTGCAGATGCTGACCGCCATCGCGCGACCCTCAACTGCAGATGCTGACCGCCATCGCGCGACCCTCAACTGCAGATGCTGACCGCCATCGCGCGACCCTCAACTGCAGATGCTGACCGCCATCGCGCGACCCTCAACTGCAGATGCTGACCGCCATCGCGCGACCCTCAACTGCAGATGCTGACCGCCATCGCGCGACCCTCAACTGCAGATGCTGACCGCCATCGCGCGACCCTCAACTGCAGATGCTGACCGCCATCGCGCGACCCTCAACTGCAGATGCTGACCGCCATCGCGCGACCCTCAACTGCAGATGCTGCTCGCCATCGCACAACCCTGAACGATTGCCCGCTTACGCATGCTGCTCCTCATCGCACCACCCTGAACGATCGCCCTCCTGCAGATGCTGATCACCATCGCACCCTTTCACGCGATCATTCACCTGCGCATGCTGCTCGCCATCGCACAACCCTGAACGATTGCCCGCTTACGCATGCTGCTCCTCATCGCACAACCCTGAACGATCGCCCTCCTGCAGATGCTGATCACCATCGCACCCTTTCACGCGATCATTCACCTGCGCATGCTGCTCGCCATCGCACAACCCTGCACGATAGCCCGCTTACGCATGCTGCTCCTCATCGCACAACCCTGAACGCTCGCCCTCTTGCGGATGCTGATCACCATCGCACCCTATCACGCGATCATTCACCTACACATGCTGCTCGCCATCGCTTACCGCCAGCGATCTTCTTCACCTACGCGGCAGCACGATCCCTCGCCGTCACGCCCATTCCCCTGCGCGCCCGCGCGATCGCTCGCCTGCGCGCCCGCGCGATCGCTCGCCTGCGCGCCCGCGCGATCGCTCGCCGGCGCGCCCGCGCGATCGCTCGCCTGCGCGCCCGCGCGATCGCTCGCCTGCGCGCCCTCGCGACCGCTCGCCTGCGCGCCCGCGCGACCACTCGCCTGTGCGCCCGCGCGACCATTCGCCTTTGCGCGACCGTTCGCCCTCGCGCGACCATAGTTCGCGGCGAATTCCACAGCCGGTGGTAGCAGCAGGGACGCGTGCTCCTAGGCGGCACTCGGGATCACCTCCATCCAAGCACAGGTTGGTAGTGCAGGACGAAGACAGGTCAGTACAGCATTCTTCCCACCTTCTTTTCAGGCAGGAACCGTCGTGTCCTCTCCAAAGGATCGCCCGATCCCTTTCACCTTAGCGAGGATTTCGGACTCTGTGTCCTTGGAGCAGCAGACATGGTTTGATCCGCTGGCACGGGCGTTAATGAGGGTTATGAAACCAGCACTCACCGGCCAGGGTAACAAACCAGCGGCTGTCTCTCCTACGCTGAAGAGAAAGAGAGGAGTGGACTTCGTGGTGACTTCCCCCAGGGCGAAGTTGGTTCCCAAGAGGTCGGTCTCGAGGGTCCCCTCTCCTGCACGAGTACTCTCTCCTTCTCCCGCCCTGGAAGGATTTTTGGCGGGGGGGCTTTCCGTTGAAGATTTCTCCATCGGACAAGGGGTGACTGCTTACCTCTTCCTCTGGGAGCTTACCAGGTTCTTTCCCTCCTCGGTTACGGCCCGAGGTTTGGTTCAAGGAAGCTACAGGAAGATCAAGGGTACTTTCCTCCTCTCGAGCTCAGGCACCTTGGCCTTTCGTCGTTAAGTATCTACTTGCGGACAAGCTCGATGTTTTACCATCTGGACGCACTGACTGAAGGCTTCCTTCGGGTGTCTCATCTGTGGAGGTCAACGACCTCAGACACCCTTCCATCCTTGAGAAGAGTTTTGTCTTTGCCCAAGGACAGAGACTTAAACATCTGCTGTGCGGAGTAAATCGACTTCCGGTTTCACTCCTCCAAGGCGCTTTCTTCCAGACTCTGCAGGGCTCCAGCTCCCTTTTCTTTCAACCACGTCGGCCTAAGTTATCGGCTACGACAACTGGGACAAGGTGTCCAATTGCAGTTTCCTCCTGTCAGGAACAGATGGCACGGGAGACTCCCCCGGGGGGGCATAGTCCTAAAAGGAGTTCACGAACTCTAGGATTGCAGGTTTTTTCGCTGGGAGGATGCTTAAGGTTACTCATCCGAATGACAGCTTCCCGATGCCCATTCCCGCACAATCTCTGTGAGTAGCCAAGGATATCGCGCCTGCCGTCTCTGTCAGCGAATTCAGTGTCTCTGAACCTCTATGCCATAGCATCAGCAGAGTTGCCCGGTTGGGCAGAATGATCCATACCTTAGGCGAAGGTCTTCCTTAGGATCATCGACGGCTTCACCCCCGGCCCCCTCAGTCGATCCTTTCTTGTAAGGAAGGATCTGAGAGGGGATGTCCATAGTCGACCTCTCAGCCCTGATCAAGTTTGTCGAACAAACTTCGGCCAGCGTAGACCAGCAGAATCGATCAGACTGGTAACGAGGCGACAGGACTCCTTTAACCCTGGATCGGAAGGACGGGTACTTTCAGTTTCCATTCCATCCATCTTCCAGGGTGCTCGTCGAATTCAGCCTAAACTGCAAGTATTCCTGCTTATGATGCAGTGTGGCTATCCCGCCGTGGCATAGCAGGTTTGTTTCCCCAGAGAACTCTCCCTGCCTTCCTCTTGGCCGCTCAGGTGCAGACTTCCGCCTCCTCTGCTGTTTGGAGGGCTGGTCAACTCCGGTAGGCTCGGGTTTCGACCTTCTTCAGCGCCGGGAAAAGCTTCCGAATGCTGACCATGAGTGTGGGCTCATGGTATTTTGCTTGGAGCCTTCTCTTCCTCTGCCTCAACATCTGGAGTATCTGGCCATGATATTGAGTCAAGCGCCTTACCACGTTGGAAACCCCGCTTCTCGTCCGTCCAGCGAGGTTAAGCAACGTCGGCACTTGGATGGGTGACCACCTGGGGACGCCAGATTCTGTTACCACATCCTCCGAGCCTTCCTTTCGGTTGACTGTGGCAAGACTGAGGAGAGTCGCAGTACCTGTTCTCAGTCAAGCAGAGTTTTCAGCCCTACCTTGGAACGTTTCCTAGTTCTTCTTTCCTCATTGACCCGTTTATAGTCCGAACGGTCGCCTCAGGATAAGTTCCATGTGGGGCGATCCAAGTTCCGGTGGCTTCAGGCAATGTTTAACCGGACTCCCTGGCCCTATGGGACCAGCGGAACTATTAAACCTGCAATGGGTGTTGACCTATGGAGCCTCTTGATGGTAGTGGATATTCTCGTCCTTTCCCCACATTCTTGATGCGGTTCTCGGACTCGTCAAAGGAAAGGGGGGGGGGCATGTTCCGGTCCAGGCCTATGGTCAAGACCTGAAGGATACCTCTCCATCATTCAGGCAGGCTTAAGGGCCTTAGTCTGGCCCCTCTTCAGTCCTACCGCTCCTGCCAAGTCGCCCCGTTGCGTGTCGACTTCATGCTAACCAGCAGGGGACGCATTTTCACACCTTCACATCTTGCAGTAGAGATACCGGGATGATTGAGATTCTCTCAATTCCACCATCGGCTCTCTCATTCCAGGCAGGGGAATGTTTCTCTCAGACTATCCAAGCAGAGCCTCATAGAGAGAGTGTACCTAGGGGTCTTTGACCTTGGGTAACCAGCAAGTGCTGATCTGGGGGACCTGATCGCGACAGCTTGGAACCTCAAGCTTCCGCTAGTTTTCCCCCCAGTCTCAGACCCCGAGACTCTGGCAAGATGCATTCCGGTGATGGTGGGACAACTTCGACGCCTGCGTCTTCCCTCCTTTTTGTCTGCGGACAATGGGTCTCAACAAAACCAGGTTGTCTGTCAACCTTTCAATGGGAGAGCTCCACTGGGACTATGCGCAGAACGGTTTCTGGACCCTCTGCTTCCCCTGACGGAACTCCCGGGAGAGCTTCTCCCACGGCGCAGGCTACTCAAGCAACCACACTGCGACATCTCTCCCGAACCGGGGCGTCGCTTCGGCTTCATGCCTGGAGACACTACGCTTCCTCCTCTAGAAGAGACAACCCGCTACAGTCGCGGTACGGAGGTCGCGTCATCTGCGATAGTCATCCACAGGGGTCTCCCAGGCAAAGTGAAGAGTCTAAGGTGGTTGGTGCCGTGGGAGATATACCTCTTCCCGTGAGGCCTCTTCTCCAGCAATAACGGTCTTATTGCCTTTCGGCGGGAGGAAACTCCTTTCCGCTCTTGGCAATGAAGCCTGTCGCTCAGCCTTTCCCTGACCTTCAGGCTTAAAGGAATAACTTTTTCCTGCCCGCTGGATCTATTCTCGCTCATGCGAAGCTACGATCGTCCCTGCCCTAGTCGGAGGAAGACCTCCAACTTGGAGCATGGCTCGGACTTTTAGTCCTTTAAGAGATCTTCTCAAGACCCTTTTACGACAGGCCTCGGATTGTATTCCGCCTTGGGTCTTCTGCTCACTCTGGCCACGGCCAGTGTGTAAGCAATCTTCTTGGTCTCTTACTACTCCCCCCCTTTCTAAGGAAGAGGGGAAGGCAACATTCAGGCTCGCTCCTGAGTTGTTGGCTAGACTCAGAATCTGAGGGTCCCGACCCTTCGGTCCGATTCATTCAAGATTTTGAGTCTCCATTCTGTGTCTGATGTCCCAAGACCTTCTCTTTCTTGCCAGTACAGGAATCGAGAGGTTAGCGCTGGGAACAGCTGCAGTTTGGCCTCAGTTGCAGCCGATTTGGGAACACAAGGAGGACATGGGGGGAGAGTCACCAGTATACCTCTTCAGCCCGGACTCAAGGACATTCATCTCGACCTGTCTTCAGACCCTCCCCCGTCACGTCGCCCTACAGCACGATGTTGGATACATCGCAACGTCCCTCGCCTTCGAGTAATACTACTCTGTGACGCAGGTGCTACAAGCTGGAGTCTGGAAGCGTCTGATGACCTTCGCAGCCCGCTTCCTGCAGGGCGTGACCCACAGGAGTCTCGATACGTTTTCTATCGCTCTGTGGTGGCTACACAACAGCTGGTCTAACCTCAGGCTCCTTTTTGGACAGGTAGCAGAAGGTTGAGGGCATTGTTATCAGGTTTTAGTCTGCATGAACGAAAGAAGTATGTCTGGCCCTTACTTCTTTCTTCATCATCCCCTCTACGGGGAAGCAGCATCCTGGTCTCTGCATAGCTGACCTCGAACCTCTGCAGGTAAACCATGCTTCCTTGTGTTCCGAGTATTGAGTCAATACTGTCGCGTCCCCCATACCCTGACGAGGTGGTATTGGGAACGTCCTAACCCAGAGTTCCTTCTGGAACTCCAGGTCAACTGCCTAAGACGGGTCACACTTCTTCCTTCACACACAAGCTTACGTAGGCCACATGGTTCCTTGCGGTGCAAGGAACTTGTGAGGTGCAGGGACTCCTTTTCTCGAGTGCGACTCACTCGGATTCTGAGTCCCCGGGTAAAGCCAAAGCCAGTATGGCTGGGGACTTTCCACCCTTCCTAAGGGATAAGTCACCCTTTGTAAATAGCGTGGTTTGTATTTCGGTTACGGAACAAATGACAAATTCGAAGATAATTTGTATTTTTCCTAACCATACAAACCTTAGCTATTTACACATATTTGCCCGCCAGCCCTGTCCCCCAAGACAAGTCCTACCTCTAAGTGAAAGTGAGTATTCACCTGTGTGTGAGGGGGAGGAGGGGTAGCTAGCTACCACTCCCCTACCCCCCCGCTAACTAGCGCGGGGGTAATACACCCTCGTTAAATTCTAATGGCTCGCCATTTCAGCTACGCTAAAAGTAATACCCTTTGTAAATAGCTAAGGTTTGTATGGTTAGGAAAAATACAAATTATCTTCGAATTTGTCATATTCTAAATAGATACCTCGCATAAAACTCGCTTTCTACAAAGAAATTAGACCCTGTGTTGTAAATTTGTAAATTGAATACGGCACCTCAAGATCGCGTAGGCCTGGAACTATGCTAGTCGATTTTCTGCTGTTTGGGGCGAGATCTGATGATTTGCCCTAAAAGATTGCCCATTCACTTTCAAGAAGCCTAAGTTGACAAGCATGCAGACCGTTCACCTGTACTCCGGGCTTACCCTTGTGGATATCTTCCCCCTAAGCATTCTGTACATGCAGAGAAGAGGATGGAGCAGCTCAAGTTTCCCATTAACCTGTTTTAGCTGTAAATGAGGGGATTTTGAGGGCGAGCCCATGAAAATTATCTTTGACCTGAAGATGCGAGCATAACAGTAACTTACCATATTAGTTAAAAGGTGTTAGTGGTACCTTTCTCCCATTAGGTTACAGTATATGCTTTTTTTTTAGATCACTGGCTGGCTTTAAACATTCAGACATCTGTGCATGTGGAACTGATTGATTTACTGGTTTGTTGAGAGTAAGGAGCCTTTTTGAAGATGTTTAAGTATATTAAGATATATCCCTCAGAGTTAGTTTGTAATTATTACCTACTCTAGATATGTCCTTGAAGGATGTAAGTTAAATAAAGGTGATGCTGATATAGAAATGTGAGCTCCTTTTTTTAACATATCAAAGAGTAAAGATCCTCATTCTTAATTAAGCCTGTAGGCAGAGTTTAGAGTAAATTAACAACATATACTCCGCTACTCCATTTCCCGCTCTTTGCTAAATTGTCTATAATTTAATTAACTGTCCACCACCTCAGTGGGGTGTACATTTTGGGACCAAAAGTAGCATCTGAGCATTGTAGTGATGCTGGTACTGACAAATCCAGTACTTAAAATTAATTATCTGGACATAGAATCTGTGTCTGGTTTATTCAAACTACGATATCCGTAGCATTTTTTCTGATGTGCTGAGTCATGGCACTCGTATCCCCCATGGAAGATTTACAATGTCTGTTGTCTGGAGGCTTTCCCCAGAGTTAATTTCCCACCCTTCAAATTTTCCACAGTGACATACAGTAATTGTATGTGTGGTAGTATTATCATACAGATTTACAGTAGGTGATAAGCAGTGTATGAAAGATTACAATAACACATGTAAAAGGGGTTGGGCTATTATTTTTACTGCTAGTACTATATTATTAAGGATTTATTGAGCATTTCTGCTTATGGTGTGCACATGACTTGTGTCATCTAATACCATTTATGCATGAACTACTGTATTAGGTTTTAAAGTTATGTCTATATTTTCTCCAGGTCTCTTGGCGATTTTACCTATTAGTTCAGCTAAAACCGTCAATATAGCTGGAGGACAGGATGCTGTAAAAGGTATGTAGATAATGATTCAAATGTTAATACATAGTATTTTCTTAAAGTACAGTAAGTGATGGCTGGAAAACACTCATTCTAAATTAAGCTATTGTACAGTGCTAGAAATATAAACATACTGTAATCCCTTTAGTTATTCTTAACCCTTTCACCCCAAAAGGACGTACTGGTACGTTTCACGAAACCCATCCCTTTACCCCCATGGACGTACCGGTACGTCCTTGCAAAAAATTGCTATTTATATATTTTTTTTTTTTTTGCATATTTTTGATAATTTTTTTCAGAAACTTCAGGCATTTTCCAAGAGAATGAGACCAACCTGACCTCTCTATGACAAAAATTAAGGCTGTTAGAGCAATTTAAATAAATTATATTGCAAATTGAAAAAAAATAACCCCTGGGGGTAAAGGGTTGGAAAGTTCCAAATAGCCTGGGGGTAAAAAGGTTAATAGACCTAAAGGTCTTGTGAATACAGTCAAAGTGTAGGTATATAAGGAAACTATGCTACTGGGCTAGCCTAGGCTATACTTAGTGCAGGAAGAAAGGCCCAATAGGGGAGGGCAACTGGTTTTGAATAGATTCCCCTCACTCACACCACATCACATAACACAGGCCTGTCTCTCTTGCTCTCTCTTTGCCTTTTCATCCAAAAACTACCTGTTCATGTTGTAGATAACAGCCTCAGCTTGGCTATGAAGGTAGCCATATGGCGAGCTTGAAGTAAGGGAACAGTCCATCGCAAGTGTGTGTTAGTATCAGTGTGTGTAGCACCAATGTCTGCCATAGCGTGGGAGGACCCCTGCTCATATGACATGTATAGGATGGGAAGGAAACTTTTATATGGAAAACAAACCTTGAATTTTACCTCAGTGGTGCTGTAAAACAAAAGTTAAAATAGTTTTGGATACAATTTCAGAAATACACTCATTTATATACAGTACATTATATATGTAATATAGTGTGTGTGTGTTACAAGAAATTACAAGGATTTTGGATGTCTCAAAGACTTTTTATTCCATCCTTGGAGACTGGTAGAACGATTTACTTCAAGCACTTAAGATTTCTTATGATCTTGTCTAACTTATTCTTGAACTTGTTTACTGTGTTACTGTTTACTACATCCATTGGAAGTGTAATCCAAGTATTTGCTATTTTGTATGTAAAAAATTGCCACATTGAGTGGCGCTGTATCTTTTCAATTCCATTTTGTATTTGTTACCTCTGGACTGATTTTTGCTAAGCGTGAATAGATTGTTGTAATCAACATGTTATTCCTTTAAGAATTTTGAATGCCTCTATTAACTGTCCCCTTAGTCGTCGAGTTTGTAGATCAAATAAGTTCAACTGTTCCATCTTTCGTCTGTATCCAAATTGCCTTAGTGTTGGAACTAGTTTGGTGGCCCTAGCTTGTACTGCTTCCTATCTGAATACTTTTGAGTGAGCGATTTGTCACATCTTCTTGTCAAGCGGTTCGAACTTCGAAGAGGTGGAGCCGGCCATAAATGCATAAGGCTTGTGGAAAATGAGGCCCCGCCCACAAAAGTCAGGTGAAAACAGACTTTTTTTCAATATTAAACTTACCCGATAATCATGTAGCTGTCAACTCCGTTGCCCGACAGAATTCTATGGAGGGATACGCCAGCTATCACAATACTAGAAGGGGGTGTACTTACCAGCGCCACCTGTGGCCAGGTACTCAATCATTTGTTGTTGACACCTCCTCAATTATTCCTCTGTCGTGCTTCCGGCTAGACGTTCTGGGATACGCTTATGGTCTTCGAGTTTATTCATGGATATTTGGTGAAGTATTCTCTTAGATTAACGGCTGTCGCTTTACTGGAATCCTTTTTATATTAGCTAGATAGCTTTTATATAATACTGGTTAACGGTTAATGAATTTTTGCTTGTTTTTGGATCACCCTTTGGCTAACTCTTTGAAACAAGATGTCTGACGTTTCGCAAGCCCCCTCCCATAGACGATGTAGGTCTTGCAATAGGCGTATTCCGAAGGCCTCGGTAGATCCTCACACCGCTTGTTCTGACTGTAGGGACAGGCCCTGTCTATTAGAAAATCGATGTGAGGAGTGCACCGGACTTTCGGAATTGGAATTTGTCCGTCTTTTAAAATATTCATCTAAGTTAGAGAGAGGTAGAGTTAGGAGAAGTTCTTCTCACTCTTCTATGTTTTCCTCACCTCATGATCCCCTACCTTTTCCTACCCCTGTAGTGGCTACCCCCGAACCTACTGTGTGCCCTCCGCCTGATATGTCAATTGTTTTGCGTGCTATTCAGGCTTTAGGAGATAAAGTAGAATCAGTGGTAAGTGACCATAAGTCTCTGATGGCCGAGGTTAAAGAACTGAAGGTCAAGAGTGCAGTGGGTGGAAATAGTGCCAGTGCTGTGACGAGTGCTAGTGTCGGTGCAGTGCCAAGTGCTAGTGGTGCCAGTGTGGTGCGTGAGGATTTTTCTGTGCGAGCCAGTCGTCCTCCCAGTCCGGGACCTCTTGCAAGCTCCCATGCCCAGGGGAGAAGCAATGTCGAAGGGCTTAAGGGTTCGACAGGCCTTGTTAGGCGCACAGAATTATCCTCGGTGGTTGCGGGCGTGTCTTCCTTAGACCGTCACTCCCACCTGCAGACGATTGAGCCCGTCTTCTCGTCCGCTGATCAACTAGCAGGGAAGAAACGTTGGTCTCAGGTCTCGAGACCGCTTAAACGTAGAGTTCAGTCAGCGAGTGCTCAGCCAGGTTGCAGTCATTGGCTCAGCTCTGACTCGCCTCAGTCATCGGTCGACTGTACTCCGCCCAAGAGGAGTAAGGTTCTGCCTAAACAGAGCCCGACTGTGACTTTACCTCAGTCTGTTATCGTTTCTGCCGACCCCAAGTGGACCCTGCTTCAGTCCATGCAAGCTCAGCTTTCGGACTTGATGCGTGAGTGTCGGGCTGAGAGTGTTGCACCTCCTCCTCCGCCTACACTCCCTCCACCTGTTCTCGCTCCGCCTGTGCTCGCCCAGCCTGCACCTGCTCCGCCTGGTCGCAGCACCATCTGCCAGGCGTACGATGTTGAGCCTCTTTCGGAGTTCGCTGTTCACAGTGTTGTTCAGCCTCAGCCTTCTTTAAGGCAACCCTTGCTTTGGGATCAGGAGAGTTATTCCACTCTTCCTCCGCCTCCCCTTGCTGCTCCACCAGTGGTGCAACTCTCGGTTGGGGTACAACAACCTCTCCCCTCCGTGAGTCTGTCTGCTCAACCATCGCTGCAGCGAGCTCAACCCTCCTCTAGGCAAGCTCCTCTACACCCTGGACTTGCGCCTCAGGAGCCTCAGCTTGCGAGAACTTTACCTTGTTCTGCGCAGCCTCAACCTCTTCATGCTCCACTCATCTCACAGGAACAGGAACGGACTACTCCGCCTCCGTCCTCCGCTCAGCTTGTGCAATCCTTGGGTTCAACTCTTGCTAGGAGTCAACCTCCTTCACCCATGCGCCTGCCTTCTGCTTCGTCTGTTGTTCAGCCTTTGCAGTCTGAGCCTCAGGTTTTCCCTCAGGAAGAGGAAACCTCTGTTATTGTTCCTACCCGTTCTGACTCTGCGGTTCAGCATTCTGGTCCGATCGCTTCGCTACCCTCTGCTGATGAAGTGTCGGATGATGAGGAGGCACACCTTGATCCCTCATCAGACGTGGAAGAGTCTAAGCTTTCTCCATTGTCGATTGATTTTCGAAAGGTCTTGGCTCTACTCAGGGAGATTTACCCAGACCACTTCGTCTCGGCTATTCCCCGCTCTCCTCCATCTGAGTTTTCGCTGGGCGTACAACAAGCTAAGTCCAACTATACTAAGCTTGTCCTAGCTAGATCCTCCAAGAGGGCTTTAAGGATCTTAGGGGAGTGGCTTCAGTCTAAACAACACCTTGGCAAGACTTCCTTCATGTTCCCTCCAACGAAGCTCGCTTCGAAAGGTTGCGTTTGGTATGCCACAGGGGAAGCACCAGGCTTGGGAGTACCTGCCTCTGCCCAGGCTGACTTCTCAAGTCTGGTGGACTCGCCTCGGAGGACTGCGATGAGACGCTCGAAGGTTTGTTGGACCTTCTCAGACCTGGATCATCTTCTGAAAGGGTTGTTCAGAGCTTTTGAAATGTTCAACTTTCTCGACTGGTGCCTGGGAGCCCTCAGCAAGAAAACCTCTCCTGCGGACAAAGATTCTGCCATGCTAATTATGTCCTGCATGGATAAGGCCATCAGAGATGGATCGGGTGAGCTAGCGTCGTTATTTGTATCAGGGGTGTTGAAGAAAAGGGAACAACTGTGTACCTTCCTCTCCGCCAGCATTACACCGTGCCAACGGTCACAACTCCTTTTTGCTCCACTCTCAAAGTTCCTCTTTCCAGAGGAGCTAGTTAAGGACTTGTCGGCTGCCCTGATACAGAAGGACACGCACGATCTTGTAGCCTCATCGGCTCGTAAGTCTAAGGTTACCACCTCTGTCCCCAAGACTTATCGCTCCCCAGTGGCTGATACCCCGGCCACGAGGTTCATACCGCCCTTTCGTGGTAGAGCCCCCAGCCGAGGAAGCTCCCGTCCAGACTCTCACAGGAGCAAGTCTAGGAAAGGACCCAGGACATCTAAGGGAAAGAACTGACTCAGATTCTCCAGACAACAGTAGGAGCCAGACTCAAGATCTTCTGGCGAGCCTGGGAGAAGAGAGGTGCAGACGCACAGTCTGTCAGTTGGCTGAGGTACGGTTACAGGATTCCATTCTGCCTCAAACCGCCTCTGACCACATCGCCCATCAACCTCTCTCCCAACTACAAAGAAGAGGACAAGAGGCTAGCATTGCAACAGGAGGTGTCGCTACTTGTGCAGAAGAAGGCAGTGGTTATAGTCCGGGACCATCAATCCCCGGGCTTCTACATCCGTCTCTTTCTTGTGGCCAAGAAGACAGGAGGTTGGAGACCGGTGCTGGACGTCAGCTCTCTCAACGAGTATGTCACCAAGCAGACGTTCACAATGGAGACGACCAAGTCGGTCTTAGCAGCGGTCAGACAGGAGGACTGGATGGTCTCGTTGGACTTGAAAGATGCATACTTTCACGTTCCCATTCATCCAGACTCCCAACCTTTCCTGAGATTCGTTTTCGGAAAGGTTGTCTATCAGTTCCAAGCCCTGTGTTTTGGCCTAAGCACAGCTCCTATGGTCTTTACTCATCTGATGAGGAATGTAGCGAAATTCCTGCACTTATCGAACATCAGAGCCTCCCTCTACCTAGACGACTGGCTGTTGAGAGCCTCCACGAGTCGTCGTTGTCTGGAGAACCTCTCTTGGACTTTAGATCTAATCAGAGACCTAGGTCTATTAGTCAATATAGAGAAATCTCAACTCATTCCCTCCCAATCCATTGTGTACCTGGGAATGGAGATTCAGAGTCGGGATTTTCGGGCTTTTCCATCGGCCCCCAGGATAAACCAAGCCCTAGAGTGCATCATGAGCATGCTGAAGAGGAGCAATTGCTCAGTGAGACAGTGGATGAGTCTCACAGGGACCCTCTCATCACTGGCCCTGTTTGTCGAGCTAGGGAGACTCCACCTCCGCCCTCTTCAATTCCATCTTGCGGCTCATTGGGACAAGGGCTCGACTCTAGAAGCAGTCTCTATCCCTATCAACCAAGAGATGAAGACCACTCTCCTGTGGTGGAAGCACAATCTCCTTCTCAAGGAGGGTCTATCATTGGCCATCCAGACCCCCCATCTTCATCTCTTCTCGGATGCATCGGACTCGGGCTGGGGTGCGACCTTGGACGGACGGGAATGCTCAGGAGTATGGAACAAGGAACAAGGATTACTCCACATCAACTGCAAGGAACTGTTAGCAGTTCATCTTGCCCTGTTGAACTTCAAGTCCCTCCTGCTAGGCAAAGTGGTGGAGGTGAATTCAGACAACACCACAGCCTTGGCTTACATCTCCAAGCAAGGAGGGACCCATTCGAGGAGCCTTTACGAGATCGCAAGGGACCTCCTCATTTGGTCAAGAGGTCTAAACCTCACACTGGTCACGAGGTTCATCCAGGGCGATATGAATGTTTCAGCGGATCGCCTCAGCAGAAGGAATCAGGTCATTCCCACGGAATGGACCCTCCACAAGAGTGTGTGCAACAGACTTTGGACCTTGTGGGGTCAACCTACCATAGATCTGTTTGCCACCTCCATCACCAAGAGACTTCCGCTTTATTGTTCCCCTGTTCCAGACCCTGCAGCGGTTCATGTGGATGCTTTTCTTCTGAACTGGTCCCATCTCGACCTGTACGCATTCCCTCCGTTCAAGATAATAAACAAAGTTCTGCAGAAATTCGTCTCGCACGAAGGGACACGGCTGACGCTGGTTGCTCCCCTTTGGCCTGCAAGAGAATGGTACACAGAGGTACTTCAATGGCTAGTCGACTTCCCCAGGACTCTACCTCTAAGAGTGGACCTTCTACGTCAACCACACGTAGACAGGTTGCACCCAAACCTCCACGCTCTTCGACTGACTGCCTTCAGACTGTCGAAAGATTCGCTAGAGCTAGAGGCTTTTCGAAGGAGGCAGCCAGTGCGATTGCCAGAGCTAGAAGAATTTCCACTCGTAGAGTCTACCAGTCTAAGTGGGAGGTCTTCCGAAGCTGGTGTAGAGCCAATTCAATATCCTCTACCAATACCTCTGTGATCCAAATAGCTGACTTCCTTCTTCATCTTAGGAATGAGAGATCCCTTTCAACACCTACGATTAAAGGATATAGGAGCATGTTGGCCTCAGTTCTCCGCCACAGGGGTTTGGACCTGTCTTCCAACAAGGACCTTCAAGACATTCTCAAGTCTTTTGAGACGTCTAAAGAACGTCGTCTTTCCACTCCAGGCTGGAATCTAGACGTAGTCTTAAGGTTCCTTATGACATCTAGGTTCGAACCTCTCCAGTCAGCTTCCTTCAAGGATCTTACCCTCAAGACTGCTTTTCTCGTTTGCCTTGCAACAGCTAAGAGAGTCAGTGAGGTTCATGCCTTCAGCAAGAACATTGGTTTCACAACCGAATCTGCAACATGTTCTTTTCAGCTTGGATTCCTAGCAAAGAACGAGCTTCCTTCACGTCCTTGGCCTAGATCGTTCGAAATACCTAGCCTCTCCAACATGGTAGGTAACGAACTAGAGAGAGTTCTTTGCCCTGTCAGAGCTCTCAAATATTATCTGAAGAGGTCTAAACCTATTCGAGGACAGTCAGAAGCCTTATGGTGTGCCATCAAGAAACCCTCGAGACCCATGTCCAAGAATGGGCTTTCGTACTATATAAGGCTTCTGATCAGAGAAGCACATTCTCACTTAAAGGAGGAAGACCTTGCATTGCTGAAGGTAAGGACCCACGAAGTAAGAGCTGTAGCTACTTCGTTGGCCTTTAATAAAAACCGTTCTCTGCAGAGCATTATGGATGCAACCTATTGGAGGAGCAAGTCAGTGTTTGCATCATTTTATCTGAAAGATGTCCAGTCTCTTTACGAGAACTGCTACACCCTGGGACCATTCGTAGCAGCGAGTGCAGTAGTAGGTGAGGGCTCAGCCACTACATTCCCTTAATCCCATAACCTTTTTAACCTTTCTCTTGAATACTTTTATTGTTGTTTTTATGGTTGTTACGGTAGGCTAAGAAGCCTTCCGCATCCTTGGATTTGGCGGGTGGTCTATTCATTCTTGAGAAGCGCCTGGGTTAAAGGTTTGGTAGAGGTCCTTTAGTAGGGTTGCAACCCCTTGTACTTTGGCACCTTTGGGTTGATTCAGCCTCCAAGAGGAACGCTGCGCTCAGTAAGGAAGACGAACTTTAAATAAAAGGCAGAGTAACGGTTCTATTCGACTTCCTTACCAGGTACTTATTATTTCATTGTTATTTGAGATAACTGTTATATGAAATATGGGATACTTAGCTATCCTTTAATCATGTACACTGGTTTTCACCCACCTCCCTGGGTGTGAATCAGCTACATGATTATCGGGTAAGTTTAATATTGAAAAATGTTATTTTTATTAATAAAATAAATTTTTGAATATACTTACCCGATAATCATGATTTAATCGACCCTCCCTTTCCTCCCCAGAGAGAACCAGTGGACCGAGGAATAATTGAGGAGGTGTCAACAACAAATGATTGAGTACCTGGCCACAGGTGGCGCTGGTAAGTACACCCCCTTCTAGTATTGTGATAGCTGGCGTATCCCTCCATAGAATTCTGTCGGGCAACGGAGTTGACAGCTACATGATTATCGGGTAAGTATATTCAAAAATTTATTTTATTAATAAAAATAACATATTTGAACTATTCGACGAATGTGTTCGACAACCACCAACCACATACCCTGTTCACACGTTCGAACATCACTTAAAAAACTTGCCTGTTCGATGAACCATTCGACTGTAAACCCGCCCTTAAGGAGGTGAAGTGGGTTTGGAGAAAGACGGCAAGCTGGTGATCTGTGGAGAAGTGACATAAATGAGGAGTCCATTCAAAACCAGGTGCCCTCACTTGTCGGCCCTCTCTCGCTGCATAAGTACAGGTTACCTCAAAATCTTGGCATGGCAGGGTATGGCCTAGGTAAACCTACACTGAAGTTTATACAAATGCATAGAATCCAAAGAAATTATAATTTTTTTATATACAATTGTATCGAGTGAACTACTGAGAATCTAATTGATGGTATGCACTAGGTTTTTTGTAGTCTCATTGCCTCCCTTCAGTAAGGGTATGGGTAAGTATACTGCCCCATAATTTGAAAGTGGGGACTCTACAGATATGGGAAATGTGGATGCAGGGGGGATTACAGTATTTTGCCATTGCTGAAGAGCATGTTAATGTAATGTAATTACAGTGCAATTCATATTTTAGCTACTTTTGGAAAATTAGACTATTGTTCAATGGATTTTAATTACCTCAGCATTCCTGTTTCCAAGATTGTTGAACTAGAAATATGTTTAGATTGTAACTCTGTGCAGTATTTAATAGTATTGTATTATCATCTTTAAAAGCTAATCCGCAAATTTGATTTTTGGAATGTATTACAGGTCAGTATCCTTGGCTTGTTAGCATTGAAGCAACCAACTTTGTTGAATCTTGGCCTTTATGTGCTGGTATTTTGATAGCTGATGAATGGGTCCTCACAGCTGCTCACTGTTTGGACTCCGAAAAGCCAGAATGGCTGTGGGTAAGTGAATCTTGCAATAATTTTTGCCACAATTTTTTCACTCCTATCCATATTTAAATTAACAAAATCTTTCAAAACTCTTTTTTCAATATTTAACTTAGCCGGTGATTATATAGCTGCAACTCTGTTGCTCGACAGACAACTCTACGGTAAAAACTCGCCAGCGATCGCTCCACAGGTTGCGGGTGTGCCCAACAGCGCCATCTGTCGACCAGATACCCAGTTCTCAATGTAAACAAAGACTCAATTTTCTCTCTGTCGCCGTGTCGGCAAGACGTACTTTACTCGCTGTTGCTAAACTGGAGTTTTTCACATCTAATTGGTGAAGTACTATATTCTAGTTTTAAGCTTTCGCTGTGCAGGGTTTTTCTTCACACAAATCCTTGAACTCTTTTTGATAACGGATTCTTTGTTGATGACTTTTTGATCATTTTTTGGAATTTCCCTTGACCAATTCAAAATGGCTGACCCTTCACAAGTCCCCAAATTTAGGAAATGCAATGCTTGGGACTGTTCTAGGCGTCTTCCGAAGGCTTCTATCGACCCTCACACTGTTTGTTCCAATTGTCGGGATAAAACCTGTCAATTGGAAGATCGGTGTGAGGAGTGCGTTGGCCTTTCGGAATTCGATTTTATCGAATTTCAAAAGTACACACGTAGGCTAGAGAGAGATAGAGTTAGGAGAAGTTCTTCTCGTTCTATTGATATATCCTCTCCTCATGCCCCACAACCTTTTCCTTCCCCTGTAGTGGTTGCTCCTAACCCCCCTCCTGGCACTCAGGAACCATCGATGGCTGATATGATGCGTGCCATCCAGGCTCTGGGTGAGAGAGTTGAGTCCCTTGCTAGTGACCGTAATCAGCTCATGGCGGATGTGAAGGAGCTTAAGTGCCAAAGTGCAGTGGGAAGTGCTAAAGTGCCAAGTGATAGTGTTGTGGACAGTGTTGCGCTTGAGGGTTCGTCTGTTCGTGCCTGTCGTCCTCCTAGTCCGGGACCTCTTGCAAGCTCCCAAGTCCAGGGGAGAAGCAATGTCGTACGACGCATGGGTTCGAGAGGCTTTAATCAGCGAACAGACGTTCCCTCCGTGGTATCGGGCGTATCTACCCAAGATCGCTCCTACCTAACTAAGACGAGAGAGCCCATTTATACCTCGTCTTCTGAAGGTGTTTCTCGCAAGAAACTTTGGACCAAGGTCTCGCGACCGTTAAAACGTAAATCGGTCCCTTCAGCACAAGTCCAACGGCCCGGTTGTAGCCACTGGATCAGTTCGGACTCGTTGCCGTCATCCGATGACTGCTCACCGCCTAAGAGAGGCAAAGCGGTACCGCTTCAGACAGTAACACCGTCTGTCGCCGCACTTGCTCCCGTAGACCCTAAGTGGTCTCTACTGTAAGACATGCAGTCTAAACTTACGTCTCTGATGCAGGACTTTCGTGCGGAGAAGGTTGCTGCCGTACCAGCTAGTGCAGTACCTAGCCTACAACCCTCCACGCGATCGGTTCTGCGTCCTGTGGACGCTGAGGTAACCTTCTCACGCACACCAGTTGAGAGAGTTCCTCCACCCATGCGTTCCAGTTTGATCTGCCAGCCGCATGTTGACGTTAAGCGACGCACGGAGGTTGCCGTTGACGTTCTGGATGTTCAACAACCGTCAGAGTTGCTTTGTTTTGACGCGGTGCGTCAACCTCCGCAACCCAGTGTGGTTTCCACTGCGCACCCACATCAGTCTAGACAGTCTGGAGTAGACGCTGTGCGTCCCCGCGCTACCATGGTTGTTGCCAGCTCACAGACTGGGCAGCAGTTCCATGACGTTGCGTCCGGCGCAGTCACGCATGCACCAGTGCGACCGGACTCAGCGAACCAGCCGTTACCCACTCCGTTGCCGTTTCCTCATCAGTTGTCGGATGAGGAACTTTCTGATGATGATGTTGCTTTACATATAGATGAACCACAATCAGAATTGGACGAGCCTGTCTACTCAACCCTCTTTGGACTTTAGAAAAGTTTTGGCCATTTTCAAAGAGCTGTTTCCTGACCAGTTTGTTTCTGTGGCTCCTCGTTCTCCGCCTTCAGAGTTTGTTTTAGGCATGCCGTCTACCACTCCTGCCTTTACTAGACTCGTCCTCGCACGCTCGTCCAAGAGAGCTTTGCGGGTGATAGGAGAATGGTTGCAGTCCAAGAAGAGTTTAGGGAAGACAGCCTTTGCCTTTCCCCCTGCTAGACTCTCTTCTAGATCGAGCGTCTGGTATGCCACGGGAGAAGTTCTCGGCTTGGGAGTTCCTGCCTCTGCCCAGGGCGACTTCTCAAGTCTTGTAGACTCTCCCCGCTGCCTTGCCATGAGACGCTCAAAGATATGTTGGTCATCTTTGGACCTGGACCACCTTTTGAAAGGAATCTTTAGGGCCTTCGAAGTTTTTAACTTCTTAGACTGGTGTCTAGGAGCCCTAAGCAGGAAGATCTCTTCGACAGATAAAGAGACTTCCTTGCTCATTATGTCCTGCATGGACAAGGCCGTACGTGATGGGTCTAATGAGCTTGCTGCATCATTTGTGTCCGGAGTCCTTAAAAAGCGAGAAAATCTCTGCTCATTCCTTTCTGCTGGAGTTACACCGTGCCAGAGATCTGAGCTTCTCTTTGCTCCTCTTTCCAAGTGCCTTTTTCCAGAAGTCCTGATTAAGGAAATAGCCGCTTCGTTAGTGCAGAAGGACACTCACGATCTTGTTGCGTCCTCAGCTCGCAAAGCTCCCCCTTTGCCTACCTTGTCAGCTAGACCAAGGATGGACACTCCAGCGTCTCGTTTTATTCCGCCCTTTCGTGGCAGAGCCTCCAGCAGAGGAGGTGCTCGTGCCGAAGGGAAACGAGGGAAGAAGAAAGGATCCAAGTCCTTTAAGGGCAGAGTCTGACTGCTCGCTTCTTCAGACAGCAGTGGGAGCCAGACTCAAGAACTTCTGGCAGACCTGGGAGAAGAGAGGCGCAGATGCACAATCTGTGAAGTTGCTCAGAGAGGGGTACAAGATCCCTTTTGTACGGAAACCCCCTCTAGCAACGTCTCCCATCGATCTCTCTCCCAGGTACAGAGAGGAAGACAAGAGACGAGCCTTGAAACGGGAAGTGTCTCTTTTACTAGAGAAGGGAGCGGTGGTCAAAGTCTCGGACCTTCAATCTCCGGGATTCTACAACCGCCTCTTCTTGGTTTCAAAGAAGACAGGAGGGTGGAGGCCGGTGCTAGACGTCAGTGCTTTGAATGTCTTTGTCACAAAGCAGACGTTCTCCATGGAGACCACAAAGTCAGTCTTAGCAGCGGTCAGAAGGGAAGACTGGATGGTCTCATTAGACCTAAGGTAGTAGGTTGGCCTGGGCACCAGCCGCCCGTTGAGATACTACCGCTAGAGAGTTATGGGGTCCTTTGACTGGCCAGGCAGTACTACATAGGACCCTTCTCTCTGGTTACGGTTCTTTCCCTTTGCCTACACAGACACCGAATAGTCTGGCCTATCCTTTACAGATTCTCCTCTGTCCTCATACACCAGACAACACTGTGATTACTAGACAATTCTTCATCACCCAAGGGGTTAACTACTGTACTGTAATTGTTTAGTGGCTACTTTCCTCTTGGTAAGGGTAGAAGAGACTCTTTAGCTATGGTAGGCCGCTCTTCTAGGAGAAGGACACTCCAAAATCAAACCATTGTTCTCTAGTCTTGGGTAGTGCCATAGCCTCTGTACCATGGTCTTACACTGCCTTGGGTTAGAGTTCTCTTGCTTGAGGGTACACTCGGGCGCACTTTTCTATCTATTTTATCTTCCTCTTGTTCTGTTAAAGTTTTTATAGTTTAAATAGGAAATATTTATTTTAATATTGTTACTATTCCTAAATTATTTTATTTTTCCTTATTTCATTATTTCCTTTCCTCACTGGGCTATTTTCCCTGTTGGGGCCCCTGGGCTTATAGCATCCTGCTTTTCCAACTAGGGTTGTAGCTTAGCATTTAATAATAATAATAATAATAAGGGACGCCTACTTCCACGTCCCCATCCACCCGGACTCCCAACCTTTTCTGAGATTCGTTTTTGAAAAGGTGGTCTACCAGTTTCAGGCCCTGTGCTTTGGCCTAAGCACAGCTCCTCTTGTGTTTACGAGGCTGATGAGGAATGTAGCCAAATTCCTCCATTTATCGGACATCCGAGCCTCCCTTTATTTGGACGACTGGCTTTTCAGAGCCTCTTCCAGTCGTCGCTGTCTGAAGGATCTAAAGTGGACTCTAGATCTGACCAAGGAATTGGGTCTCCTTGTCAATATGGAAAAGTCGCAACTGGTCCCATCCCAAACTATTGTGTATTTAGGGATGGAGATTCACAGTCTAGCTTTTCGGGCTTTTCCGTCGGCCCCCAGAATAAACCAAGCCCAGTTATGCATCCAGAACATGCTGAAGAAGGAACACTGCTCAGTCAGGCAGTGGATGAGTCTGGTAGGGACGCTATCATCCCTGGAACTTTTTGTGTCATTAGGAAGACTTCACCTCCGTCCTCTTCAATACCATCTAGCTTTTCACTGGAAAAAGGACAAGACGCTAGAAGCGGTCTCGATCCCCATTTCCGAAAAGATGAAGTCTTGTCTGACTTGGTGGAAGGACAGTATCAACCTCAGAGAGGGTCTTCCCCTGGCTGTTCAGACTCCCAACCACGTTCTCTTCTCGGACGCATCGGACGTAGGCTGGGGCGCGACATTAGACGGTCGGGAATGTTCAGGACTGTGGAACTCGAGTCAAAGGATCATGCATATCAACTGCAAGGAGCTGCTGGCAGTACATCTGGCCTTGAAAAGCTTCAGGTCTCTCCTTCGAGGCAAAGTGGTGGAAGTGAACTCGGACAACACCACTGCCTTGGCGTACATCTCCAAGCAAGGAGGGACCCACTCACTGACGTTGTACGAGATCGCAAGGGACCTTCTCATCTGGTCAAAAGGTCTAGACATAACACTAGTAACGAGGTTCATCCAAGGCAACTTGAATGTCATGGCAGATTGTCTCAGTCGGAAAGGACAAGTAATTCCAACAGAATGGACCCTCCACAAGGATGTATGCAAGAGACTTTGGGCCACTTGGGGCCAACCAACCATAGATCTCTTTGCAACCTCGATGACCAAGAGGCTCCCAATATATTGCTCACCAGTCCCAGACCCAGCAGCAATACATATAGATGCCTTTCTCCTAGATTGGTCACATCTAGATCTATACGCATTCCCACCGTTCAAGATTGTCAACAAGGTACTGCAGAAGTTCGCCTCTCACGAAGGGACAAGGTTGACGCTAGTTGCTCCCCTCTGGCCCGCGAGAGAATGGTTCACCGAGGTACTTCGATGGCTAGTAGACGTTCCCAGAAGTCTTCCTCTAAGGGTGGACCTTCTACGTCAGCCACACGTAAAGAAGGTACACCAAAGCCTCCACGCTCTTCGTCTGACTGCCTTCAGACTATAGAAAGACTCTCGAGAGCTAGAGGCTTTTCGAAGGAGGCAGCCAGTGCGATTGCTAGAGCAAGGAGAGCATCCACCCTTAGAGTCTACCAATCGAAGTGGGAAGTCTTCCGAAACTGGTGCAAGTCAGTCTCTGTATCCTCGACCAGTACCTCTGTAGCTCAAATAGCTGACTTTCTCTTATACCTGAGAAAAGGACGATCCCTTTCAGCTCCCCCTATCAAGGGCTACAGAAGCATGTTGGCATCGGTCTTCCGGCATAGAGGCTTAGATCTTTCCAACAATAAAGATCTTCAGGACCTCCTTAAGTCTTTTGAGACCACGAAGGAGCGTCGTTTGGTTACACCTGGTTGGAATTTAGACGTCAGACAGGTTTGAGCCGCTACAATCAGCCTCCCTGAAAGATCTCACTTTAAAGACACTTTTCCTGGTATGCTTAGCCACAGCTAAAAGAGTCAGTGAGATTCATGCCTTCAGCAAGAACATCGGATTTTCGTCAGAAAAAGCTACATGTTCGCTACAACTTGGTTTTCTAGCCAAAAATGAGCTGCCTTCTCGACCTTGGCCGAAATCGTTCGATATTCCCAGCTTATCGAATATGGTAGGCAATGAACTAGAAAGAGTCTTATGCCCTGTAAGAGCTCTTAAGTTCTATTTAAAGCGAACTAAACCTTTACGAGGCCAATCTGAAGCTTTATGGTGTTCAGTTAAGAAACCATCTTTGCCTATGTCAAAGAATGCTTTATCCTACTTTATCAGACTGTTAATACGAGAAGCTCATTCACATCTGAGTGAGGAAGACCAAGCATTGCTTAAGGTGAGGTCACACGAAGTTAGAGCTGTCGCAACTTCCGTGGCCTTTAAGCAAAATAGATCTCTGCGAAGTATAATGGACGCAACCTATTGGAGAAGCAAGTCAGTGTTTGCGTCTTTTTATCTAAAGGATGTCCAGTCTCTTTACGAGGACTGCTACACACTGGGACCATTCGTAGCAGCGAGTGCAGTAGTGGGTGAGGGCTCAACCACTACAATTCCCTAATTCCATACCCTTTTAATCTTTCTCTTGAAATGTTTTTATTGTTGTTTTTTTGGGTTGTCCGGAAGGCTAAGAAGCCTTTCGCATCCTGGTTGATTTGGCAGGTGGTCAAAGTCATTTCTTGAGAGCGCCTAGATTAGGGGTTTGATGAGGTCCTGTTGTATGGGTTGCAACCCTTGATACTTCAGATCCTAGGGGTCGATCAGCATCCTAAGAGGATCGCGAGGCTCCGTAAGGAAGACGTACTTAAAAGGCAGAGTAATTGTTCAAGTCGACTTCCTTACCAGGTACCTATTTATTTTGTTTTTGTTATTTTGATAACTTCTAAAATGAAATAAAAAACTCTTAGCTCATAAAAGTGTAAACTTATATTACTGGTCTCTACCCACCATCCTGGGTGTGAATCAGCTATATAATCACCGGCTAAGTTTAATATTGAAAAATGTTATTTTGATTATAAAATAAATTTTTGAATATACTTACCCGGTGATTATAAATTAAATGACCCTCCCTTCCTCCCCAATAGAGACGCAGTGGGACGAGGAGAAAATTGAGTCTTTGTTTACATTGAGAACTGGGTATCTGGTCGACAGATGGCGCTGTTGGGCACACCCGCAACCTGTGGAGCGATCGCTGGCGAGTTTTTACCGTAGAGTTGTCTGTCGAGCAACAGAGTTGCAGCTATATAATCACCGGGTAAGTATATTCAAAAATTTATTTTATAATCAAAATAACATTTTGTAACTTAATCAGATCCTTTTCTATTATTTCTCTATTGTCTCTTATGACAGATTATGGTAAGCACATTGTTCCTACATGGATACAAACCCTCGTCCTATTATAAGAGTATGATTTCAGCAAAGGTGGAAACTACTGTTAAAGAGGTGTTGGTAGTTACAGGCGGGTAGCGGTTAAGTTTTGCCCCCTTCCATCTCACTGAGTAACCACTTACTTTAATCATCTAGGTGCACTGATGTACAACTGATGTACTAACTTTACTAATAACTTTTTTTTCAGTGTGATTAGTTGTTTTTGACTATGGAGAAACCACTTGGAGGCATGCGATCCTGCCTTTTCGTTAATAGCCATAGGTGTGGAATGTTCATGAGCAGGAGCTTGGTGGATCCCATTTCATTGTGACCTTCTTTCAGAGGCATGGCGGTAAAGACTCGTTACCCTGCAAGAAATTTAAATCCTGGTCATCATCACAGTGGCTTGATTATGGCAAGAGAAGGAAAAAGAAGACTTTAGACGCTTCTTCGAAGTTTGCCTTGAAGTCTGAGAGTTCCACTAAACCTCTCTCCTTTGTCTGGTACTCAGGCTTCTAAATACTGTTACTGTTCAGGTATACTTATTTGGTAGCTCGCACTTACTTTCATCTGTCTGCGATCACTCAGTCTCCAATAACGTTACCGTACATTCTTTTAAGCATGCGCATTCTTCAGCTCAAGACTAGGCATCAGATAATAAACAAGATATGCCTCAGGAAGGCACTCAAAGGAACACACACTTCTATTCCAGCACAAAAGCGATCAGCTCTCAAATCTCATCCTTATAGACACGCGCAATAAATTGTACATGCACTCCTTTTGGTAGGAACATGAAAGTTCTATGCATTTGCACTCTTCTAATAGCATGAGCAAGTGCTCTCCTAGGAACACAAGCTCTCCTTTGCATTCCTTGTGCTTCTTGTTAGGGGTCGATAGATCTGTTAGAGGACATATCGTAGATCACACACGTATGCAGTTGCCTTCAGAAGCTTCTTCGGCAGTTGGATGTTGCCCTTCTAGATGTGCACATTCACCTCTGTGCGCTCAGGCCTCAGACCAAGGTTATTCTCTTAGGGTTAAGCGCTTCTCTAGACGCACACTATCAGCAGTGCATTCAAAATATAGACTTTTAGGAAAATCTTCAGTTTGCAAGCACACCACTTATAGCACTCGGTCAACGGACCTGGCATATACAAACTCCCCAGACAGTGTACGATCTGTGGATCGCAGGCACTCCTCTTCATACACACCCTTCGAGCAAACATGCTCTCCAAGTTGTAGGGATGTATCTCTTGATCAGACTCCCTCTTCCAGAACAGTTAGCAAGCACACCTCTGCTCACATGCTTCATACAATAGAGCTACAATTGCTTTTTAGAACATACTCATCTGTGAGCAATGGCCTGACCAAACACACGCCCTGGTAGTACCAAGCTGTCGCCCGCCAAGGAGTTTTTGCACGGAAAGGAATGCTCAGCAGTGCAACCCCATGCAGCAGTGAGCACCTACCCTATAGCTAGAACACTTTATACAGAAAAAAAGAGGACTCATTGCCAAGAGCACATACTTTTCATGGCTTGTGATCCTTGAGGGAAGATCCCAAGGCTTTGAGGCAACGGATTAGACTAACTGTGAAGTTCCCACATGATGGTCATCATCAAGCATACACATATCTTCATAGGAATTCTCCATTATGTTCTTCATCGCCCGACATATCTTCAGCCCAGGCGCATAGGAAACTTGGATACCGAAATATGAGCAAGTGGTCTCCCAGGAGAAGGTCCCTGTCTAAATGGAGGCTCCTAGATGGAATAGAGAGAAGCAGCTTAGATTCCCCACAATTTCGTAAGATTCAGCAGTGAAAGGTTACTGTTCAGCCTTGAGCCAAATCTTCAGGATGCAGTTCCTTGACTTCTTTTTCATGGGAACTTTGATTACTGATTTGGAGTTTTGAACAATCCTGCCATTTGAGAAAGCTCAGACCACCAGTTTGGGACATAACTAAAATGCTCATCTCTTTGAAATTAGCCCCATACAAGCTCCATAGGTGGTACTCTAATGGGAATCTTACCCTAGACAGTTTTTTTGCTAGCCCTGGCCTTAGCTAAATGGGTTAGCAGAATCCACTGATTGTCATCCTTTTTTTCATACCGATGGCTGGAAGAAAGTGTCTCTGCCCCACCCCCTACCCCCACCGAGTTCATAGTGAAGACTCAGAAGTTAGAATTCTTCCATTCATGACCCTATGTTTGAGATCTTTTGTATTTTTTTCCTCTGGGAAGTAACGAGTTTTAGACTAGTTGCTTCTTTGTCTTTTGAGGGCACTAAAACACTATCTGTAGCATGCATAATATTTAGACCACAGCTTCAAAGCTGTTAATCAGTAAAAGGAGGTGTAAGTGCAGTCTCAAAGAATACCATCTTTATCTGGTATCAAAACATAAGAACACTAGAGCATCATGCAGCTCGTGACCTAACAGAACTGTCCCAAGCTCACACTCATGAAATAAGGGGAATAGGAGCTTCTCCAGCCTTCAAAAGAATCTTGTCAGTAGGGTAAGTTCTGGAGGCAGGAGTCTGGAATCACCAGACAACCTTTGTGGCCCATTACCTATGGAATTATACCCACTAGTCTTTCTCATCACATTCTCCCTTGGACCTGTATTAGATGCTCAATAAGTAGTGTAGCATTCTTAGGTCCTCATAGAACAAGAAGCATCATGTCTAAATTAACTGTTGTGACATCATTCTCTGTTAAGAGTGAGAATGTTGTCATGCTTTTACCTTTTTCATGCTCCATCCTTGGGGTGCAGAACTTGCCATGTTATGTTGTTGTAATGGACACTGATGCAGATAAATTACCATACTGAGCATTATTCTATTTTGTTTAAGAATAGAAGGCAGGTCTCCTATCCTCCTAACATGGGGAGGATAGTTACCTATGTAAAACTATTAATTTGTTAGCTTTACATTTTAACAATACTGTATACAGGATCTCATTGTGGATAGAGGTTCCTAAATTGACAGTCAGCCTAACAGCAGAAGACTAACCTCACCTTTGAGTAAACACTTTTAGGACAATAGGTGTGGATGGAAGTTGGTAGGCTACTTGCACACCTTTTTAGGTACTAGTGTACCGACATACCGAGATTTTATACCAACCAGTTTGGTTATATGAGCTTCCTTTCTCCTAAGGATAAGTCTCCTATTAAATGATGAATGTTTGTATCAGTGTAGGAACAAGTCATAAATTTATATAATTTGTATTTTTCAATATTTAACTTAGCCGGTGATTATATAAGCTGCAACTCTGTTGCTCGACAGAAAACTCTACGTTAAAAATCCGCCAGCGATCGCTATGCAGGTAGGGGGTGTACTTCAACAGCGCCATCTGTCGTGCAGGTACTCAGTACTCAATGTAAACAAAGAACTCAATTTTCTCTCTGTCGGGCTACCGAGAAGACCTACTAATTCGCTGTTGCTAACTGGATTTGTTTTCACAACTATTTGGTGAAGTACACTATTCTAGTTTTGAGCTTTCGCTATGCAGGTGTTTTATCTTCATCTCAAAACTTGAACTCGTTTTGGATAGATTTAATTATGGTGTCAAAGAGAGTATGGACTTTCTTTCACTTTTTAATGGCCGACCCTTCCCTTAGACGGAAGTGTGTTTAGGCTTTTAGTAATTATCTTATCACGTTATAGATTTTCCTCTATATATATCTCTCCGCCTTTATTAGGCCTCTTCGATTAACTTTCCATTTTTTATAAACATATAAAATAAATTTTAATGCTTTGTTTATATAGACCTTTCCTGAGAGTAGGCGGTCCTAACTTGGAAACCGAAGTTAATCAACATTGAGCCCTTTATATCGTCTTTAGCTTTTAAAGGATTTAAAACTTTTTAAATGTAATATTTTATGAAAGAATTTCTTTGATAGTCTTCGTACTGTTTTCAAAGATGAACTAACGTTTAGTTTTTTATGCTACGCAGTTGTTGACGTTCAGGACGTTCAACATGCGCTCTATCGTTACGATAGAGAGAGAGTGTATCACGGTTTCACTTTGCTGTAAGAGTAAATCGATTCTGACGTTTTGTTCATTCTTTCTTAGCTTAAATGTTTTAAATTCTAATTTAAAGGAACTTTTTATTTGAAAAACCTTTCAGTTTTTTCCTTTAGTCAAATAACATGTTTTTTTGACGATATATAATTGGGCTCTTCTCTTAGGTGCGAAATCAAGAGAGAAAGAGAGAGAGAGAGATAGAGACGGAGGGAGAGAGAGGAGAGAAAACGTTCCGTTCAAGCGGGTAACGTTGTTCTCGTGTTACTCTCGTCCCTAGTCTCTGTACGGGGAGGAAGGATAAAACGTTTTTAGGTTTTTATTCTCGTCCCCAGGCTATGTGCGGTGAGAGATTGAAAACGTAGTTATATGAACTAGTGTTTAGTCTCTTTCCCAGCCACTGATTTTTCTTTTTATCTTAAAATATGTTTTCTGTTTTTTGCTGGTATTATGAGCTTGCATTATACGACTAATTTCGCAATTACTACCTTTTAATGAAGGGTAGAATTGCGTGTTTCAGGTAGAAATTAGTGCAAAACAGAAAATCGAAGTGATAAAGTGATATGCGCAAAGTGTTACAGTGTTGCGTCCGAGGCGCAAAGTGTTACAGTGTTGCGTCCGAGGGTTCGTCTGTTCGTGCCTGTCGTTCACCTAGTCCGGGACCTCTTGCAAGCTCCCAAGCCCAGGGGAGAAATAATGTCAAACGACTTATGGGTTCGAGAGGCCTTGACCAACGAACAGACGTTTTCCCTCTATGGTATCGGGTGTTTCTTACCAAGATCTCCCCTACCATAAGACGAGAGAGACGTTGTTTCTCCTCGCCATCCGTAGGCTTTTCGCATAAGAAACCTGTCACAAGGTTTCGAAGCCCTTAAGCGAAAGTCAGTCCTTTCAGGACAGGTCCAGCGTCCTGGTTACAGCCATTAGGACAGCTCTGACCCTATGCAGTCATCGGATAACTGCTCGCCGCCTAACAAAAGCGTAACACAGACTCCGAAAGTCTTTTTTTGTAGGCAAAGTGTTGCGGTCACAGACGTTACCCTCGTCTATTACCACAACCATTTCCGTTGATCCTTAAGGGGTTGTATGGCAAACATGTAGTATATGCTTGCCTCCCTTATGGAAGACTATTCTACCGATTAGTCCATTGAGTCTAGCCGTTTATCTCATCGATATCCTGGCTTTCAGCCAACCTAACGTTCCTTTGTGCTTACTGTTGACGTTGGCGTAGCTTAGTCACGTCAGTCAGGTTGTTTAGAACCACACTCGATGCGGTCTCGTGTGGTTTTTCAGCCGCATTTGGACGTTAGGCCACTGGCTGATGCTCCTGTTGACGTTCTAGACGTTCACTAACAATCGGAGTTGACTTGTTTTGACGCTGTGCGTCAACCTCCGCATTCTAGAGTTGTTTTGACTGCTCAGTCTAGGCAGTCAAAGCAGTCTCGAGTGGACGCTGTACGTCCTCACGCACCTGTTGTGGTTGACAGTTCAGTTGTTGACAGTTCACAGACTGTCAAGCAGTTACATGACGTTGCGTTCTGGTCCGCTACTAATGCACCAGTGAGAGACTCAGCTTTTATCGGACAAGGTTCCTGTAGATGAGGAAGTTGCTGTTCTCCCTCCTACTGATATTCCCTTGAGGACTCTGTCAGATGGAGAGGAGCCTTAAGCTGCTTAGCCTCCTATGGACTTTAATTAAATCATGATGATTTTTTTTAAGGATCTTCGTCCGGATCTTGTAACTGCTGCTCCTCGTTCGCCTAAACGTCAGAGCTTACACTAGGCCTAGCTACTTCGAAGCCGTTGTTTTTAAGCTAGTGCTCTCTCGCTCTCTTAGAGAGCGTTACGTTGGCTAGGCGACTGGTTTATCACCAGGAGGAGTTTGGGGGATACAGCCTTTGCTTTCCCTTCTTTTAAACTGGTTTATAGAGCGAGAGTCTGATATGACACGAGAGAAGTTCTCGGCTTGGGAGTTCATGCCTCTGCCCAGATAAACTTCTCAATTCTGGTAGACTCTCCCTGGCGTCTAGCCAGGAGACGCTCCAAGTTGTTTACAGGTCAACTTCTCAGAGGGATGGTAAACGGTTCCGCCTCAGTCGCTAACCCCGTCTGTTGCCACACCTGCTCCCATAGACCCTAAATGGGCTTTGCTGCAAGACATGCAGTCCAAGCTTGCGTCCTTGATAGAGGACTTAAATGCGGAGAAGAACCTTCTGGCCAACAACCTTCCAACCGGTCGGTTGTGCGCCCTGTTGACGCTGGGGTAACCTACTCGCGTCTGCCAGTTGAGGTGGTTCCTCCACCGATGCGACCCAGTGTGGGTTGCCAGCCGCACGTTGACGTTAAGCGACGCTCGGAGGTGGTTGATGACGTTCAGGACGTTCAACAACCAGCAGAGGTGACTTGTTGTGACGCAGTGCGTCAACCTCAGCAACCCGGTAGGGTGTTGACTGTACAACCCAGACGGTCTAGACAGTTTCGGGTTGACGCTGTGCTTCCTCGCCCACCCATGGTTGTTGACAGTTCACAGACTGTGCAGCAGTTCCATGATATTGCGTCCGGCTCCGTCACGCATCCACCAGTGCGACCGGATTCAGCGAGCCAGACGTTGCCCACTCCGTTGCCGTTTCCTCATCAGTTTCGGATGAGGAACCCTCTGATGAGGACGTTGCTGAACAACAAGACGATCAGCCCCCAGCCCTGCTATCCATCCAGAAGATGCTGAAGAAGGAACGCTGCTCAGTCAGGCTGTGGATGAGTCTGGTAGGGACGCTGTCATCCGTGGATCAATTTGTGTCACTAGGAAGACTACACCTCTGTCCTCTTCTATACCATCTAGCTTTTCACTGGAAAAAGGACAAGACGCTAGAAGCGGTCTCGATCCCGGTTTCCGAAAAGATAAAGTCTTGTCTGACTTGGTGAAAGGACAATATCAACCTAAGAGAGGGTCTTCCCCTGACTGTTCAGACTCCCAACCACGTTCTCTTCTCGGACGCATCGGACGTGGGCTGGGGTGCGACATTAGACGGTCGGGAATGCTCGGGAATATGGAACTCGAGTCAAAGGACAATGCATTTCAACTGCAAGGAGCTACTGGCAGTACGTCTGGCCTGGAAAAGCTTCAGGTCTCTCCTTCAAGGCAAAGTGGTGGAGGTGAACTCGTACAACACCACGGCTTTGGCGTACATCTCCAAGCAAGGAGGGACCTACTCTCTGACGTTGTACGAGATCGCAAGGGACCTCCTCACCTGGTCAAAGGTCTAGACATATCACTAGTAACGAGGTTCATCCAAGGCAACTTGAATGTCATGGTAGATTGTCTCAGTCGGAAGGGACAAATAATTCCAACAGAATGGACCCTCCACAAGGATGTATGCAAGAGACTTTGGGCCACTTGGGGCCAGCCAACCATAGATCTCTTCGCAACCTCGATGACCAAGAGGCTCCCAATATTTTGCTCACCAATCCCGGACCCAGCAGCAGTTCATATAGATGCCTTTCTCTTAGATTGGTCACATCTAGATCTATATGCATTCCCTCCGTTCAAGACTGTCAACAAGGTACTGCAGAAGTTCGCCTCTCACGAAGGGACAAGGTTGACGCTAGTTTCTTCCCTCTGGCCCGCGAGAGAATGGTTCACCGAGGTACTTCGATGGCTAGTAGACGTTCCCAGAACACTTCCCCTAAGGGTGGACCTTCTACGTCAGCCACACGTAAAGAAGGTACACCAAGGCCTCCACGCTCTTCGTCTGACTGCCTTCAGACTATCGAAAGACTCTCGAGAGCTAGAGGCTTTTCGAAGGAGGCAGCCAGAGCGATTGCTAGAGCAAGGAGAACATCCACCCTTAGAGTCTACCAATCGAAGTGGGAAATCTTCCGAAACTGGTGCAAGTCAGTATCCGTATCCTCGACCAGTACCTCTGTAACTCAAATAGCTGACTTCCTCTTATATCTGAGGAAAGAACGATCTCTTTCAGCTCCCACTATCAAGGGTTACAGAAGCATGTTGGCATCAGTCTTCCGTCACAGAGGCTTAGATCTTTCCAACAATAAAAATCTACAGGACCTCCTTAAGTCTTTTGAGACCACGAAGGAGCGTCGTTTGGTTACACCTGGTTGGAATTTAGACGTGGTACTAAGATTCCTTATGTCAGACAGGTTCGAACCGCTACAATCAGCCTCCCTGAAAGATCTCACCTTTAAGACTCTTTTCCTGGTATGCTTAGCCACAGCTAAAAGAGTCGGTGAGATTCATGCCTTCAGCAAGAACATCGGATTCTCATCTGAAACGGCTACATGTTCTCTACAACTTGGTTTTCTAGCCAAAAACGAGCTGCCTTCTCGACCTTGGCCAAAATCGTTCGATATTCCAAACTTATCGTATGGTTGGAAATGAACTAGAAAGAGTCTTATGCCCTGTAAGAGCTCTTAAGTTTTATTTAAAACGAACTAAACCTGTACGAGGCCCGTCTGAAGCTTTATGGTGTTCAGTTAAGAAACCATCTTTGCCTATGTCAAAGAATGCTTTATCCTATTTTATCAGACTGTTAATACGAGAAGCTCATTCCCATCTGAATGAGGAAGACCAAGCTTTGCTGAAGGTAAGGACACACGAAGTTAGAGCTGTCGCAACTTCCGTGGCCTTTAAACAAAATAGATCTCTGCGAAGTATAATCGACGCAACCTATTGGAAAGCAAGTCAGTGTTCGCGTCTTTTTATCTTAAGAATGTCCAGTCTCTTTACGAGAACTGCTACACTGGGACCATTCGTAGCAACGAGTGCAGTAGTGGGTGAGGGCTCAACCACTACAATTCCCTAATTCCATAACCTTTTTAATCTTTCTCTTGAAATGTTTTATTGTTGTTTTTGGGTTGTCCGGAAGGCTAAGAAGCCTTTCGCATCCTACTTGATTTGGCGGGTGGTCAAAGTCATTTCTTGAGAAGCGCCTAGATTAGAGGTTTTGATGAGGTCCTGTTGTATGGGTTGCAACCCTTGATACTTCAGCTCCTAGGGGTCGCTCAGCATCCTAAGAGGATCGCGAGGCTCCGTAAGGAAGACGTACTTAAAAAGGCAGAGTAATTGTTCAAGTCGACTTCCTTACCAGGTACTTATTTATTTTAAGTTTGTTATTTTGATAACTGCTAAAATGAAATAAAAAATCCTTAGCTCATAATAATGTAAACATTTATTGCTGGTCTCTACCCACCCCCCTGGGTGTGAATCAGCTTATATAATCACCGGCTAAGTTAAATATTGAAAAATGTTATTTTTATAATAAAATAAATTTTTGAATATACTTACCCGGTGATTGTATATTAAAGGACCCTCCCTTCCTCCCCAATAGAGACGCAGTGGACCGAGGAGAAAATTGAGTTCTTTGTTTACATTGAGTACTGAGTACCTGCACGACAGATGGCGCTGTTGAAGTACACCCCCTACCTGCATAGCGATCGCTGGCGGATTTTTAACGTAGAGTTTTCTGTCGACCAACAGAGTTGCAGCTTATATAATCACCGGGTAAGTATATTCAAAAATTTATTTTATTATAAAAATAACATTTTTCCTAACTATACAAAACTAAGTCTTTTAACTCGACTAGTTTCCTCATCTACCCGTAAATTTAACTCGCCTATTAGATAATATCCTGAGTAACTAATAAGTACAGTGATGTATTTACAGGTGGTGACAGGAGAACATGACAGAAAGGTTGAAGAAGGCACAGAACAGCGTATAACAGTTTCGTCTTTTGTGAAACATCCAGACTATACATAGTGAGTGAAACTACTTTTTATGTTCCCGACCATTTGTTTTTCATGCATATTTAGATATTTGTTTGTAAATTTACAACTAAATGTGTGTCCATATGAATTGATAAAAACAAACTGGTTTGGGCCAATTGACTACGTCAAGCTTTTCAGCTTTGTAATCTGGCTTGGCTGAACTGTTTGAGGATAATGGTGATGTGCAGTACCCAGCCCATCTTTAGAATGTGTTTATGGTTTTATACAGTACAGTACCCATATCTGTATTGAAGATTTGTGGTCCTATAATTTTCATCAGTTTTCTGATATTTACAATAGGTCATTGTTGCTAACCCCATATTCAAGGATTGTTTGTAAATTTCTCTAGCATCCAGGTGAAATAAATTTAAACTTATTTACCCCCTAAATTTCCTTTTCATTTCACTTGTAATTTTTTACTGTATGGTCTTATTATTAGCTTTATATCATCTCCTCCTCCTCTGCCTATGAAGCAAAGGGCCTCAGTTAGATTTCGCCAGTCTTCTATCTTGTGCTTTTAAATCAATACTTCTCCATTCATCATCTACTTCTCACTTCATAGTCCTCAACCATGTTGGCTGGAGTCTTCCAACTCCTCTAGTGCCCTGTGGAGCCCAGTTTGACATACAGTACTGTTAAACATAACTAAGAATGTTATCTATTCATAGCCATACAATAATTTGATATCAAAAGTTTGACATGGAACTTGGTACAATATTTTATATTCTTAGTAGAAATTCGGTATGAAACTGTTTCATAACTATGAATTACCCTATGTTCACTTATTTACTTCCTTATTCCACAGCTGGCTGACACCATATCAAAATGATGTGGCACTTATTCACTTGGGTACTCGTGCAGTTCTCGACACCTACACACACTTGGCACCTATTCCAGATAAAAGCATAGATGACATTGGAGGTAAGTTCTATTTAGAACTTTGTTGTATATCACTAAAGTTTTTGCTACCCCACTTGTTTAGTTTATCTTGACCTATATTTATTATTTTTTTTAAATAGTTGTATTAATACGGTAATCTAAATTTTGAGAGCTTGAGAAATTATAGCTCACATTTTCCCTCTACATTTAAACACTAGATTTTTGTTCCTAAGTGTAGGCCTACATTTATTCTAGTTCGCAAGAATATTTATATGTCTTAAATTTTTATTCGTGGAACATTTAGAGCAAGGTAATAGTAATCTGAATTTTCAAGTGTTGAACCTCATGGTAATTTCTTTGCAAGTATCTTTTATGCTACCTAATAGAAAGGAAAGCATTACCATTTAAGAGTTGAGAAAAAATTTCTCAGATTGGCAGCAAGCAATTAAAAACTCTTATGCCTCACAGAATTCTTGCTAATCGTGTGTTGCCTTCATGTGATTCTTAGTGCATGGTGGAAATTAAATCCCTGCAAAACTCCAAGTATGATTGTAAATAGGTCGAGGACAGTGGCTCCTCAACATCCAGATCTCTGCATTGAAAATGTTTCTTTAACTTTGTGTGACTTTTAAAATTTAAGGTGTGATTCTTTATAGCAAATTTACTTTTGAGAAACACATTCAGACTGTATCTTCTTCAATTGCAAAAAAAAAAAAAATTGGCTTTTCTAGAAATTCTTGTAAGATATTCAGTGACCAATCTATTTTGAAGAAAAGTTTTAATTCTTTCATTCTGCATTGTTTTGAGTATTTGTTCTCCTGTCTAGTTTTCTGCTGCGGACTTGCATCTTAATTTGTTGGACAAGAATTTGCGGTCTATCAAATTTCTTATTCCTGATCTAGATATTAATATCTGACACCATTGTTCAGTTAGTCCGTTATGCGTGTTGCATAAGATTTTTCATAATTCTGACCATTCTTTGCATTTAGATCTTCCTGGATAGTACCACCCTGTTCATGATGATAGGTATGCAGTTAATTCTAAAAGTCTGGCCTTCATCTTAAGGCTCAATACTACAGTATTCTAGATGCTTTATTCCAGCTGTGACCAAGTTGTGGAATGATCTTCCTAATCAGGCGTTGAATTGGTGGAACTTCAAATGTTCAATCTTGCAGCAAATTTTTATGTTGAACTGGCTGACATAAGTCTTTTTATAGTTTATACAGTATATGAAAGATCTATTTTGATGATGTTACTGTTTTTAAAGTGTTTTATTTGTATTGTTTATTACTTCTCTTGTAATTTACTCGTTTCCTTTCCTCACTCAGCTCTTTTTCTTTGTTGGAGGCCCTGGGCTTATAGCATCCTGCCTTTCCAACTAGGGTTGTAGCTTAGCTGATGATGATGATAATAATAATAATAATAATAATAATAATAATAATAATTATGCTAATGGAGTTTTGGTGTATAGAAGGCCAGTAGTGAAAGAAAAGTAGATGTTATATTTAGCATTTACGGTATTCATAAATACATTTTACATTTTAAATTTTGAATTTGCCTTGGTCTATACTTTATGTAAGTGAACGTAAATTTTACCATTTCTAAAACTTAATCATTGTTTGCAAATTTCAAATATTTAACTTAGCCGGTGAATATATAGCTGCAACTCTGTTGCTCGACAGACAAACTCTACGGAAAAAACTCGCCAGCGATCGCTACACAGGTTGCGGGTGTGCCCAACAGCGCCATCTGTCGACCAGATACCCAGCTCTTATGTAAACAAAGACTCAATTTTCTCTCTGTCGACGTGTCGACAAGACGTACTTTACTCGCTGTTGCTAAACTGGAGTTTTTCACATCATATTGGTGAAGTACTATATTCTGGTTTTGAGCTTTCGCAATGCAGGTGTTTTATCTTCATCTTAAATCTTGAACTCGTTTTGGATAGATTTAATTATGGTGACAAAGAGAGTATGGACTTTCTTTCACTTTTAAATGGCCGACCCTTCCCTTAGACGGAAGTGTGTTTAGGCTTTTAGTAATTATCTTATCACGTTATAAATTATTTATAGATTTTCCTCTATATATTTTATATCTCTCCGCCTTTATTAGGCCTCTTCGATTAACTTTCCATTTTTTATAAACATATAAAAATAAATTTTAATGTTTTGTTTATATGCGACCTTTCCTGAGAGTAGGCGGTCCTAACTTGGAAACCGAAGTTAATCAACGTTGAGCCCTTTATATCGTAAAAAGCTTTTAAAGAGCTAAGGATTTAAAACTTTTTAAATGTAATATTTTATGAAAGAATTTCTTTGATAGTCTTCGTACTGTTTTCAAAGATGAACTAACGTTTAGTTTATTTATGCTACGCTGTTGTTGACGTTCAGGACGTTCAACATGCGCTCTATCGTTACGATAGAGAGAGAGTGTATCACGGTTTCACTTTGCAGTAAGAGTAAATCGATTCTGACGTTTTGTTCATTCTTTCTTAGCTTAAATGTTTTAAATTCTATTTTAAAGGAACTTTTTATTTGAAAAACCTTTCAGTTTTTTCCTTTAGTCAAATAACATGTTTTTTTGACGAAATATAATTGGGCTCTTCTCTTGGGTGCGAAATCAAGAGAGAAAGAGAGAGAGAGATAGAGACGGAGGGAGAGAGAGGAGAGAAAACGTTCCGTTCAAGCGGGTAACGTTGTTCTCGAGTTACTCTCGTCCCTAGTCTCTGTACGGGGAGGAAGGATAAAACGTTTTTAGTTTTTTATTCTCGTCCCCAGGCTATGTGCGGTCAGAGATTGAAAACGTAGTTTATATGAACTAGTGTTTAGTCTCTTTCCCAGCCACTGAATTTTTTATCTTAAAATATGTTTTCTGTTTTTTGTTGGTATTAATGAGCTTGCATTATACGACTGATTTCGCAATTACTACCTTTTAATGAAGGGTAGAATTGCGTGTTTCAGGTAGAAATCAGTAAAAGTTTCGATTTCAGTGAAATAAGTGCAAAACAGAAAATCGAAGTGATAAAGTGATATGCGCAAAGTGTTACAGTGTTGCGTCCGAGGGTTCGTCTGTTCGTGCCTGTCGTTCACCTAGTCCGGGACCTCTTGCAAGCTCCCAAGCCCAGGGGAGAAGTAATGTCGAACGACTTATGGGTTCGAGAGGCCTTGATCAACGAACAGACGTTTCCCTCTATGGTATCGGGTGTATCTTACCAAGATCTCCCCTACCATAAGACGAGAGAGACGTTTTTTCTCCTCATCATCCGAAGGCTTTTCGCATAAGAAACCTGTCACAAGGTTTCGAAGCCCTTAAGCGAAAGCCAGTCCTTTCAGGACAGGTCCAGCGTCCTGGTTACAGCCATTAGGACAGCTCTGACCCTATGCAGTCATCGGATAACTGCTCGCCGCCTAACAAAAGCGTAACACAGACTCCGAGAGTCTTTTTTGTTGGCAAAGTGTTGCGGTCACAGACGTTACCCTCGTCTCTTACCACAACCATTTCCGTTGATCCTTAATGGGTTGTATGGCAAGACATGCAGAATATGCTTGCCTCCCTTATGGAAGACTATTCAGCCGATTAGTCCGTTGAGTCTAGCCGTTTATCTCATCGATATCCTGGCTTTCAGCCAACCTAACGTTCCTTTGTGCTTCCTGTTGACGTTGGCGTAGCTAAGTCACGTCAGTCAGGTTGTTTAGAACCACACTCGATGCGGTCTCGTGTGGATTTTCAGCCGCATTTGGACGTTAGGCCACTTGCTGATGCTCCTGTTGACGTTCAAGACGTTCGCTAACAATCGGAGTTGACTTGTTTTGACGCTGTGCGTCAACCTCCGCTTTCTAGAGTTGTTTTGACTGCTCAGTCTAGGCAGTCAAAGCAGTCTCGAGTGGACGCTGTGCGTCCTCACGCACCTGTTGTGGTTGACAGTTCAGTTGTTGACAGTTCACAGACTGTCAAGCAGTTACATGACGTTGCGTTCTGGTCCGCTACTAATGCACCAGTGAGTGTGGACTCTGCTTGTAAAGCATTGCCACCACGGTAGGTCTCTCCCTTGCTTGAGACTCAGCTTTTATCGGACAAGGTTCCTGTAGATGAGGAAGTTGCTGTTCCCCCTCCTACTGATATTCCCTTGAGGACTCTGTCAGATGGAGAGGAGCCTAAAGCTGCTTAGCCCCCTATGGACTTTAATTAAATCATGATGATTTTTTTTTAAGGATCTTTGTCCGGATCTTTTTGTAACTGCTGCTCCTCGTTCGCCTAAACGTCAGAGCTTACACTAGGCCTAGCTACTTCGAAGCCGTTGTTTTTAAGCTAGTGCTCTCTCGCTCTCCTAGAGAGCTTTACGTTGGCTAGGCGACTGGTTTATCACCAGGAGGAGTTTGGGGGATACAGCCTTTGCTTTCCCTTCTTTTAAACTGGCTTATAGAGCGAGAGTCTGATATGACACGAGAGAAGTTCTCGGCTTGGGAGTTCATGCCTCTGCCCAGATAGACTTCTCAAATCTCGTAGACTCTCCCTGGCGCCTGGCCAGGAGACGCTCCAAGTTTTTTACAGGTCAACTTCACAGCTGTTTTCGAGCCTTTGAAGTTTTGCTGTACAATTATGTCATGCATAAACAAGGCTTTCAGGGATGGAAAGCGGTACCGCCTCAGTCGCTAACCCCGTCTGTTGCCGCACCTGCTCCCGTAGACCCTAAATGGGCTTTGCTGCAAGACATGCAGTCCAAGCTTGCGTCCTTGATAGAGGACTTTAATGCGTAGAAGGTTGCTGCCGAACCTTCTGGCCAACAACCTTCCAACCGGTCGGTTGTGCGCCCTGTTGACGCTGAGGTAACCTTCTCGCGTCTGCCAGTTGAGGTGGTTCCTCCACCGATGCGACTCAGTGTGGGTTGCCAGCCGCACGTTGACGTTAAGCGACGCTCGGAGGTGGTTGTTAACGTTCAGGACGTTCAACAACCAGCAGAGGTGACTTGTTTTGACGCAGTGCGTCAACCTCAGCAACCCGGTAGGGTGTTGACTGCACAACCCAGACGGTCTAGACAGTCTCGGGTTGACGCTGTGCTTCCTCGCGCACCCATGGTTGTTGACAGTTCACAGACTGTGCAGCAGTTCCATGATGTTGCGTCCGGCTCCGTCACGCATGCACCAGTGCGACCGGACTCAGCGAGCCAGACGTTGCCCACTCCGTTGCCGTTTCCTCATCAGTTTTCGGATGAGGAACCCTCTGATGAGGACGTTGCTGAACAACAAGACGATCAGCCCCCAGAATAGATCAAGCCCTGCTATCCATCCAGAAGATGCTGAAGAAGGAACGCTGCTCAGTCAGGCTGTGGATGAGTCTGGTAGGGACGCTGTCATCCGTGGAACAATTTGTCACTAGGAAGACTACTCCTCCGTCCTCTTCAATACCATCTAGCTTTTCACTGGAAAAAGGACAAGACGCTAGAAGCGGTCTCGATCCCGGTTTCCGAAAAGATAAAGTCTTGTCTGACTTGGTGGAAGGACAATATCAACCTAAGAGAGGGTCTTCCCCTGGCTGTTCAGACTCCCAACCACGTTCTCTTCTCGGACGCATCGGACGTGGGCTGGGGCGCGACACTAGACGGTCGGGAATGCTCAGGACTGTGGAACTCGAGTCAGAGGAGCATGCATATCAACTGCAAGGAGCTGTTGGCAGTACATCTGGCCTTGAAAAGCTTCAAGTCTCTCCTTCGAGGCAAAGTGGTGGAAGTTAACTCGGACAACACCACGGCCTTGGCGTACATCTCCAAACAAGGAGGTACCCACTCACTGACGTTGTACGAGATCGCAAGGGACCTGCTCATCTGGTCAAAAGGTCAAGACATCTCCCTAGTAACGAGGTTCATCCAAGGCGACTTGAACGTCATAGCAGATTGTCTCAGTCGGAAAGGGCAAGTAATTCCAACCGAATGGACCCTCCACAAGGATGTGTGCAAGAGACTTTGGGCCACTTGGGGTAAACCATCCATAGATCTCTTTGCAACCTCGCTGACCAAGAGGCTTCCAATCTATTGCTCTCCAGTCCCGGACCCAGCAGCAATACATGTAGATGCTTTCCTCCTAGATTGGTCACATCTGGATCTCTACGCATTCCCACCGTTCAAGATTGTCAACAAGGTACTGCAGAAGTTCGCCTCTCACGAAGGGACAAGGTTGACGTTAGTTGCTTCCCTCTGGCCCGCGAGAGAATGGTTCACCGAGATACTTCGATGGTTAGTAGACGTTCCCAGAAGTCTTCCTCTAAGGGTAGACCTTCTACGTCAGCCACACGTAAAGAAGGTACTCCAAAGCCTCCACGCTCTTCGTCTGACTGCCTTCAGACTATCGAAAGACTCTCGAGAGCTAGAGGCTTTTCGAAGGAAGCAGCCAGTGCGATTGCTAGAGCAAGGAGAGCGTCTTCCATTAGAGTCTACCAATCGAAGTGGGAAGTCTTCCGAGACTGGTGCAAGTCAGTTTCTGTATCCTCGACCAGTACCTCTGTAGCTCAAATAGCTGATTTTCTCTTATACCTGAGAAAAGGACGATCCCTTTCAGCTCCCACTATCAAGGGCTACAGAAGCATGTTGGCATCGGTCTTCCGGCATAGAGGCTTAGATCTTTCCAAACATAAAGATCTGCAAGACCTCCTTAAGTCTTTTGAGACCACCAAGGAGCGTCGTTTGGCTACCCCTGGATGGAATTTAGACGTGGTACTAAGATTCCTCATGTCAGACAGGTTGGAGCCGTTACAATCAGCCTCCCTGAAAGATCTCACTCTTAAGACTCTTTTCCTGGTATGCTTAGCCTCGGCTAAAAGAGTCAGTGAGATTAATGCCTTCAGCAAGAACATCGGATTTTCGTCGGAAAAAGCCACTTGTTCGCTGCAACTTGGTTTTCTAGCCAAAAATGAGCTGCCTTCTCGGCCTTGGCCTAAATCTTTCGATATTCCCAGCTTATCGGAGATCGTAGGCAATGAACTAGAAAGAGTCTTATGCCCTGTTAGAGCTCTTAAGTTCTATTTAAAGCGTACTAAACCTTTACGAGGCCAATCTGAAGCTTTATGGTGTTCAGTTAAGAAACCATCCTTGCCTATGTCAAAGAATGCTTGGTCAGATTTTATCAGATTGTTAATACGAGAAGCTCATTCACATCTGAGTGAGGAAGACCGAACTTTGCTTAAGGTGAAGCCGCACGAAGTTAGAGCTGTAACAACTTCCGTGGCCTTTAAGCAAAATATATCTCTGCAAAGTATAATGGACGCAACCTATTGGAGAAGCAAGTCAGTGTTCGCGTCATTTTACTTGAAAGATGTCCAGTCTCTTTACGAGAACTGCTACACACTGGGACCATTCGTAGCAGCGAGTGCAGTAGTGGGTGAGGGCTCAACCACTACAATTCCCTAATTCCTTATCCTTTTAATCTGTCTCTTGAAATGTTTTTTTTTTTATGGGTTGTCCGGAAGGCTAAGAAGCCTTTCGCATCCTGGTTGATTTGGCGGGTGGTCAAAGTCATTTCTTGAGAGCGCCTAGATTAGGGGTTTGATGAGGTCCTGTTGTATGGGTTGCAACCCTTGATACTTCAGCTCCTAGGGGTCGATCAGCATCCTAAGAGGATCGCGAGGCTCCGTAAGGAAGACGTACTTAAAAGGCAGAGTAATTGTTCAAGTCGACTTCCTTACCAGGTACCTATTTATTTTGTTTTTGTTATTTGATAACTTCTAAAATGAAATAAAAAACTCTTAGCTCATAAAATGTAAACATATATTACTGGTCTCTACCCACCATCCTGGGTGTGAATCAGCTATATATTCACCGGCTAAGTTAAATATTTAAAAATGATATTTTAATTATAAAATAAATTTTTGAATATACTTACCCGGTGAATATATAAATTAAATGACCCTCCCTTCCTCCCCAATAGAGACGCAGTGGGACGAGGAGAAAATTGAGTCTTTGTTTACATAAGAGCTGGGTTTCTGGTCGACAGATGGCGCTGTTGGGCACACCCGCAACCTGTGTAGCGATCGCTGGCGAGTTTTTTCCGTAGAGTTTGTCTGTCGAGCAACAGAGTTGCAGCTATATATTCACCGGGTAAGTATATTCAAAAATTTATTTTATAATTAAAATATAATTTTTTTATAATTCTTATCGTAAAATTGATAGGTGTGGAAAGTCAGAATTTATATAAATTTTTGTATGAGAAAAATGTTTGGGTCAGTAAGACACTGAACTACATTGATTTGGTTAGTTGTAAAGATTTTTTCTACTGAACCATGGTTGTAGAAGATACGCTTTGTTTTCCCTCTTATAACTTCTCAGAAAAACTCTCTTGCCATTCTAGGAATGTGTGAAGTTGCTGGATGGGGTAGCAAAGTAGATGGTGGTGAAGGAGCAAACATCCTCCAGTGGGCTCCTGTTCCACTCCTAGAAAATAAAATTTGCGAAGAAGCGTATTCCTCAGCACCAGATCCGAATGCTTTGTGTGCGGGGGAAATTACAGGAGGTGTTGGCACCTGCGCTGTAAGTTTTTTACTTTTATTATTCATATCCCTAGCAGTACCAGCTGAACTCAGTTGAGTCCCTTGTTAGGCTGGGAGGAACGTAGAGAGTAGAGGTCCCCTTTTTGTTTTTGTTTCTTTGTTGATGTCGGCTACCCCCCAAAATTGGGGGAAGGGGCTTGGTATATGTATGTATGTATCCCTGTAATAGTTACACTGGAAATATATGGGAAATCATTTTTTTGTAATCAGCTTTTCAAAAGTTGATACAGTACTCTACTATATTAATATTAGTTCATTTAGCCATGCTGTTGTCTTAGTAATTGCATATAAGAACTTGGAGAATTATTAACCAATGTATCTGCTAGCTTCTGTGCAAAGATATGAAATGTTAGCTTCATTTTTTCAGATAACTTAACTCTACATCTTCTTAATACTTGATCCCTGATTTCATTAACAGGCACAAATTCAAAACATTCAAATGAAGTGAGAATTTTTTGAACAAATTAAGATTGTAATGCCTACTTTATGCTCTTTCTTGCATAAACCTTAGTTATTGAAGATTCAAAAGTTTTAATACCGGGAAGAAAGGGGCTTTAGATAATTTACATTAATATGTACACTACTTTTTACTCAAGGAGTTCTTTAGAAGCAAGATATACTGCACTGCACAGCAGTAGCTCCGGTTATGGGTAACCTTGAATTCAGTACCAAGAGCATACAAATTTGAATGGGGTTACAAGCATTGCATAGACCTGCAAGTAAAAATTTTGCTGTATATGGGTATTTTTCGTGGACAAATACAGTACTAACAAGAGTAGTGCATGATGCAGAGAAATCAGGCACAGTGCCAATATGCCACCTATGCAGTGTTCACATGATTTTTACAGCATTTTTTTTTGCATTAGCTTTCATCCCCTCCTTTCTTAGATCCTAGCTCTTCCACTTTCCAAGCAGCACTCTTACTGTATGGTGCGAGTGTCTTTTAATCTGTTCTTTGTCGAGTTGTGATCACCATTGTTCATCATAAAGACGTTTTGTGCTGCGTTGTAAAGTTAGCAGTACAGTATCGTAACGATGGTCCCCAAGATATTTAAGAAAGACACTAAAAAGGAGATGATTACCGTGGAAGTGGAAAAAAAATATTATTTAGAAGCATGAACTAAGTATAGATGTGGCGAAAATACTGTATGTACAGTACAGTAATCATACATCTGTGATTTGTACAATCTGAAGGGAAAAAAAAAAAAGATATCAAATCCGTTTGTTGCAAAAAAAAAAGCAGCTAACATTGACGAAACAATGGCCACATGTTCTTCGTAATGTTGATCGCTTGCTACTTGTCTGGATTAATGGGAAGCAGTTAGCAGGAGGTACAATTTCTGAAAACATTATTTGTGAAAGAGCAGAGGTATTGTATGCTGACATTGTGAAAAAGTTGAAAGTTACCATGTATATCAGTAAAGAAATAGAAACATTTAAGGGTGTGGTTGAGAATTTCAAGAGAAGAACTGGCATCCATAGTGTTGTGTGACACAATGAGGCTGTGAGCTCGGACATCAAGGCAGCAGAGGCATTCATTGCCGAATTTAAAAGGCTCATGGATTCTGAGCCATTCTTACCACAACAAGACTTTAATTCTAACATCTGTCTTTTTTGGGAAGATGCATAGGAGGATCTTCATTACATCAGGAGCAAAGGCAATTTCCAGTCATAAGAACATTAAAGATTTGAGCGTTGCTGTTCTGTGCTAATGTTAGCAAGGATTGTAAAATTTAACTGCTTTTGGTGTATCTCTCGGGGAATCCTTGAGCCACAGAAGTGCGAGATGCAGAATCGACTAACTGCCGTGTGGACGTCAAACACAAAGGCTTGTATGACATGCATTATTGTTTGTGAAAGGTTTTCGGTTCAGAAGTCAAAATGTCTTTTGGAGAAGACCCTTCTACTCCAAGTCTTGTTACTTATGGACAGTGCTCCTACCCATCCTCCAGGCCATGCAAGAGACCTAATGAAGGAGCTCAAATTCCTCAAAATAGTTTCTGCTGCCAAACACCTCAGCAATACTTCAACTCATGGATCAGCATGTGATCTCAAATTTTAAGAGGCTTTGTATGAAAGCAATGTTCCAGTGATGCTTTGAAGTCACCTAAGGGACTTTTGTAAAGAGCATTTCCTTTTTATCAATTGCCTTAAAATGATTGACAAAGCTCCCTCGATTCTGCTTGGAAGAAACTGAATGCACATCTGAATGTTATTTTGAGGGATTTGAACCCTTGCAGGAGGCAGTAGACAACAAGACAGTGTCCTTAGGAAAGACAATGTGGTTGGAGGTGAACAAGAACTACATCAGTAATCTTCTTGAGGGACATAATGAGCAGATAACTACTAAGGCACTGATGGAGGGTCAGCAACAAGAAGTTGTGGAGGATATTTCATATGAGAAGGATGAGGGACAGATGGATAAATTCTCGCTTCAAGTGAAGTAAGGGAGATGTTAAAAGTACAGTGTGGGAAATTCTGCAAAATTGTGTAGAAACATGTCAGCTTCATAAGCTTTGGCAGGGCAAGCAGTGAATCTATTTACTAAAAATTAGTTCTACAATGAAAATAGACAATAGACAATACATTAGTTCTGAATCTGGAAGATATGAAGCAAACTTAGAGCACGGGTTATCACCATTTTCAGAAAAGAATATGCTGCATTTACTTTTTGCATGAGCACAGTTTTGTCTATACAGTATCTCTAAGAAATGGAAAACCATGTTTTATCTTTGTTTCCTAATAATGAATCATAGAGTGGACAACAACTTTTCCACAAACGTGGTACAACGCTCATACGCAAAAAGTCGTCCTTGATACCATGACACGAATAAAGTGGCTTTTTAGTCATATGCATTATAGTATAATTTGCCTCTGCAAGTGAGCAGTCTTTTGGTTAGTGGCTTTTGCAGACTACAGTATCATTCTAACACTGACTCCTTTGATTCCATTATGGATGTCCAAGTTTCTGATCGCAATGCCTCAAAAGTAACATATAACAGGTTGTGGTTCCTTATTGTTTTCTCCAATACACATCGACTGTAGTTGCTGTTTCTGGTTCCTAATTGATAGTGTTCAAAACACTAAAAAAGATTAGCCAGTTCATCAACTAGTGTCAAATGGTTCCTTACAGGGTGTAGGGAATTGCACAAGCCTGAAATGAATCATAATAAACTAGTGCAGATATGATAAATATTTAGTCATGTGGCTGAAAGAAGGACTACCTGTGCAGACAAATATTTTTTAAGGAAATATAAAAGAGGTTTGTTACATTTTCATCCTAAATAAATGCTGTATCAAGTGGGTTTTTATTTTCTCCACTTTGACTCAGAAAATCTTACGTATATGACAAAAGAAAAGGACTTGAATGAAAAAGAATTCTGAAAGCAAAAACAGCGATTGCTAGAAAATAGTTTTTCCCATTGTTATTCGGGACTACGTTTGCCGTGGTTCAACTAAGCTTCTAACACTAGCATAAGACTAATTAATAGTAAGCCACAATTTGTTATTTTTTTTTAATGAATATTTGACCCCCCCTTTTTATTTTTTTGACAATGTCAGCAACGTCCCTTGACTTTGACAATACTACGGACATCCATCAGTTGCCAAAGTTAAATTAATACTGTACTGCATTTCAAATCTGACCAAGTCCTACAGTTTAATTATGTAAAAATGTAGGAAAATTCTTGCATTTCAGTATTTTAGTATTAAATATGTACTCAGGAAAATTATTTTATTGCATTTATTACATACATTTTTTTTTATAGTACAGTACTGTATAGTATATAGATTATAGATATTTTAATTTTTTTGTATCCTTAGAATTGCCATTTTACTTGTAAACATCACAATACAGTACAGTATGTTTGAATTTATATGTGGTAAGATACTAAGAAGGGAAGGTGGTGCAAGGTTGAATGTCATGTTGAATGGAGAGTTATTTGAGGAAGTGGATCAGTTTAAGTACTTGGGGTCTGTTGTTGCAGCAAATGGTGGAGTGGAAGCAGATGTACGTAGGGAGTGAATGAAGGTTGCAAAGTGTTGGGGGCAGTTAAGGGAGTAGTAAAAAATAGAGGGTTGGGCATGAATGTAAAAAGAGTTCTATATGAGAAAGTGATTGTACCAACTGTGATGTATGGATCGGAGTTGTGGGGAATGAAAGTGACGGAGAGACAGAAATTGAATGTGTTTGAGATGAAGTGTCTAAGGAGTATGGCTGGTATATCTTGAGTAGATAGGGTTAGGAACGAAGTGGTGAGAGTGAGAACGGGTGTAAGAAATGAGTTAGCAGCTAGAGTGGATATGATTGTGTTGAGGTGGTTTGGCCATGTTGAGAGAATGGAAAATGGCTGTCTGCTAAAGAAGGTGATGAATGCAAGAGTTGATGGGAGAAGTACAAGAGGAAGGCCAAGGTTTGGGTGGTTGGATGGAGTGAAGAAAGCTCTGGGTGATAGGAGGATAGGATAGATGTGAGAGGGGCAAGAGAGCGTGCTAGAAATAGGAATGAATGGCGAGCGATTGTGACGCAGTTCAGGTAGGCCCTGCTGCTGCCTCCGATGCCTTAGATGACCGCGGAGGTAGCAGCAGTAGGGGATTCAGCATTATGAAGCTTCATCTGTGGTGGATAATGTGGGAGGTTGGGCTGTGGCACCCTAGCAGTACCAGCTGAACTCGGTTGAGTCCCTAGTCCCTTGTTAGGCTGGAGGAACGTAGAGAGTAGAGGTCCCCTTTTTTGTTTTGTTTCATTTGTTGATGTCGGCTACCCCCCAAAATTGGGGGAAGTGCCTTGGTATATGTATGTAAGATACTATATAGAACTTTTTTTAAGTGCATCTGTGTCTTGTCTTTTAGTGTTGGTATAAATTACAGGCTTCTTTCACTGTTGATATTTAATTCCACTCCACACTTGGAACCAAGTAATGTAATTTATTCTTGAAATATCTGTGGGTGCAAAAGTGTGACAATTTTAATGATGAGACTGTGATTTGTGTGGCGTTTGAAAAATATTAAGATTGCATTAACATGATTAGAGGTTCTCAGTGGGCAAAATCAGGTGCTTCCTTTTGATTGGTCACTTCAATCCAATACTTTTATACATAGTTGCCCACCTTCCAACCCCCTATATTCCTTTGTAATTGGTTCTGATAGTCACTGATTAAATGGGCCAATGATGAACCATACACCAGTGTTAAAATTGACCAGATGCTCAAACAAACTATGGAAATGTTACTGTTTTGCAACTTTTTAATTGCATATTTTTGACTAACAATTTTATTTAATGATAATTTTTTTCTATATTTAGTATAAGTTATTAATTTAATTATTCTTGTCCTTTTAGTTCTATAATTTCTGTACCTTTTCTTTATAATCTAGTGTACTGTAACCTTTATCATATACAAACAGATTTTAATCGCAATTATTATGGTAGAGTATTTTGCGCCGTGTATTTCATAAATGAAAACAATTCCATGTTTTGAAAGTGTTAGATATGGTTTGCTAAATACTTAAGATTTCCTCATTCAATTGACAGGGTGATAATGGTGGAGGCCTATTGTGTTGGTCTGAAAAAGCTGGAGTAAAAGTCGTCGGAGGCGTAATGTCGTGGCGAGAAGGATGTGCTTTACCAAGAAAACCTGCATGCTATATGAATGTAGCTAAATATATAGACTGGATTATGTCTGTGATCAATCCTTAATTCCAGTTTTTAAAGATTCTGGAATATAAATGTATTTTGAAAGTTAGTCTTTGAAGATACGGCCCAAATTCCATAAATTGAATACTGGTTTACTAGAAAAAGAAATATACATCCAGGATCAGTTTAATTTTTGGCAGAGGAATAAAAATAAAAAATGGAGGTATTTATAAAGTTCTTTCCAATTAACTAATGGTGAAGGTCCGTATTATTCTAAAAATTTTCTCTATAAACCTTACTTTTACTGTATTTATGTTTATTTGTAGCAGTAGTATACTAACCACTAACTACATAATAAATACTTTGCTCACAAACAATTAAGAGTTTGCATTTTCTTTTAGTCTGTGATATCAATTTTTTCGTTCTATGCTTGACACAAACGCCCATTAAAAGGCTGCCTAGTACCGTATTTGATGGCCTATAAGACGCACCCTCATTTCAGAAGGTCAGATTTAGTTTTAAGTATTTAAGCATATATTGTTGAAAACAGTCTAGCCCGTGCTTAAGACAACGTCAAGATAAGACGAGGTTAAAAATTAAAGTCAGATTTGAATGAATTTGGGTTATATATACGGTATAAGATGATTGGTGAATTACAAAAACTTCAGTGCATAAGGCTATCTTTTGATGTATACTTAAACATTCAAAATAGATGAAATAAAGACAATTTTATATCATGCTTTGCTAGCACACAACATGAAACAGAGACCACTGTTTTTTTTACGTTCCATCACCGATTGTAACGAACAAACGAATGCATGTACACATCTGTGTACAGTGAACCCTCGCTACTTCGCGGTTCGACCATCGCGGATTCACCACTTCGCGGATTTTTTCCATAACCCATATATATACAGTAATATATATATATATATATATATATATATATATATATATATATATATATATATATATATATATGTATGCATGTATTTATGTATATATGTATGTACAGTATATATGTAGGTATGTATATGTGTATACATATAAATATATATATATATATATACACACACACACACACATATATATATATATATATATATATATATATATATATATATATATATATATATCTAAAGTAGGAAGATGTGATGTAGTTCTAAGGGAAAAGTATGGGAAATATGTCTGGGTAATAAGCAAAGCTCTACCTCCAGTTTGTTTCTTCATTATGATCAGAGATAAATGTAAACAAAACATTGGTTGCCATTTTTTATCGTGCTTTTTAGCGTGTTTAGGAAACGCATGATATAAAATTGCCTTTAATATTTGTGCCTGTTTTAGTTTAGGGTACTGTAGTACATGCATTAAGTGTTCTGTACATTAAAAGGTAGTTTGTTAACAGTACTACGTACAAGGGAAGGTTTTAAAAGTCAAAATATACATGTTGAATAAGTAGGTAAATATGGTGTCACTACTTCGCGGATTTTCACCTATCGCGGCCGCGTCTGGAACCTATCTACCGCGATAAACGAGGGTTCACTGTATAAGTTAGCTATTGCGGCAACAGATACAGTATCTTGCCAAGTATTGATTATGTAATAATAATGTTATTAACTTCATTTTACTTACTTTATCCTTAGTAATTCAAAATAAATCAAATAAGAGCAATTTTATATCGTTTTTCTTAAAAAACGCTGCTTAAAACAGAAGTTTGATTTTTTTACGTTTCATCGCCGACAATAACAAACAAACAAATGCATTTACACAGATGATAACTAACAATACTAGGAGCTTTTAGTGAAGATGTTTTTACAAATATTTAACTTGCCATATCCCTAAAAATTTCTACATGTCGCGTAAGAGGAAAACCATTTTGTTTGCGTTTAGTCAACAATAACAAAATACTGTTAATGACAGTATGATATGACAGATGGTGCTTGATTGGAGAAAGTTAGAATAATTTGAATCATGGTGGATTTTTAATGAAAAATAAATATACTAATCTAAATTTGATTACTACCCTTATCAACGACACCATTAAAATTATCGAAGTTTATGGAAAGAGAAAGTTGAATGATTGCTGAGAACGCAACCATAACTGTTTACATTTTGTCACTGATGTTTCTAAACAAAAGTCACAGAATTTCAGTTTAAATTGCTTTCATTTTAATTAATTCATTTTTAAAGTATCGGTAATAATACAATAATACCAGCAATAAAGATAAATTAAGGATGCATGGAGTTTAGGGCAGTTAAAAGTATTGAGCGTAAGCTGGGTTAGATTAGCTTAGGCCTACGGTAGGTCTCAAACTTTACCTACGATGTATAAGGGGCAGGGCAATTTTTTGGGGCCAAAATTTTGGGAAAAAAGTGCATCCTATAGGCTGCCAAATATGGTATTTACATATCTAAACTTTATTATAAAGTAGTACTTTGAAGTCTAGGATTTTTCTCTTCACTTATGGCTAGCCGGTAGGGAGAGTTAAAAGTAGGAGACTAAAGGGAATCCACGGGGGAAAAAAAAAAAAAAAAAAAAAAACACCAGACCCATAAGATACTTTAATTAACCTTCATATTAGCATTTACAGCCTGCCTTGTAAATGACACATCTCTTTGGGGGCCAATATATTAAAGTTGTTGAAGAATTTATGAGAAATTTCACAGTACAGTACATGGATTTTCATGATTGTTAACTAACTTTAACTTTTAAATACAGTAGAGTGTTTGTTTATTCAGGAATACATTGACAGAGACAAGGGACAGTGGCAATGCCCTGCTGAGTGAGCATATATACATATTAGTGTCCATGCCCCCTCTCCACCCAAGCTATGACCATGGAGGGCCAGGCAATGGCTGCTGATGATTTGGCAGGTAGGCCTATACGCTCTACAAAACTCCCCATCGTTAGCCCACAATGATGGTGAAGTTGCAGACACTACAAGAAACTATAGAGCTTTAAGTGGGTCTTAAACCTCAGTCCAGCAGATTGATCAGCCTGAACGTTTCCAATGGGCTACCACAAGCCTTATGTTCTTTGCCAAGGTAACAATAACATGAAACGCCCACAAATTCCATAGGTATTTGTGCAACAATGTGTGAATCAGACCTAAGCCTAATGTAGGAGTTTCTCACTGTTTAAGGCATACAAGTCCACTATACTGGTGCGTATGAAAGAAGCTACTGTAACAAGTAGACATCATGAAACTTTTTATGGCTAATGTTGAACTTCTGGTGTTCGGTAAAAATTGTGGGTTAGGCGTATCATTGAAAATATTGAAGGAGTGCAATAGATCCTAGTTGCAATGACTTACAAATCGTGGCTCCCAGAGATCCCTTGCAAGTAAAAGAAGTAAAAGGAGAAGTGTACTTTCAACATTAGAATGACATTGTTTATTAAGTAGTGTTTTACTGCCAGCAAAGACATACAGTAGCTCCCCCAGCATAATCTATAACATTGTAAACCTGACACCAGGCCCATCTAGTGGGACAACAATGCACCTACCTGTATCTTTTTCTGCTCTAGAGCTGCCAAAAAGGGAGATAGCAGCCATGTCTGCATTCAAGTCCTACTCCTGGCTGAACCATTGGTTAGGGGCAGTATCCTACTTTGCAGGGTCAGAAAATGACGCAGTAATTGTGAAGTTTGCCAGGCATATGACTCGGGGATTTTCTAAATCTGAGGAATGCTAATCTCGGATAATCCACCCCCACCCCCATTAGAAATAGCAATGGAGAAATGTGAGAAGACTAGCCAGACATCCTTCTAAGTAGAGATGCAGCATCCAGACTCTCTTCTCCCTTTCAGCAAATGCCAAGACCATTCCCCCATAAGTAAACTCTTCGGTGCTGTCTGCTACTAGAGTTTGATAACATTCAGCATTACAAAAGATAGCCGGAACATTCAACCTCCTTTCGTCGCAGAGAACATCCCTCCACCCATAGGAACCGAGGATGCCGAGGCACCTATTAGGGATGGCAGATCCCCTGACTTAGTACCTGTGGAGGGGATGCCTGCAACGTTTGGACAAGGCGGCAGTTCTTCGGGGGCAGATCCCTGGGCCATAGAAGTTCTTGGCCCTCCACTAAACCCAGATTCTGATGACCCCATCGTTGTACTTAGTGGGGTCTCGGAAAGACCTCCTTCTAGATGATGTCTTAGACAGTCTCAAGTTTCTTCAGCAACCTCTTCCTAGTGGAGAAATTAACAGGAGGCTGGAGACCTGTCATAGACCTTTCCCGCTTGAGCCAGTGTCTGCTCCAAACTCTGTTCAGGCCAGAGTATTTCCATCTACAGACAGGGTGCAGCAATTGAAACTGATCGCAACCCCTTTTATTGAGAAAGAGTTCCCTCTAGCTCAGTCACCTCCCCTCCTTAGAGAAACTGGTACCCTTTGGGAGGATATATTTTAACTTGGTACACTGGTTACTAAAAAGCCAGTGGTTGCAATTTTCTGATCCCCATCATCTCTCTTGAAGATCCCTCAAGATGTGAAAAAAGATCTCTCATGGAGATTAAAAGAGTAGAACCTTTTAGCCTGGTCATCTGTACAGGTTCTAACTCCAGACTTCCTACTTTTTTTAGATACTTCTTGGCAAGGATGCTGAGCCCTTCTAAAGAAGGAACAAGTCTTAGGAACAAGGTCGCTGGAAGACAAGTAGTTACCCGTAAACAACCTGCAACTAAGGCAACGTACCTAGTGTTACTCCACTTTACAGACTATCGACTCGGTAGAGTTAATGATCAACAACACAACCATAGTGACTTGTATCAAGGGGCAATGGGTCTCGGTTTCCCACTTCCTCTGCCAGTTGGCAGTAGGGATGTAATACTTAGGCACAAGTGAACGCCGTTCATCTGTTTGATTCATCCAAGGAAATAAGAATGGAATAGCAGACTAGGAATGATAGCTGATTAAGTGATCTTTGAATCCTCTAATAGCAGAGTCTCCATCAGGTTCTGAACAAAATCAGGATGTCACAGAACCTGAAAGTAATGCTAGTTGCGGTAAGTTGGCCATAAGTGGACCGATACCCAGACTTTCTAGATCTTCTTGTAAGAGTTTCAAGAGAACTTCCAGATTGGCCAAACCCTCTGTGTCAGCCTTGCGTAAAAATTGTTTGGCCTGTCTCTTCATGGCTGGAGGTTATCTAGTACCACCTTTGAAAGCAAGACGTTTCGAGACCAACTGCGGAACAACTTTCAAGATACCTCCTTAATTTTTCCGCAGCGGTCTATCATGCAGTGGTCACTTTGCTGAGATTGGTGTCATAGAAGGAACATTACTTTGTTCTAAGCCACTATATCATTGATTGCGGACTTTTCAGTTTTTCTAGGGAAGGAGAAACCTTTCTGTCACAGCAGTAAAGGTTATTGATGTCTTGAGCCAGGTCTTTAGACTGAAGGGAATTGACCCCTCCTCCTCGTGGGAACTCTTGGCTTTGATCAGAAGTTGTGAACAATCTTGCTTACCTCAGGAACTCAAGCACTCACCCGGGAGTGTGTTAAAGTTTCATTTATACCCGAATTCATAGCTAAGACTCAAAATCCATCAATTAATGATAACCAATTTGACTCCTTGAAGATTTCAGCAATCAAGTTGGTAATTGATGATCTGGACTGTTTGTTACTTTGTCCTATAAGGGCAGTCCACTTTTATCTAAAGAAGACTACACCTTTTTGTCTTAAAATCCTAAAATTGTTTATAACTTCAGGTCGAAATAAGATGGGAACAACCAACAACACCATTTCTTTCTAGTTACGAGAAACTATTATGACAGCATGCAAATCTTTGGGAGAAGCATCAACTGGACCCCCTCCCAAGGCTCGTGATGTGTGGTGTTGCTGCAACCTCAGTGTTCCGCAAAAAACACTTGGTGGCACAGGTGCTTAGTACTGGTGTCTGGAAAAGGCAGACCACCACCACTGCCCATTACTTAAAAGATTGTACCTACAGATATTTGGACATTCTCTTCAGATCCAGTGGTAGCTGCTCAACAGATAGTTTGATACCTATGCTCTTGCAGGACACTTAGCAATATGTCACATCGTCAGTTATTTTCAGCATGATTGTGGTACGAGAGAAACATGAATGATGCCTTCCTTCCTCCCTTTGGATCTTCTCTTCCTTGGAAGTATTTTCGCTGGTGACCACTTATGAAGGTAAGAATACCACTGATACTGTATATATTTATGATTATAAAAATTGTTCTTGCAAAAACTCAAACTTTTCAAGTTGTGGCTCTAACACTTGCCTCAAGTTCATTTGAGGCTTACATAATCACCTTGCCTCTCATCAGTTGGTCATGATAGTAAATTTTTCCTTTTGGGTCAAGGGTCAGACAGATACTAACATTGTCAGTTAGAGACTTTCCTCCACGTAAGGAAGACTCCCATTTAAACGACTTTTTTTTTAAGTAATTTGTATTTTTCGTAACTGCAAACCCGAGTCATTTATTCATATTTTCCACCTCATCCACCCCACTTCAGTCTTTACCAAGACTTAAAGTGAGGAGTAAGCTGCAGACTCCGACATTCTTACCTAGCTCAAGTGAGAAGAGAGGTCAACTATACAATATTGCCAGACCCACAGGACTTCTCAAATGTTTGGTCGTGGAAAAACAGCATCAGAGTATACTCCATATATAAATGACTTGGGTGTATATAACTAGGAAACTAGGAGGATTAATACTACTGGAGATGCCCTGACTCAGAATTCTTTCCTGAACCCGTGAGGGCAGGGTTTGGCCAGATTCACCCCTTCAAACTGTCAAATCTCAATCCCAAGTTAATCCTCCGACAGCGTACTGGTACTTAGTCTGTTTTACTCAGACCTTTATTTTTTGCTGATAACTATTTACTTGTGCTATTTTATTACCGAGGGTCCCTTCCTGTAATACTTTAAAAAAAAAATAATAATAATGTTAAACTTGTTGCTCAACTTATTGGTGAATCAGTTACAAACTCCATGGAATAATGAACTACAGTAAAGTCGTTGACCTTTATAGCCGTCTTTGGATGACATTGAACACAGCTTGTGATAATCTCACAACTGTTGTTACTGATTTTTGCCTAAAGACAGGCAACTTATTTTTTTCGTACAACCAAGAGCAGCACAGGAAGGAGCCATCGCTAATGAAAGCACAATAAGGGTTACCGTCTCTAAACAAAGGTCTGAATAGAACTGACTACAAATTCCAATACAGTGACAGAGATTAACTTGAAGGATCAAGAACTGACAGTTCGAAGGGTAAAAACCTGGCTTCCCTTAATCCGGGTCAGGGCATCTCCAGTTATTTTTCCTCCAAGCTAGGAAACATACAAATTAATTTATAGATGTATTGTGTTTTTTATTCTATTGTCTAAAAAATGTAAACGTTCTTGAATATATGAGTAGACAAACAATGAGATTATTTTTTGGATTCTGATATGATTTTTTTTAAACTGTAAGAAAACAAAATGTAAAATTAATTACAGTATAGAACATACAAAGCTATACAGTATACCTAATGGTAGTTGAAAAGTTTTACATGAACAATTAACTTTACTGGAGGCTTATGTTGCCAGTCCCCAATACTGTACTGTACTTTCAAATAGTAATTTTGTAGTGTGTTAGTTATTTTGTAAAACAAATTTTCATAGCTTATTATTTCTATTCTATTCTTATCCATTACAGTATTTGTAAAATATTCTTTAAGTGCATGCTTGACATCAAGAAAGTGAAAATCAGTACACTTTCCACTGGTGTGACGTTGTGATCTGTAACCATCTTTAGATTGCCTATCGTCACTGCTTTGTGAAAGTTTTCCAGACAGATTTTTAAGATGCAATCAGTGATTTGAATTAATATTTGACTTACCTGGCTGACAGGGCTTTGCTAGTGTGCTCTTGTTAGATACTTTGCAGTGTTTATTATCTTTGATTCATGTAATCTTTAGTTGTCTCTTTCTTCTGACTGTTAAAACATTCAGGGTAAACTTTCCTTCATGGAACACGTATCTTCACTCAATGTGTGTTGCAGAATAGATCTAAGGTGTGTTGATGTTTTCTGATGAATATAAGAATAGGATAGAGGTTTATCTGATATGCTTAAAAACATTTTAATGATAACCATGAGGATAGAGTAATGATTTTCTATTAAGTTTAGGAATGAGTTTATTTTTTATAAGGAGATACCCTTCAAATAGCAACTTTTCATAAATTTGGCTTTCGGTCAGTGGTTCTTCTCTCGATTTCTCTTAACACCTGCAACCCTCCTGTAATTCTCTTAAGAGTGAATTTTCTGCAGGACATTTGTATGTTAAAGAAAATAGTCCCATTGTTTAAGGTGACCCATGTGCGAGTGTACTCGGTTCTTCATATGCTGTTACCCCAAGTTGGTTCATCAGCTAACAGAGCTAAGAGTCTGGCAAAATCAGCAGGCCCATGGATTCTTACTACCTCACTCTCATTGGGTACAATGTCAATTTAGGGGTCATTCATGCCCAGTCATATCGATTCTTATGTAGCCTCTTTGTTTTGAGGGCAATTTCTAACGTGCTCTTACACAATCATTTTCGGATTAATCATAGTTTTCCTTGCTTGAACACTAGTTTGGCAATTCATCATTAGTCATAATTGTTCACATTTCAATTAAAATTGCGCTATTCACTACATCACATGATGTTAGTCAGAATTGCTCCTTGATGATATTGATAAGCACCAGGCATTTTGTGCTGCCATAATATTAACTCTAGGTTAGTTGCTATGTGGTAAGAGTGAGATATGTGTTAGCTCCTCCTCTGAGGAATCCAGTGTATCAGTTGACAGCTTTAGGTTGATTAGATGTATTGTACAAACAATTGTGGAAATATCATAGAAGTTATACTACCTTACCACAGCTGCCCCCTCAGTGTTCAAGAAACCTGTAGCTATTACGTAAACCATTTTGCAGACTTCATATGGATTGTAAGGAACAAATGCTGTTTTCTACCCTATTTAAGCTTTTCTACCGTTTATTACCTTGTGTCGATAATGAGCCCCACCGCTTATTTAGCTGTGCTGCAGTGCAACCAACCAAGGTTTCTTCAAGTCCCTTAGGCTAAGGTTCTTGCCCTTATTTTAATGTATTTATCTGCTTCTCAGTGCCTGCTCCTGTCACCACTTCTGCACCCATTCAAGTACATATTTCCAAGGAGACTAAATTGGATGACACAAGTACAGTAATTATTGAGTTAACTTTTTTTTTATTTTCTTTATTCACCAGGAAGTTTTATGATACTGTAGACATATGAATAATGGCTCTTTAAACTTACAAATTGTCAGTTTCCAAGAAGTTGAGTGAATAAGAGTTTGGCACTTGGTGTGTCTTTTACAATGCACCAATAACAGCATTACTATTGTGTTAACAACTGCATTTTTTACTTTGTTCTCTTTACCACTTTAAAAAAAATTTTGTTGGCAAGGTTTATTAATCTAGAACTGCAGTTCAGATCTCATTAAATTGTTATAAGTAAGGACCCATTAAGCAGATAAATTAATTTATTTCCCAAATCCAAGTGTTATGGATAGAATAAGATTCTTCAAGAATTCAAAACATTTATTGTTTTGATGTATCCCAAGAATCCCAGGCAAACTGTCAGTATTCCAAATTACAATATTATATATAAATTATAAGCTTGGTCTAAATTTGTGCAGTACTAAGATGGTTTTTAAGAAAATATCAATGTTATGGCAAAAACATTTCATCATTCAACATTCCTACCTAAAGTACTCATAAATTTTTGCAAAAATATATTAAGGCTACAAAAAGCTTAACAAAAGTATTTAACTTTATATAACCGAGCATCTAAAAAATCTACATGGCAAATCTTAAATAAAGGTTTCTCATGTTGAGTAAGGCAAGGATATTGTCAAGAAAATAGTACAGGTATATCAAACATATTCTCAAAACATATAAGGTTTGCTGAAAACTTATTTTACATTTTGCCGACCGTTTCAATTCCCAGAATTGCAAAACATTTTTCCATCACAACAGCGACTGCTTCGCAAAGGACAAGCCTGCCATGATTGATTTTAACAATTTTCCCAGTTTGGTCCTTCTCAACACAGTAACAAGTGTCATAAAACTCTGTAAACACTGATGAGACCTGTAAAGAAAGGAAAATTAATAGTTGTAAAAAAATTCATTTAATACATTATACTTCACAGATTTCAAAATTACTTTTTCAACATTGTTTACACTTATGACTGTATTAATATGCTAACAATGAGAGAGAGAGATTGAAAGCATCATAAAATTAAATAGAGAACAATTCATTCCAAACAACTTATTGCATGGGTTTGCAAATATCGGTAATTATCAGTTCTCGATAAGCTATTCCATTCACATTTGCACTCTTTGATGATAGAAAGTATGAGAAATTTGTCATGATTTTCCTAAAAGAATGAGATTTGTGAAGATTGTGCTAAATTTCCCAATGATACCTATTCAAAGAGAAAAAAATTATATTTTATGGAAAACATTATTTTAAAAATTGCTTTTGCAAAACTAATTTCTTTAATTGTCATGTTCTTACTGTGTGGGTTGCTGTGTGCCTGTCTTTCAATTCCACCAGCAATTGGTGTACAACCAAAGTAAACAAAGCAAATAAATTTTCTTCATACTGAGAATATAATGAACTTTTATATATTTTCATTAGCCCATTGCCATCTTCCAATGGTAGGGGTGTGTGTGTGTGTGTTTTACAAGGATTGTGGATGTCTCACAAGACTTTTTAGTCCATCCGCAGAGACTCCGTTTGCTCTTTGGTAGAGCGATTTATTTTATGCATTTAGTGACGTCTTATGATCTTGTCTAGACAACTTATTCTTGAACTCATTTACTTGTTACTGTTTACTACATCCGCTGGAAGTCTATGCCAAGTATTTGCTATTTTGTATGTAAAGAAATTGCCTCATTGAGTGATGTTGTATCTTTTCAATTCCAGTTTGTATCCATTACCTCTGGACTAATTTGTGCTAAGCGTAAGTATTTTGTTGTAATCTAAATTTGTTATTCCTTTAAGAATTTTGAAAGGCTCTATTAACTGTCCCCTTAGTCCTCGAGTTTGGTGATCAAATAAGTTCAAACCTTCCATCCTCTGTCTTTATCCAAATTGGAACTAGTTTTGTGACCCTAGCTTGTACTGCTTCCAGTCTATCTATATCCTCCTGAATACTTGGAGCCCAGAATTGGACTTCGTATTCTAGATGGAGTTTTAATAGTGATGTGTACAGCTCTGGTACAGTGTCTTTTTTAGTCTCTTTATGTAGCCTATAGTTTCTGTGCTTTATTTTCTGTTTTTATGCAATGTTAGGTGAACTTCAAATCCTTGCTGATAATAATACCAACATCTTCCTCCTAGTCCACATTTTCTATTTCATTACCTAGCAGTGGGTAATCTGACTGTAGGTTACTATAACCTATGTGCATTACTTTAAATTTCCCACAGTTGAAAGGTATTTGCCATTTTCATGACCATTCTCCTAGCTTCATTAGATCCTCTCTTAAGGCTTCTACGTCTTCTTAGTTTGCAGCATTTATGCCCAATTTAGTATCGTCGGCAAATTAGCCTAATCTACAAGTTAATCCTAAATCTATGTCGTTATTGTAGATCAGAAATGGCAATGGTCCAAGGACGAATCCTTGAGGTACTCCGCTTGTAACAGCTGCCCACTCTGAAGTTTCTCCATTGATTACAACTCTGTTTTCTGTTTGATAGCCATTCCTCGAACTTTCAGCTGACTCATCAATAATGCCGAGTGCTCTAATTTTAACCAAAATGTTTTATGAGGAACTTTGTCAAAAGCCTTTTTGAAAGCCTAGGTATATGATGTCTATTGCCCTGCTCTTGTTATAAAAGCTAAATATGTGGAAAAATGCCACAAGATTGGTCACACATGATCTATTTTGTCTAAAACCATGTTGACTGTCTATCAAAAGATTGTTTGCCTCTATAGGTTCTACTATTGAATCTACAATAATTGGTTCAAAAATATTACAAGGCACTGAAGTTAGACACACTGATCTGTAGTTTCCAGGTTCTTCTTTTGGCCCTTCTTGTAGATTGAAGGAACATTGCCTAGTTTCCATCCTTTTGCCTTTCTTTCAGAACATCTTGTAAGAGAGTGGGTCTATCTCTTCTAGCTCCATATCTTGGATGAATATCATCTGGACCTGGTAACTTAGATTTATAGAGTCCTTTAATTTTCTTTTTGACATAATCTATTGTATATAAGTGATTTTGTTTTATGGCTGTGGCCCTTCATTTTTGATAGCCGGTTCGGAAAGGGTCGTTGATTCTTCCCTACTGAATAGTTGTGAAATATGCATTCATCAGTTCAGCGTTTTCCAAATCATTTGTTACAAGATTCAAGATTACCCTCCAAGTCTCTTAATGGGCTGATGTTATTTTTTATTGGTTTTCTACTGTTTACATATGCAAAAAAAATTCTTTTGGGTTTTCTTTACTAGCTGAAGCCACTCTTTTCTCTTCATTGATCTTGGTATTTCTAGTTAATCTACTTTTCTGCCTAACTTCTTGTGCTCGGATTAATTGAAGGCTGTGGACTCCTTGATTTATGTTTCCTGTCTCTATTTCTTATTGCATTAGCTATTTCTCTGTTGAAACACTTAGGTTCTGGAGTTCCATTTGGTAATATTTTTCTATGCAGTATACATTTAACCATTTTTTCTTTATATATTTCTACAAAGGAGTTCTATTGTGTATTGATGTTCCTTGTTTTGTCACATTCTAAATTCTTGGTGTATTCCTTCAGTTTTAACCAGTTACTACGTCTGAAGTCTAGCTTTCTTATAATTTTCCCTTCTTTATGATGAGGTATATTTACCTGAAACCTAACTATTCTGTGGTCACTTTAGCCAATATTTTTCCCTACTGAAACACTGGATAATAAATTTTCCCCTGGTTAGTTTATCGACCCACTGATGGAGGAGGAATTCATTGTTAACAAATTCTAGTAGTCCATGCCTTTTAAGGTAATGGTCCAACGGTAACTTTCTTCCCATACATCAGTTGAGGATTGTATTATTGAGTGGTCTTGTGGACCGCTGAGGTTGTGGCAAACCTACATGTATCACATACTTGAGGGAGGATCGCCAATGACACTTCCCCTGATGATACATAGGTTCTTATTTGTTTCTCTTTATAATAGGAGTCAAAGCTGTTGAATGCTTTGCATCGGAGCATGCAAACGCTCACCAACAACATAGTTACGGAGACTATTGTAATCGAGTGGTATTGCTGAACACTAAGGTTGTGACAAGTCCACTTAGTTCATATGTTCATGGGGGGAGGGGGGGGGGGTTTCCCTAACAATGCTTTCCCTGAAGATGCCAAGGATCTTCTGATATTGCTACACTTGGGGAGAAAAGGTGTCCCCAACTACCTTCTTCCAGAGCAGTCAGAGCTTTGAACACAAATAATGGGTGAGACCCAGATATTTGTTGTATCAGAAACTTGCATTGCACTACAGGAACAAAACTACTAGTTGTTTGTATGATTGGGAATATCTTTGAGACAATATCGTGAAAGAGTTAACTGGGGTCTTCTAGCCTGAGTCTGGATTATACATTAGGCTAGAGGCAGGACAAGGTGTTAATTTATGATGCCTTGTTATGGGGGATTCCCTGGAAACTCTTCCCCTGAAGGTGGTAAGTTTCATGTTGTTAGTTCACAAAGTGTCCATATTCAGGATGGAGAACTTGCTTCTGGCCATCAAAGAAAGTCCTGTCTCCGCGGGCAGGGGTGTCGGAGCATTTTGTTTTTTCCCTAGACTGAGAGATAAGTTCATGAATGTTGCTGAAGGAGGGCTCCGAACATCCACGGACATGGGGAGGAGGGTTTGCAAAAGTTAAGGTACAAACTCTGCAGATCCACTTCTCTTAGTAAAATAATATGATCATCATGGGAAATAAAGCTTCCAGCATTAGGATCCCAGGGAAGGAAAATCCAGCCCATGGGTTTGTTCTCTGGCTGTAAAATAAAGGGTCAGAGTAAGGATAGTTAGATCCATAACTAAGGCTCTTCTGTTCGGTATCGTGAGAATAACCTTAGGGAATGATAGAAGACCCTTCTTCCCAACTCAATAGTAGGGGAGAGGGAATTACTCTTATGAGACCACTTTGTCCCCCAGCGGTAATGAAGGTGTCGATAGGTCTTTAAGGCAGGAAATCCTAGTGTCTCAGACCACGGCTTGTTCCAAGATCTCTTAACTAGATCTGAACCTTCATGAAGGCTATAGTAGCCATTTTGAAGATTGTCAAATGTTTCTGATCCAAAGGGTATGGTCTTGGAAATCTCTCCATACTAAAGTTAATCTAGTAGGGGTTCTCTATGACCAGAACGGCCCTCATGCTGATGAATTCTTCCCTGGGTGGGAAGACGTTACTTTAAGATTCTTATGCAATGTGTCAAGCAAACTTATTGCAACTGGTCTAAGAATGATCCTCTTTACTTGGTCCGAAAGCCTCTTCCGACTCGTCATGAGGGGTACTATGCCCATTGATCTTTCTTAATCACAGTAAGGAAAGCTGTCCATCCGACTCCCTTGCATCTTCTGATCTTTTTTTCGGAGATGAGGAAGGTGGACGTTGGTCACTACCATAGTACTGGCGGAATTTTTGTTAACAAGCAGTTTGGCACGATAAATGATTCATGGTAGAGGTATCATTCAAGGCCAAGCTTTGTTAGGAGGTATGGAGGATACAGCTCTCCTAGTCCTTTCCTGGATACGTAGTAGGTTGGCCAAGGCACCAGCCACCCATTGAGATAATAACGCTAAGAGTTTTTGTCTTAGACTGGCCATACAGTACTACATTGGATCCCTCTCTCTAGTTACAGATCATTTCATCTTTGCAGACACATACTAAGAATAGTCTGGCCTATTTTTTACACATTCTCCTCTTCCCTCATACACTAGACAACACTGAAATTACTAAATAATTCTTCTCTCAAGAGGTTAACTACTGCACTGTAATAGTTCAGTGGGTACTTGCCTGTTGGTAAGGGTAGAAGAGACTCTTTAGCTATGGTAAGCAGCTTTTCTAGGAGGACACACCAAAATCAAACCATTGTTCTCTAGTCTTGGGTAGTGTCATAGCCTCTGTACACTGGTCTTCCACTGTTTTGGGTTAAGAGATCTCTTGCTTGAGGGTCCACGTGGGCACACTATTCTATCATGATACTCAAGTTTTTATCTTTTTTTTTTTCCCCTAGTTTTTATAGGATTTATTTTAATATTATTGTTCTTAAACTTTTCTTGTAGTTTTCCCTTTTTTCCATTTCCTCACTGGGCTATTTTCCTTGTTGAAGACCTTTGACTTATAGCATACTGCTTTTCCATATTTTATTGTAGCTTAGCCATTAATAATAATAGTACTCATTGGGTCATGACTTTCAAATCGATGGTCTTGATTCTTCTGGGGGAACATCCAGATTATACCTCTTCGTAAACCTCTTTATCATTCTTACTGAATAAGGTAGATGTGATTACTGCCGTTAGGTCCTTATACCCGAGTGGTTCTTACCTAGAAAGGCTTGTAGCCTTTCTAGACTTGGGAAGAAGTACCAAAGTCCTGTTTTAATTGATGAACGGAAGAAAACAGGAGGGCCATTTTCGACTTCTCAGTGGGTATATTCTCAGGGTGTTACGTCCCCCCCCCCCCCCCCCCCCCGAGATATAGGAAGCCAAAATTTGGAGACCCTTCACAACTGAAAAAACACCATAAAACCAAAAATAGGATCAAAATGGAAAAGCTATTTGAGGCGTGTATAAGTTCGTTGCACAACCAGTTGGAACTGAAAAACTCGAGCAGTGGGGTCGTGAACCAGTAACCTGTTTTGGTGGAAGCAATGCTTGTTTAGGGACTGCTACAGAAAGTAGAACTCTAAAAATCTAATTTAAAATTTAGCAGTAGAAGCAGTCTCCTTTAGTTGGGCAACAGCACTCAACTTCAGGTAGACTTAACATTATCAAATTTACAATTTACAGTGTATACCATGTTAGTATTGTATATTATCCTATGATTTTTATGTAATGATAATACATCAATACCTCAACCAAAAAACTTAAAATTGGCATAAGAGTCCCAAGTGACACAATTGAGGGCAAATACAATATGTCTATAATGCTTATGACTGTGCTCTTGAAGAGCCTGTAACTGTCGATGCGACTGTAATTTGAGAGTAAAATGTTTTATTGTATGTTATTAACATTTAACTTACCTCATATAGAAATTCACAAAGTGGGTGTATATATAAATCTTCTGTAATCTTCACCAAGACATCAGGAAGTTTGAGAAGTGTACGCGCCAGTTTCCACTCCTTTTCATGTTCAAGTAAAACTGGTTCTTTTCGAGCTTCTGATATAATGTCCTCTCTTTTCACTCCGGCTGTCAAGTAAGAAAAATATATAATTTTGATAATAAAATTTGTTACTTCAATACTCGCTTAATGTTCATACTGATTCATCTCTTGAAGCTCAGTTTGACATTTACCCTTAAATTTTGAAGAAAAAAAAATTTCCTAGTAACATTACGAGACAAACTAGCATTTAATGGCAGACGCAAAGTACTAGGGCCTACCCGTTATTTCCGTTTCAAGGTAAAACTACAGTATTCCCTATTCCTTTGGCAACACAAGTCAGTGGACAACAAGGCTCAACTGTATATAAGTCAACAATGTACTGGAGGGGAGGAGCGATAGGTGAACCATGATATGGCGAGGGATTATTATATTCACTCTGCAAAAGACAACTGATACCTCAGCTCGTTATTAAACTTGGCTTGCTCTCCTCGACCATTATGAAAATCTAATGTCCGTTATTGTTTACAATACTGTACCCACAACGACAATTTAAAACGGTGCTTTCCCTGTTCAAAAAACAAATTCAAGGAAAAAACCTAAAATGCAAATACACTTATCACAATCTGAAAGAAGGATATGTCTTAATTTATTTATAACAGGGCTTTTATATGCAAGAATACTAACAAATCCACCAGGGAAGCCAATAAAACTAAAAAAACACTTAAAAATTCTGCAAAGTTAAGTGATTCAAAAACACTTCATACTTGATTACCTACAGATTCTTTAGTCAACCATCTTGCAAAACCTAAATTTAAATATTTTCATGTATAAGGTGCAATGATGGGGTCAATTCATATCCAAGACAATATCATGCAATTGACAAGTTTTATACAAATCAGCACGTCTGCTTCATAGAAGGCTCAAGGACTAAATGGCGACTGAAATTGTAGTGTTTTTATGAATCCGGACAATAATATATCCATTCTTATTCACTATTAAGTTGAGAATAAAGGGATATAAACAGTCTCTGAAGTAACTACGTCCACAGATTTAGAACAATGAGAAACTTCCAAACTTACCTTACTCAACTTAAGGTATTTCTCAGAAATATGATTATGAAAGGTTTGAAAAGAAGATAATCGCTCACTTTAAAGGTTTGCCTCTGTGTTTTCTTATTCTTCATCTCCCTGAATCACAAGTTGAACCAAGGGAAAATCAGCTAATTTTCCAGTTAGCTTACAACTGGAGTGGATACATGGGATACAGTCCATGTACATAGAGGACTAGTTTTGTCAATTGATGTACTAGCACCTACATTTACCCAACTTGAGTTAACCACCAGTGATGAGCTAGTGGCCGAGCCTGCAAGCGAACAGAACACACTGCCAAGCGAAACATGATCCAAATAATTAAGTCGAGTTGAAACTTCATTCAACAAGATTTAAGGGGAACATACAATATGCCATGCCATCCATTTATGTAATACGATATATTTTAGAAACGCTTACTTAAGCGCGTAGCGAGATAGGAACTAGACTATCCACTTGGTCTTCTGCCTCACAATCTAGTTTTCTTGTAAGGTTTAGCAGCAAAAGGGTATACAGTACTTGAATTTGCAGCTCTGTAAGTGGCTTTCGAATCTACTGCACAGCAAACTTTCAGAACCATAGCTAAAAGAAGCTATATTAACATGTATCCAACTTAGGGAGTTAGGTTTGTTTTGGCAACATTTTAATAAAATGTTTACACAACCATATTATCAACAAAAACAGGGATATGTATGGGGTGGAAAGGAGGAATGGGTGCTCTATCCCAAGGAGTGTCTAGTGTGAGAGCCTACTCCCCTGAGGTGAACTAATGGTTTACTTGAGCGGTGTCTTCTTTATTGCCCACGTCTCCACTCCATACATCAATGCCGGTCTCAAACTGTCCTGTGTACTTAGCCCCTATTTTCCTGTCGCATAGTACTCCACACACTTTTTTTTTCAATCCTTTGCGGGAGATTCGTAAACCTAAGGCTTGGGACCGGCACCAAGTTGAGGCTGGCTTGCCCCCCTCAGTGGCTGGGTTTCTGCCATTAACATACAACGCAATTATATATACAGCAGGCCATAAACATGGCCATTTTTTTGTATGGATATAAGTATGTATTTTTCTTTAATTTTGATTTGTTTATTCATGAAATTATGAATAATTTTGGTTTGTTTATTCATGAAATTATGAATCCATGTTCTTAATAGGTTGGGGAATTGCAATATCTTGAGAATTAAGCAGGCTATAAACCTGGCCATTTTGTCATGTGGATATAAATATGTATTTTTCAATATTAAACTTAGCCGGTGATTATATAAGCTGCAGCTCTGCTGCCCGACAGAAAAACTCTACGTTCAAAATACGCCAGCGATCGCTATGCAGGTAGGGGGTGTACATCAACAGCGCCATCTGTCGAGCAGGTACTCAAGTACTCCATGTAAACACAGAACCAATTTTCTCTCTGTCGTGCCACCGGCAAGACCTACTAAATTCGCTGTTGCTTACTGGATTGGTTTTCACAGATTTTGGTGAAGTACACATTTCTAGTTATTAGCTTTCGCTTTGCAGAGGTTATCTTCAATACATCCTTGCTTTCTTTTATTGATTTTGGATTATTTGTTGACGACTTTGGATAGATTTTGAATTCCCCTTTGACTAATTCAAGATGGCTGACCCTTCTCAAGTCCCTAAATACAGAAAGTGTAGTGCTAGGGACTGTTCAAGGCGTCTTCCGAAGGCCTCTATCGATCCGCACACCGTTTGTTCCAATTGTCGGGATAAAGCCTGTCAATTGGAAGATCGATGTGAGGAATGCGTTGGGCTTTCGGAATTTGATTTTCTCGAATTCCTGAAATATTCACGTAGGCTAGAGAGAGATAGAGTCAGGAGAAGTTCATCTCGCTCCGTTGATATTTCCTCTCCTCATGCCCCACAACCTTTTCCTTCCCCTGTAGTGGTTGCTCCTGATCCCCCTTCTAGCACTCAACAACCTTCGATGGCAGATATGATGCGTGCCATCCAGGCTCTGGGTGAGAGAGTCGAGTCATTGGCGAGTGACCGTAACCAACTCATGGCAGACATCAAGGAGTTGAAGGGTAAGAGTGCAGTGAGTAGTGACAAAGTGAGTGGTAGTGTTGTGGAAAGTGTTGTGGATAGTGTTGCGCTTGAGGGTTCGTCTGTTCGTGCCTGTCGTCCTCCTAGTCCGGGACCTCTTGCAAGCTCCCAAGCCCAGGGGAGAAGCAATGTCGTACGACCAAAGGGTTCGAGAGGCTTTAATCAGCGAACAGACGTTCCCTCCGTGGTTTCGGACGTATCTATCCAAGATCGTCCCACCCACAAGAAGACGAGAGAGCCCATTTATTCCTCGTCTGCGGAAGATGTTTCTCGGAAGAAACAATGGACCAAGGTCTCACGGCCTCTTAAACGCAAGTCGGTCCCTTCCGCGCAAGTCCAACGGCCCAGTTGTAGCCACTGGGTCAGTTCGGACTCGCTGCAGTCTTCCGATGACTGCACACCTCCTAAGAGAGGCAAAGCGGTACCGCATCAGGCAGTAACTCCGTCTGTTGCCGCACCTGCTACTGTAGACCCTAAGTGGTCTTTGCTGCAGACCATGCAGACTCAGTTGACGTCATTAATGCAGGACTTTCGTGCGGAGAAGGTTGACGCTGCACCAACCGCTAGCCTACAACCTCCCACGGTTGTGCGTCCAGAGGACGCTGAGGCTACCTTCTCCCGCACTCCAGCTGTGAGAGTCCCGCCACCCATGCGCTGCCAGCCGCATGTTGACGTTCAGCGACGCACGGAACCTTCCGTTGACGTTCGCGAGTTACAACAACAACCCAAGTTGTTTTGTTTTGACGCTGTGCGTCAACCTCCGCAACCCAGTGTGGTTACCACTACTCGCCCACAGCAGACTAGACAGTCAGGAGTAGACGCTTTGCGCCACCGCGCTGCTATGGTAGTTGCCAGCTCACAGACTGGGCAACAGTTCCATGACGTTGCGTCCGGTGCAGTCACGCATGCACCCGTGCTGCCGGACTCAGCTGACCAGCCAACTCCTACTCCTTTGCCGCTTCCTCCTCAGTATTCAGATGATGGACTCTCTGATGATGACGACGCTGCACACATTGACGACCCGCATACGGACATCGACAAACCCAAGACCACGCAACCCTCCTTGGACTTTAGGAAAGTTCTTGCACTGTTCAGGGAGATGTATCCCGATCAGTTTGTTTCTGCGGCCCCACGCTCACCTCCATCTGAGTTCGCTTTAGGCACGCAATCATCCGCGCCTGCCTTTACGAAGCTCGTCCTCGCCCGCTCGTCTAAGAGAGCTTTAAGAGTGTTGGGAGAATGGTTGCAGTCCAAAAAGCACCTTGGGAAGACAGCATTCACGTTTCCCCCTGCGAAACTCTCTTCCAGATCGAGCGTCTGGTATGCCACGGGAGAAGTTCTCGGCTTGTGAGTTCCTGCCTCTGCCCAGGGCGACTTCTCAAGCCTAGTAGACTCTCCCCGCAGGCTAGCCATGAGACGCTCCAAGATTTGTTGGACTCCTTCAGACTTAGACCATCTGATGAAAGGAGTGTTCAGAGCCTTCGAGGTTTTTAACTTTTTGGACTGGTGTTTGGGAGCGTTGAGCAGGAAGATCTCCCCTTCTGACAAGGATACTTCCATGCTCATTATGTCCTGCATGGACAAGGCCATACGGGACGGTTCCAGTGAGCTTGCGGCTTCGTTCGTTTCCGGGGTCCTCAAGAAACGGGAAAACCTTTGCTCCTTCTTGTCAGCTGGAGTAACACAGTGTCAGAGATCGGAACTTATGTTTGCTCCTCTCTCAAAGTGCCTTTTCCCAGAAGAGTTGATAAAGGAGATTGCTGCCTCCTTGATTCAAAAAGACACGCATGACCTGGTTGCGTCATCTGCTCGCAAAGCCACCCCTTTGCCTACCGTGTCTAGACCCAGGATGGACACTCCAGCGTCCAGGTTCATTCCGCCCTTTTGTGGCAGAGCCTCCAGCAGAGGAGGTGCTCGTGCCGAAGGGAGACGCGGGATTAAGAAGAAAGGTACCAAGTCCTTTAAGGGCAGAGTCTGACTGCCACATTCTTCAGACAGCAGTGGGAGCCAGACTCAAGAACTTCTGGCAGTCCTGGGAGAAAAGGGGCGCAGATGCACAATCTGTGAGGTTGCTCAGAGAAGGGTACAAGATCCCGTTTATACGCAAACCCCCTCTAGCAACGTCGCCCATCGACCTCTCTCCCAGGTACAGAGAGGAGGACAAGAGACTAGCTTTGAAGCAAGAGGTGTCCCTCTTACTAGAAAAGGGAGCTGTAGTCAAAGTCCGGGACCATCAATCCCCGGGCTTCTACAACCGTCTCTTCTTAGTGGTAAAGAAGACAGGAGGGTGGAGGCCGGTGCTAGACGTCAGTGCTCTGAATGTCTTTGTCACAAAGCAGACGTTCGCCATGGAGACGACAAAGTCTGTTCTAGCAGCGGTCAGGAAGGAAGACTGGATGGTCTCTTTAGACCTAAGGGACGCTTACTTTCACGTCCCCATCCACCCAGATTCCCAACCTTTTCTAAGGTTCGTTTACGGGAAGGTTGTCTACCAATTTCAAGCCCTGTGCTTTGGCCTAAGCACGGCTCCTCTTGTCTTTACGAAACTGATGAGGAATATTGCCAAATTCCTGCATTTAGCGGACATCAGAGCCTCCCTCTATTTGGACGACTGGCTTCTAAGAGCTGCTTCCAGTCGTCGCTGTCTGGAGAATCTAAAGTGGACCCTAGATCTGACCAAGGAATTAGGTCTCCTGGTCAATATGGAAAAGTCCCAACTGGTCCCATCCCAAACTATAGTGTACTTAGGGATGGAGATTCACAGTCAAGCTTTTCGGGCTTTTCCGTCGGCCCCCAGAACAAGTCAAGCCCAAGGATGCATCCAGAACATGCTAAAGAAGGACCGATGTTCAGTCAGACAGTGGATGAGTCTGATAGGGACGCTTTCATCCCTGGAACAGTTCATCGCGTTAGGGAGACTGCACCTCCGTCCCCTTCAATTTCACCTAGCTGTGCACTGGAAAAAGGACAAGACGCTAGAAGCGGTCTCGATCCCCATTTCCGAGAAGATGAAGTCATCACTGACTTGGTGGAAGGACAACATCCACCTCAGAGAGGGTCTGCCCCTGGCTGTTCAGACCCCCAACCACGTTCTCTTCTCGGACGCATCAGACACGGGCTGGGGTGCGACATTAGACGGTCGGGAATGCTCGGGATCTTGGAACTCGAATCAAAGAACGTTACATATCAACTGCAAGGAGCTACTGGCAGTTCATCTGGCCTTGAAAAGCTTCAAGTCCCTCCTTCTAGGCAAGGTGGTGGAGGTGAACTCAGACAACACCACGGCCTTGGCGTACATCTTATTATTATTATTATTATTATTACTATCCAAGCTACAACCCTAGTTGGAAAAGCAAGATGCTATAAGCCCAGGGGCTCCAACAGGGAAAAATAGCCCAGTGAGGAAAGGAAATAAGGAAATAAATAAATGAAGAGAACAAATTAACAATAAATCATTCTAAAACAAGTAACAACGTCAAAACAGACATGTCATATATAAACTATTAACAACATCAAAAACAAATATGTCATAAATAAACTATAAAAAGACTCATGTCCGCCTGGTCAACAAAAAAGCATTTGCTCCAACTTTGAACTTTTGAAGTTCTACTGATTCAACCACCCGATTAGGAAGATCATTCCACAACTTGGTAACAGCTGGAATAAAACTTCTAGAATACTGCGTAGTATTGAGTCTCGTGATGAAGAAAGCCTGGCTATTAGAATTGACTGCCTGCCTAGTATTACGAACAGGATAGAATTGTCCAGGGAGATCTGAATGTAAAGGATGGTCAGAATTATGAAAAATCTTATGCAACATGCATAATGAACTAATTGAACGACGGTGCCAGAGATTAATATCTAGATCAGGAATAAGAAATTTAATCGACCGTAAGTTTCTGTCCAACAAATTAAGATGAGAATCAGCAGCTGAAGACCAGACAGGAGAACAATACTCAAAACAAGGTAGAATGAAAGAATTAAAACACTTCTTCAGAATAGATTGATCACCGAAAATCTTGAAAGACTTTCTCAATAAGCCAATTTTTTGTGCAATTGAAGAAGACACAGACCTTATATGTTTCTCAAAAGTAAATTTACTGTCGAGAATCACACCTAAAATTTTGAAAGAGTCATACATATTTAAAGAAACATTATCAATACTGAGATCCGGATGTTGAGGAGCCACCGTCCTTGACCTACTTACAATCATACTTTGAGTTTTGTTAGGATTCAACTTCATACCCCATAATTTGCACCATGCACTAATTCTAGCTAAGTCTCTATTAAGGGATTCACCAACCCTAGATCTACATTCAGGGGATGGAATTGATGCAAAGAGAGTAGCATCATCTGCATATGCAACAAGCTTGTTTTCAAGGCCAAACCACATGTCATGTGTATATAGTATGAAAAGTAATGGGCCAAGAACACTACCCTGTGGAACACCGGATATCACATTCCTATAATCACTATGGTGCCCATCAACAACAACTCTTTGAGATCTATTACTTAAAAAATCAATAATAATGCTAAGAAACGACCCACCCACTCCCAACTGTTTCAGTTTGAAAACAAGGGCCTCATGATTAACACGGTCAAAGGCAGCACTAAAATCAAGGCCAATCATACGAACTTCCCGACCACAATCAAGGGATTTCTGTACAGCATTGGAGATTGTAAGAAGGGCATCACATGCTCCAAGGCCTTTACGAAAACCAAATTGCAAACTAGGGAGTAGATGATTACCTTCAGCAAACCTGTTAAGACGTTTTGCCAGAAGACGTTCAAAAACTTTAGATAATATGGGAGTTATGGAAATTGGGCGGTAATCAGTGGGACTTGAGCTACCACAAACACATTTACATAGAGGAGTAACATTACCAATTCTCCAACTAGTGCTAAAAGCTCCTCTTCTTGCTAACTTGCGCAAAATAAAAGATAACTTTGGAGCTAAGAAATCTGCTGTCTTTATAAAAAACAAAGGAAAAATACCATTTGGGTCTACACCTCCATAGGCATCAAGGTCCATCAACAGAGCTTTAATCTCACGAGATCGAAAAGCTAAACTAGTTAGTTTAGCCTCAGGAAAACAGGAATGAGGAAGTTCAAGTTTTTCATTACTCTGTTTACTGTCGAAAACATCAGCCAAAAGGGTTGCCTTTTCCTTTGGACAGTGAGTGACTGAGCCATCTGGTTTGAGTAAAGGAGGAACTGTTGCATCTACACCAAAGAGTGCAGATTTAAGGGTAGACCACCATTTATGTTCCTGAGTTGTACCAGAAAGTGTTTCTTTTATAGTTAAATTGTACTCCTTTTCAGTTGAGGCATAAACTCTCTGAGCAAAAGCTCGAAGCTGAGTATAGTTGCACCAGGTCAAATCTGATCTGTTACCCTTCCAAAGATGATAGGCCTCCTGTTTCTCCAAATAAGCACGTCTACAATCATCATTGAACCACGGTTTGTCCTTCACTCGGTACCTTAGCACACGAGAAGGGATACGCCTATCAATTATGTTGACTAGATTCTCATTCAAAGGGACAACAGGATCTGCACTATCATATAATTGTGACCAATTCAAGCACAAAAGATCATGCAAAATCCCATTCCAGTCTGCTTGGGATTTCATATAAATTTTACAAGAATATGATATATCAGGGACAGGCTGCTCAGTCTTCACTAATAATGAAATCAAGGCATGATCAGATGTCCCGACTGGAGAACCAACCTTACTAGTTATAACGCCAGGGGAGTCAGTGTATACGAGGTCCAAGCAATTACCAGACCTGTGAGTAGCTTCATTTATGATTTGCTCACAGCCTGATTCAGAGGCAAAGTCTAAAGCTCTTAAGCCATGGCAATCGGTAGGAGAGATAGAACTTAGCCACTCCCTATGGTGAGCATTAAAATCACCAACAAAGACAAAAGAAGCCTTTCTATCATCTTCTTGTATCTTAGCCATAATGGTAAGAAGACAATCAAAGATAGAATCATCTATGTCTGGATTCCGGTAGATCGAACACAAATAAAAGTTGTTATGCCTGCCACAAACTTTTATTACCTGAATCTCCTGACATCCACATTGATAGCAGGACTTATGAGAAGCAGGGTACTCGGTCCTAATATACACCGCCATTCCCCTGGCCCTAGGGATGGCATCACGTTTCAACATTATTGGCTTCTTAAAACCAGTTATAAGGAGCTCAGATGAGTGCCTCATATTAGAAACCAAAGTTTCTGAGCACAAAAGAATATCATACTGTCTGGACGCAACTGTAAGGTCTTGGATATTTGCATGAAGACCACGAATATTGCAATACAGAAGACGACATTGACGAAATCTAGGACGTACTGGTCCCGGATTTCGCTCAATGTCTCCAGACAGCATAAGAATTAATAGAAATAAAAAAGAGACATCATACTTAAAAACTAGATTAACAAGAATTATAACAAAAACAATACGTACAGAATTATAAACAAAGTGATTGATGATACCCATAGACTATAGTAAAAAGTCGGAAAAACTGGTCAACATGGAGGAGCCGATACACCATGCAAGGCTAAATACCCTCCAGGATAGCCACTTCAACTGAAGGGAGGACAGTAAGGATGGTTTTGAGAAGAAAAATAATCAGAAAAAGGAAAAGACAACCTCTTGATAAACCACCAGGCATCCATGGCCCTTCTATTAAGCCTGCCCAACACACCATTTCAAAAAAACAAGAGGAAGGAAAAAAAAAATAAGATAGAATAGTGTGCCTGAGTGTACCCTCAAGCAAGAGAACTCCAACCCAAGACAGTGGAAGACCATGGTACAGAGGCTATGGCACTACCCAAGACTAGAGAACAGTGGTTTAATTTTGGAGTGTCCTTCTCCTAGAAGAGCTGCTTACCACAGCTAAAGAGTCTCTTCTACCCTTACCAAGAGGAAAGTACACAGAACAAATTGCAGTACAGTAATTAACCCCTTGGGTGAAGAAGTGTTAAGTATCTCAATGTTGTCAGGTGTATGAGGAAAGACGAGAATGTGTAAAGAATAGGCCAAACTATTCTGGGTAAGTGTAGGCAAAGAAAAAATAAGCCGTGACCAGAGAGAGGGATCCAATGCATTAATGTCTGGCCAGTCACAGGATCCAATACCTCTCTAGTGGTAGTATCTCCAAACAAGGAGGGACCCATTCTATGACGTTGTACGAGATCGCAAGGGACCTCCTCACTTGGTCAAGAGATCTAAACCTTTCTCTAGTAACGAGGTTCATTCAAGGCAACATGAATGTCATGGCGGACTGCCTCAGTCGGAAGGGTCAAATCATCCCAACAGAATGGACCCTACACAAGGATGTGTGCAAGAGACTATGGGCCACATGGGGCCAACCTACCATAGATCTCTTTGCAACCTCGATGACCAAGAGGCTCCCAAATTATTGCTCGCCAATCCCGGACCCAGCAGCAGTTCATATAGATGCCTTTCTACTGGATTGGTCCCATCTAGACCTTTATGCATTCCCCCCGTTCAAGATTGTCAACAAGGTACTGCAGAAGTTCGCCTCTCACGAAGGGACAAGGTTGACGTTAGTTGCTCCCCTCTGGCCCGCGAGAGAATGGTTTACCGAGGTACTTCAATGGCTGGTGGACGTTCCCAGAACTCTTCCTCTAAGAGTGGACCTTCTACGTCAGCCACACGTAAAGAAGGTACACCCAAGCCTCCACGCTCTTCGTCTGACTGCCTTCAGACTATCGAAAGACTCTCGAGAGCTAGAGGCTTTTCGAAGGAGGCAGCCAGGGCGATTGCTAGAGCAAGGAGGACATCCACTCTTAGAGTCTACCAGTCGAAGTGGGAAGTCTTCCGAAGCTGGTGCAAGTCGGTATCAGTATCCTCAACCAGTACCTCTGTAACCCAAATAGCTGACTTCCTATTATACCTGAGGAAGGAAAGATCTCTTTCAGCTCCCACAATCAAAGGTTACAGAAGCATGTTGGCAACAGTCTTCCGTCACAGAGGCTTAGATCTTTCTAACAACAAAGATCTACAGGACCTCCTTAAGTCTTTTGAGACCTCGAAGGAGCGTCGTTTGGCTACACCAGGTTGGAATTTAGACGTGGTACTAAGATTCCTTATGTCAGAAAGGTTCGAGCCGCTACAATCAGCCTCCTTTAAAGATCTCACTTTAAAGACTCTTTTCCTCGTCTGCTTAGCAACAGCTAAAAGAGTCAGTGAGATACACGCCTTCAGCAGGAACATCGGATTTTCATCTGAAACGGCTACATGTTCTTTACAACTTGGTTTTCTAGCCAAAAACGAACTACCTTCTCGTCCTTGGCCGAAATCGTTCGATATTCCAAGCCTTTCTAATTTGGTTGGAAATGAACTAGAAAGAGTCTTATGCCCTATTAGAGCTCTTAAGTTCTATTTAAGACGAACTAAACCTTTACGAGGACAGTCAGAAGCTTTATGGTGTGCTATTAAGAAACCTTCTTTACCTATGTCAAAGAATGCAGTTTCCTATTATATCAGACTGTTGATACGAGAAGCTCATTCCCATCTGAATGAGGAAGACCATGCTTTGCTGAAGGTAAGGACACATGAAGTTAGAGCTGTCGCAACTTCAGTGGCCTTTAAGCAAAATAGATCTCTGCAGAGTATAATGGACGCAACCTATTGGAGAAGCAAGTCAGTGTTCGCGTCTTTTTATCTTAAAGATGTCCAGTCTCTTTACGAGAACTGCTACACCCTGGGACCATTCGTAGCAGCGAGTGCAGTAGTGGGTGAGGGCTCAACCACTACATTCCCCTAATTCCATAACCTTTTTTAATCTTTCTCTTGAAATGTTTTTTATTGCTGTTTTTTGGGTTGTCCGGAAGGCTAAGAAGCCTTTCGCATCCTGGTTGATTTGGCGGGTGGTCAAATTCTTTTCTTGAGAAGCGCCTAGATTAGAGGTTTTTGATGAGGTCCTTTAGTATGGGTGGCAACCCTTGATACTTCAGCTCCTAGGAGTCGCTCAGCATCCTAAGAGGATCGCGAGGCTCAGTAAGGAAGACGTACTTAAAAAGGCAGAGTAATTGTTCAAGTCGACTTCCTTACCAGGTACTTATTTATTTTATGTTTGTTATTTTGAATAACTGCTAAAATGAAATACAAAATACTTAGCTCATAATAATGTAAACAAGTAATGCTGGTCTCTACCCACCCCCCTGGGTGTGAATCAGCTTATATAATCACCGGCTAAGTTTAATATAGAAAAATGTTATTTTTATTAATAAAATAAATTTTTGAATATACTTACCCGGTGATTATATATTAAAGGACCCTCCCTTCCTCCCCAATAGAGACCCAGTGGACTGAGGAGAAAATTGGTTCTGTGTTTACATGGAGTACTTGAGTACCTGCTCGACAGATGACGCTGTTGATGTACACCCCCTACCTGCATAGCGATCGCTGGCGTATTTTGAACGTAGAGTTTTTCTGTCGGGCAGCAGAGCGGCAGCTTATATAATCACCGGGTAAGTATATTCAAAAATTTATTTTATTAATAAAAATAACATTTTTCTTCAATTTTGGTTTGTTTATTCATGAAATTATGCATCTGTTCTTAATAGAAAGGGGAAATTGCATTATATTGATAATTATTGGATGAATTTTATCAAAATTTAACATCCTGCCTTAGGTTTACGAATCTCCCGCATTTTTTTTAATAACCCCCAGCAAAAGTTTCAGGTAGGGTTGACCACTCTGCTAAGGTTGTTATCATCCCACCTAAAATCAACTAGCCTTGTCTTCCCTGGCTTTTCCCCTGAACTAAGTGCAAGTTTTCTTTTGTGCTTTGAACTGTTAACTTGATCATCAACCATTGAAATGACAAATTCGAAGATAATTTGTATTTTTCCTAACCATACAAACCTTAGCTATTTACAAAGGGTTATTACTTTTAGCGTAGCTGAAATGGCGAGCCATTAGAATTTAACGAGGGTGTATTACCCCCGCGCTAGTTAGCGGGGGGGTAGGGGAGTGGTAGCTAGCTACCCCTCCTCCCCCTCACACACAGGTGAATACTCACTTTCACTTAGAGGTAGGACTTGTCTTGGGGGACAGGGCTGGCGGGCAAATATGTGTAAATAGCTAAGGTTTGTATGGTTAGGAAAAATACAAATTATCTTCGAATTTGTCATTTGTTCCGTAACCGAAATACAAACCACGCTATTTACAAAGGGTGACTTATCCCTTAGGAAGGGTGGAAAGTCCCCAGCCATACTGGCTTTGGCTTTACCCGGGGACTCAGAATCCGAGTGAGTCGCACTCGAGAAAAGGAGTCCCTGCACCTCACAAGTTCCTTGCACCGCAAGGAACCATGTGGCCTACGTAAGCTTGTGTGTGAAGGAAGAAGTGTGACCCGTCTTAGGCAGTTGACCTGGAGTTCCAGAAGGAACTCTGGGTTAGGACGTTCCCAATACCACCTCGTCAGGGTATGGGGGACGCGACAGTATTGACTCAATACTCGGAACACAAGGAAGCATGGTTTACCTGCAGAGGTTCGAGGTCAGCTATGCAGAGACCAGGATGCTGCTTCCCCGTAGAGGGGATGATGAAGAAAGAAGTAAGGGCCAGACATACTTCTTTCGTTCATGCAGACTAAAACCTGATAACAATGCCCTCAACCTTCTGCTACCTGTCCAAAAAGGAGCCTGAGGTTAGACCCGCTGTTGTGTAGCCACCACAGAGCGATAGAAAACGTATCGAGACTCCTGTGGGTCACGCCCTGCAGGAAGCGGGCTGCGAAGGTCATCAGACGCTTCCAGACTCCAGCTTGTAGCACCTGCGTCACAGAGTAGTATTACTCGAAGGCGAGGGACGTTGCGATGTATCCAACATCGTGCTGTAGGGCGACGTGACGGGGGAGGGTCTGAAGACAGGTCGAGATGAATGTCCTTGAGTCCGGGCTGAAGAGGTATACTGGTGACTCTCCCCCCATGTCCTCCTTGTGTTCCCAAATCGGCTGCAACTGAGGCCAAACTGCAGCTGTTCCCAGCGCTAACCTCTCGATTCCTGTACTGGCAAGAAAGAGAAGGTCTTGGGACATCAGACACAGAATGGAGACTCAAAATCTTGAATGAATCGGACCGAAGGGTCGGGACCCTCAGATTCTGAGTCTAGCCAACAACTCAGGAGCGAGCCTGAATGTTGCCTTCCCCTCTTCCTTAGAAAGGGGGGGAGTAGTAAGAGACCAAGAAGATTGCTTACACACTGGCCGTGGCCAGAGTGAGCAGAAGACCCAAGGCGGAATACAATCCGAGGCCTGTCGTAAAAGGGTCTTGAGAAGATCTCTTAAAGGACTAAAAGTCCGAGCCATGCTCCAAGTTGGAGGTCTTCCTCCGACTAGGGCAGGGACGATAGTAGCTTCGCATGAGCGAGGATAGATCCAGCGGGCAGGAAAAAGTTATTCCTTTAAGCCTGAAGGTCAGGGAAAGGCTGAGCGACAGGCTTCATTGCCAAGAGCGGAAAGGAGTTTCCTCCCGCCGAAAGGCAATAAGACCGTTATTGCTGGAGAAGAGGCCTCACGGGAAGAGGTATATCTCCCACGGCACCAACCACCTTAGACTCTTCACTTTGCCTGGGAGACCCCTGTGGATGACTATCGCAGATGACGCGACCTCCGTACCGCGACTGTAGCGGGTTGTCTCTTCTAGAGGAGGAAGCGTAGTGTCTCCAGGCATGAAGCCGAAGCGACGCCCCGGTTCGGGAGAGATGTCGCAGTGTGGTTGCTTGAGTAGTCTGCGCCGTGGGAGAAGCTCTCCCGGGAGTTCCGTCAGGGGAAGCAGAGGGTCCAGAAACCGTTCTGCGCATAGTCCCAGTGGAGCTCTCCCATTGAAAGGTTGACAGACAACCTGGTTTTGTTGAGACCCATTGTCCGCAGACAAAAAGGAGGGAAGACGCAGGCGTCGAAGTTGTCCCACCATCACCGGAATGCATCTTGCCAGAGTCTCGGGGTCTGAGACTGGGGGGAAAACTAGCGGAAGCTTGAGGTTCCAAGCTGTCGCGATTAGGTCCCCCAGACCAGCACTTGCTGGTTACCCAAGGTCAAAGACCCCTAGGTACACTCTCTCTATGAGGCTCTGCTCGGATAGTCTGAGAGAAACATTCCCCTGCCTGGAATGAGAGAGCCGATGGTGGAATTGAGAGAATCTCAATCATCCCGGTATCTCTACTGCAAGATGTGAAGGTGTGAAAATGCGTCCCCTGCTGGTTAGCATGAAGTCGACACGCAACGGGGCGACTTGGCAGGAGCGGTAGGATCTGAAGAGGGGCCAGACTAAGGCCCTTAAGCCTGCCTGAATGATGGAGAGGTATCCTTCAGGTCTTGACCATAGGCCTGGACCGGAACATGCCCCCCCCCCCCCTTTCCTTTGACGAGTCCGAGAACCGCATCAAGAATGTGGGGAAAGGACGAGAATATCCACTACCATCAAGAGGCTCCATAGGTCAACACCCATTGCAGGTTTAATAGTTCCGCTGGTCCCATAGGGCCAGGGAGTCCGGTTAAACATTGCCTGAAGCCACCGGAACTTGGATCGCCCCACATGGAACTTATCCTGAGGCGACCGTTCGGACTATAAACGGGTCAATGAGGAAAGAACTAGGAAACGTTCCAAGGTAGGGCTGAAAACTCTGCTTGACTGAGAACAGGTACTGCGACTCTCCTCAGTCTTGCCACAGTCAACCGAAAGGAAGGCTCGGAGGATGTGGTAACAGAATCTGGCGTCCCCAGGTGGTCACCCATCCAAGTACCGACGTTGCTTAACCTCGCTGGACGGACGAGAAGCGGGGTTTCCAACGTGGTAAGGCGGTTGACTCAATATCATGGCCAGATACTCCAGATGTTGAGGCAGAGGAAGAGAAGGCTCCAAGCAAAATACCATGAGCCCACACTCATGGTCAGCATTCGGAAGCTTTTCCCGGCGCTGAAGAAGGTCGAAACCCGAGCCTACCGGAGTTGACCAGCCTTCCAAACAGCAGAGGAGGCGGAAGTCTGCACCTGAGCGGCCAAGAGGAAGGCAGGGAGAGTTCTCTGGGGAAACAAACCTGCTATGCCACGGCGGGATAGCCACACTGCATCATAAGCAGGAATACTTGCAGTTTAGGCTGAATTCGACGAGCACCCTGGAAGATGGATGGAATGGAAACTGAAAGTACCCGTCCTTCCGATCCAGGGTTAAAGGAGTCCTGTCGCCTCGTTACCAGTCTGATCGATTCTGCTGGTCTACGCTGGCCGAAGTTTGTTCGACAAACTTGATCAGGGCTGAGAGGTCGACTATGGACATCCCCTCTCAGATCCTTCCTTACAAGAAAGGATCGACTGAGGGGGCCGGGGGTGAAGCCGTCGATGATCCTAAGGAAGACCTTCGCCTAAGGTATGGATCATTCTGCCCAACCGGGCAACTCTGCTGATGCTATGGCATAGAGGTTCAGAGACACTGAATTCGCTGACAGAGACGGCAGGCGCGATATCCTTGGCTACTCACAGAGATTGTGCGGGAATGGGCATCGGGAAGCTGTCATTCGGATGAGTAACCTTAAGCATCCTCCCAGCGAAAAAACCTGCAATCCTAGAGTTCGTGAACTCCTTTTAGGACTATGCCCCCCCGGGGGAGTCTCCCGTGCCATCTGTTCCTGACAGGAGGAAACTGCAATTGGACACCTTGTCCCAGTTGTCGTAGCCGATAACTTAGGCCGACGTGGTTGAAAGAAAAGGGAGCTGGAGCCCTGCAGAGTCTGGAAGAAAGCGCCTTGGAGGAGTGAAACCGGAAGTCGATTTACTCCGCACAGCAGATGTCTAAGTCTCTGTCCTTGGGCAAAGACAAAACTCTTCTCAAGGATGGAAGGGTGTCTGAGGTCGTTGACCTCCACAGATGAGACACCCGAAGGAAGCCTTCAGTCAGCGCGTCCAGATGGTACAACATCGAGCTTGTCCGCAAGTAGATACTTAACGACGAAAGGCCAAGGTGCCTGAGCTCGAGAGGAGGAAAGTACCCTTGATCTTCCTGTAGCTTCCTTGAACCAAACCTCGGGCCGTAACCGAGGAGGGAAAGAACCTGGTAAGCTCCCAGAGGAAGAGGTAAGCAGTCACCCCTTGTCCGATGGAGAAATCTTGAACGGAAAGCCCCCCCGCCAAAAATCCTTCCAGGGCGGGAGAAGGAGAGAGTACTCGTGCAGGAGAGGGGACCCTCGAGACCGACCTCTTGGGAACCAACTTCGCCCTGGGGGAAGTCACCACGAAGTCCACTCCTCTCTTTCTCTTCAGCGTAGGAGAGACAGCCGCTGGTTTGTTACCCTGGCCGGTGAGTGCTGGTTTCATAACCCTCATTAACGCCCGTGCCAGCGGATCAAACCATGTCTGCTGCTCCAAGGACACAGAGTCCGAAATCCTCGCTAAGGTGAAAGGGATCGGGCGATCCTTTGGAGAGGACACGACGGTTCCTGCCTGAAAAGAAGGTGGGAAGAATGCTGTACTGACCTGTCTTCGTCCTGCACTACCAACCTGTGCTTGGATGGAGGTGATCCCGAGTGCCGCCTAGGAGCACGCGTCCCTGCTGCTACCACCGGCTGTGGAATTCGCCGCGAACTATGGTCGCGCAAGGGCGAACGGTCGCGCAAAGGCGAATGGTCGCGCGGGCGCACAGGCGAGTGGTCGCGCGGGCGCGCAGGCGAGTGGTCGCGCGGGCGCGCAGGCGAGCGATCGCGCGGGCGCGCAGGCGAGCGATCGCGCAGGCGAGCGATCGCGCGGGCGCGCAGGCGAGTGGGCGTGAGGGTGGGCAGGTAAATAAACACGTGTTCGAGGCGACGAACACAAGCGATGGCGTGACGGCGAGGGATCGTGCTGCCGCGTAGGTGAAGAAGATCGCTGGCGGTAAGCGATGGCGAGCAGCATGTGTAGGTGAATGATCGCGTGATAGGGTGCGATGGTGATCAGCATCCGCAAGAGGGCGAGCGTTCAGGGTTGTGCGATGAGGAGCAGCATGCGTAAGCGGGCAATCGTTCAGGGTTGTGCGATGGCGAGCAGCATGCGCAGGTGAATGATCGCGTGAAAGGGTGCGATGGTGATCAGCATCCGCAAGAGGGCGATCGTTCAGGGTTGTGCGATGAGGAGCAGCATGCGTAAGCGGGCAATCGTTCAGGGTTGTGCGATGGCGAGCAGCATGCGCAGGTGAATGATCGCGTGAAAGGGTGCGATGGTGATCAGCATCCGCAAGAGGGCGATCGTTCAGGGTTGTGCGATGAGGAGCAGCATGCGTAAGCGGGCAATCGTTCAGGGTTGTGCGATGGCGAGCAGCATGCGCAGGTGAATGATCGCGTGAAAGGGTGCGATGGTGATCAGCATCTGCAGGAGGGCGATCGTTCAGGGTGGTGCGATGAGGAGCAGCATGCGTAAGCAGGCAATCGTTCAGGGTTGTGCGATAGCGATCAGCATCCGCAGTTGAGGGTCGCGCGATGGCGATCAGCATCCGCAGTTGAGGGTCGCGCGATGGCGATCAGCATCCGCAGTTGAGGGTCGCGCGATGGCGATCAGCATCTGCAGTTGAGGGTCGCGCGATGGCGATCAGCATCCGCAGTTGAGCTAGTAGCTGGCGAACCATGTTCCTTCAGAAGTGTTGGAGAACGTTGGCGTGCCAGCTGTAACACACGTGGGCGATCCGGAGATCGCTGGCGAGCTGATGATCGCTGACGAGCTGACGATCGCTGGCGAGCTGATGATCGCTGACGAGCTGATGATCGCTGACGAGCTGATGATCGCTGACGAGCAGAAGGCTACGCGTGGAAGCCTGCAAAGAAGAAGAGTCCTTGACCCCGACCTGAACCGAAGTTCTAGATCGCGAGGGCGAACGTGGGCGCACAGGGCACGTAACAGGAACCGCAGGGAAGATCATTTTGAAAGCGCTGACGAACAGGAGAGCGCTGACGAACAGAAGGGCGCGCAGGGAAACCCTGACACGCAAGGGAAGAACCCCCGTGGGGGCAACCCTTTGCCCCGAAGGGATCGTTGTCCGCCGGGAGACTGATGTCCGTCGGAAGACCGCTGTCCGTCGGGAAGACCGTTGTCCGTCGGGAAGACCGTTGCCCGTCGGAAGACGAGATTAGACTGCTGTCCATCTGCACCAAGACGGAAGATCGAGAAAAAGAAGTTGTAGGCTGCAAACGGAGATTCAAAAAGGCGCCTCAAGCACCCTTATAGGGAGATGAGAGGCCCTTACGACGAGGCGGACGGAGGGCCTTACGGCGAGGGAGGCCAACAGCAACAGCAACAGAAGAAACCTCCGAAGAGGAGTCTCTATGAGTGTACTCTCTCGCGAACGAAAGAGAAACACTTCGTGGAAGAGACTGGTCAGCCAGTGACCTAAAAGGGGCAATCCTCCGAAGAGGAGCTCCTGCAGTTGCCCAGCCCCTTGAGCGAAACTGCAGGTGCGACCGCTCAGCACCAAGAGCATAGTCGCACGAAAAAAAGGCGAGAGAAGAACCCCCCAAAAGAGGAAAAGCTCAAGCCTGGACAGGAAAAAAACTTCCCTCGGAAGGAAAGTTATCCGCCCAAGGAGGCAAGCCTCCTGACTGTTCTAAAATGAACTGGAGAGCTGTCCGTCGACACGGGAGTACTACCAGTAGAAGGAGACACGCCCCTGACGACAATACAAGGGGGGAGGCAGCAACAGCCGAATCCCCAGGACTCAACCAGACAGCTCACACCGTTGCTATATTACAGAAACGAACTAGATCGGTAACTGTAAAAAAATAAAACAAATAATATTAGTACACATTCATTCCCCCGGGAAGGCTCCGAAGAGGAATCCCGAGGAAAAGGAACAAGAATTACACAACAGGCACGTGCCCTCACAACCACTTACACTCGCGGAAGGAGAGCTGTAACCAAAACAGAATTATAACAATTATAATTATGTAACTATGTAATTATGTAATTTAAAAATGAATGAACACTAAAGAAAAAACGAAAACCCCGAAAGGAATCGTTCTACAAGCTGAAAAATTAACAACTACAATTAGATTCATAAACTAATTGAGACAAAATGTACGGCGTAGCAACCCCACCCACACGGGAAGGAAGCTACAAGGGCGTAGTAAAACATAGTGAAAGGGTGAACGACCTCAAGAGAGAGAGAGAGAGAGAAAGACCGAAGTCAAACTCGATCGCAACCCATAAAATTAGGCCGTGGTGGCCTAACTGCCGAGGCCTCCACGTAGATATCGTACACTACACACACACATCTGAAAAGGAAACTTACTTATTTCTATACTCAAATATATATACAAACATGAAAACATGTTTACATATATATTGAGTAAAAGAAAAGTAAGCGATTAAGTAAAGACAAAACAGACAATGGCTGCCAAGCGAGGACCAAGACAGAGACGTCTGTCACAGTCCGAGCCAAAAGTGAAAGTGAGTATTCACCTGTGTGTGAGGGGGAGGAGGGGTAGCTAGCTACCACTCCCCTACCCCCCCGCTAACTAGCGCGGGGGTAATACACCCTCGTTAAATTCTAATGGCTCGCCATTTCAGCTACGCTAAAAGTAATAACCCTTTGTAAATAGCGTGGTTTGTATTTCGGTTACGGAACAAACATATTTTTCCATGAGAGGTACGTGAGTGAAACGCACTCAAGTTTCCTTTTGTGCTTTGAACTGTTTAAGCAACCATTGAAACATTTTTTTCTGAAAATTACTGTGAGTGAAATAAAAGCACTCTTCACAACGTTACTTGAATCACAGTATTGCCCCGTAAATATAGCATGACACACTACAGTATATAGTAATTGCTAACAAAACCAGGGTAAAACATCTTAATGTACAATAATAAGCAAAGAATCTGAAGATGTTTGAACACCAACAACATGAATGAGAAACTGAAAAGACAAACACACTGGAACGTCAGTTACCACTGCTAGAATGTTCTCTCCTTTACTAAGGGCTTGTATTTATTGAAGGGAAAGAAAATGGGAAATTTAAAAAAAAATTTCAAATGCTACAAATATATGTTGATTAAACCGAGCTTCTAGGGAAGAAGTAATATGAATGTAAGGGGATGATCATAGAAATATTATTCTTTGCAGTACAGAATATTTTCAAAATAAAAATGCAGTAAGTGATATATACTTACAATAATTAACTTACTACACCAAATGATTAAAATAAAAATATAATGGCTACAAAGTTTTTTAAATCTCACCTGTACGGGCAATGGAACGTATTCTTGTAAGCGCATATAGTAAATAGGCAGCTGTGTTACCTCGAAAATCTAACATTCGATCAAATGAGAATATATAGTCCCGTGACCTGAAAAAAATTTAGCTATTAATAGACACCATGGCAAAAACCAAACAAGAAATTGGATGATAATAATTTATAACTATTGTATTTCAAAAGATGTTTAGTTCAATGTTTCAGATTAATTGAATATATGGCACTAAAAAATTCCAAAACTATTTGTAAACAGATTTTCATAGGGTCAACCACGCTAAAATTCTGCACATTCTGTGAACTGCCCATTACTATTTTTTTCTTTTCACAAAAAATACATAGCAATAAAAAATTAACCCATGCCATAAATCCTACCAGTGGATTGTTTATGAAAATGTCTCGCTATTGATGATTTGTAAAATCATCTGGGATATTACATTTATACAGCTTAATCATGATTTTTATGTACAGCAAGCGTTAGCAAACCATATCAGTAGAATGTATAAAAAGCTAAACTTGAGTAACTACAGTACTTTTAATCTGTCCACACACAAAATGATAAATTAATGGGTGACACTAAAGAAATGGTAGGATAATGAAAAAATCTTATAACCTGTCGTGTGAAAGATCAGCATATTTGATGCATCCATATGCAACAGCATCACGTGCTTTTAAGAACTCTTCTGATGATAATACTTTATCACGCTCCTTCTCTTTTAATTTTTCTTCTGACCGCTGGCATCCCTCATCCAATAAATCAACCAGTCTCACTGTGTCTCCTATGATAAAACAAAAAAAGAAAACCAAGCTTTCAGTTAATACATTATATAAAAAAAAATGCCAAAAATAATGCATACACTGGTATAACACATCAAATCAAAACTATCATTTTAAATCTTATTACAGCACAATTGCTTTGTCTGTAAATTAAACCTGGAGTGTATCACTTTGAGAAAAAAAATTTAATTTTCGACTATTAATATTACAGTAATATTATTAATTTACTGGCATAGCTACAACCCTGGTTGGATATGCAGAATGCTACAGGCTCAAGGGCTCCAACAGGAAAAGTAGCCCCTTCAGGAAAGTAAATAAGGAAAGAGCAAATAAAATCACAAATTTTACAAGTAATTTGTATTTTTCCCAACTATACAAACCTGAGTCCTTTAATACACCGAGTAGCCACTTTGACCTTCAATTAGGGCTTGCAGGTTGGTTAAGGTGGAAAGTGAAACTTGAAAGGACTCGGGTTTGTATAGTTAGAAAAAATACAAATTACTTTTAAAATTTGTGATTTATTCCTCCTCGAATACAACCTCTCATCCTTTAATAGGAGACTCATCCTTAGGGGAAAGGAAGTCCAAATAACCACACTGGCTAGTTTAAATTCCCAGGATGTCAATATATTCAGGACCTTATACAGTTGCAGATGTGTTGGTTCCTGCCACCTCTCATCACTTGAGAGTAGATTTTCATAAGTTGGGCTAGGTTTCTGTCTGTTGATAGACGGTCAAGGAAGAACCTATATCCTTGGAAAGATATGTCACAATTTATGCCTAACTAGTTATAATGTAGCCTACATTTTGTCCATCCTTCCCCTTGTAATAAGAATGGGGGGGGTGATACTTCTAAAACTGACTTGTATAGAACAGCAGCTCAATATGGAAGCTCAACAGCATTAACGGCTGATCCAGCAAAAAACCAGATCGACTGCTGTACTGCCAGAGAGGAAAAGGGGAAGTCACTTCATCCCTAATCCTTGACTAACATTGTGAACGTTCGCTAACTTAGATGAGATTTTCCTTGTCGAGTAGGGAGCTAAGTAAGCTACATAACCTTGTGAGCTGGTACCTCATGTCAAAATGAAAGCATATCTAAGACTATGGGTATATGTGCATGGATAGTGCGATGTGAAGATTGCCTGGCACTTCCAGACTCCAGCCTTTTGCACTTGTGCTACAGACAGGTTATTCCAGAAAGCTATGATAGATCCGCTATTCTAGTTTCAAGGGATTCCGTCTAGGATGGTCCCCTTATGGAAACACATATCTGATTGTTCCTATGGAGCCAAAATGAAACAGCATTTCAGGATCTCTCATTCCTTCTGTATTGAAGGAAGAGTCATGGTGTCTCCCTCTTAGAACATGAAAGCACATATACTTTCCCTTATAGTCTCCTGTGTAAGGAGGAGAGGAAGAAGGATTGAAGGCATGGCTGCTAGGATTCTATACCCTTACCACGAACCACTGAATCAAGATGGAGATCAGAAGATCTATCTTTCAAAATTACTAGTGACAGGAAAATATATGCAGTTTTCCTGCTGACTTAACTTGGCCTACCCCGAGTTCGAGCAGGTACAATTAAGAGCCTTGAGGACTTGTAGAAATGCTTCAAATAGATTTAAATCTTACTAGGTAAAGACTCTGACTACCCTGACTGCTCAGAGGTTTAGTCGATTCTCTTGAAGTCCAGGTCTGAATACAAGATTAACACCTGTGGATCAGGGACCGAGTAGTATCTTTACTGCGGAAATTGGGAGCTTTCCTGATAAAGGAAGAAAGATAAACCACTCACTAGGATACCATTCAATTTGTGGCTGCTAAAGAGCGATCAGGGTCTTTCTGAATCACGATGTGTCCTACAGAATGTTGAGTAATTGGAGAGACAGGGAAATAGGAACAAGGCAGAAAGGTGGCAATATCTAGGACTTGCAGGGGATAGGTGATGGCAGGCAAAATTTGTATAAATTTGTATCGTTAGGAAAAATACAGATCTAAATCTCATGAGATTGGGATCTGATGCTTTCCCGTAGGTCACCCAGCGCTCCCAGGAGGACAGGTGTCCTCATCAGACGGAGCAACTGATGAGATGGTAGTAAATCTAGAAGAAAGAAGGGGCTTACCACCTTTCTCAGTCTTTCTCATCTGCTCTCAGAAGGAAAGACATTACAAGTCTGATGTTTAGAATCCTTCCTTGGTATAATATTCTGTGTTTGGTAAAGGGATGACTTCTCGAGATTTTAACACCAATCCTCAGGTCGAGACAAATCCCAAGAAGCCTTACTTAGTGTTGTAGTAAGATGACCCTGAGTCTGTTATAATTAGCCAGTCGTCTAAGAGACTTGAAAGACGAATATCACTCCCGTGAAATCAAGGAGGTGCGACCAAGTTGAAAACCATACCTCGAGAGCACACCTGTGTGCTACTGCGGTCATGAGTGCTAGTGTTGATGAGGTAGCGCTACTTCTTGCCCTGGATAAAAAGCCTAGCATGTGACATTTAGATGAGCTGACTTGAAAATCGCTCATTGAGGAATAATCAGACGCCAAAAGCAGTTACAGGTACTCCAGGAACCTGGAAGCAAGCTGACAGGCAATTGCAAGATGACGGGTAATCGTGGGCTGATGGGCAATTGCAAGGTAACAGGCAATTGCGGGCTGATGGGAGATCAAGAGCTGACGAGCAATCACAAGCTGACGAGCGACCATGAGCTGACGGGATATCGTGGGCTGACGGGCAATCACTAGCTGCAGCAGGGCTGAGCGAGGCGAGGAGAGTGTATTAAATAAGACAAAACAGTTAGGTGTAAAGGGGGATGGACGCTGGAAGCGTCAAACTCACTGGGGGCAAGCAACACCATCTTCATGCTACGACGAGCCAAAATCCAAGGGATTAGAGAAAGGCATGGACGAGTGCATAATCCTCTCTTAATCCCGCATGGCGAAGACTACTCCGGGGAGGAACAAACCCGGTTACGGGAAAGGTGTCCACCAGGAACTTCCACAGATGTAGGAGCAGCAACTTCCACGTGAACAGGAACACGCTTCGGATTTTGCACTCCATCCGCCGGCTGCCATCGCAGAACAAAGGAGTGCGTTGTCGCCACGCTGAAGAAAACGACTTGAGATAAAATCTAACCCACGAACTGGAAAGGTGTCCCCGAGAGGCGCAGGAACATGCTTCAGACTTTGCACTCCCTCCACCAGCTGCTATTGCAGAATGAGGGAGTGCATCGTCGTTAGCTCTGAAGAAAATCACTCGGGAGAAAACCTAACCTTCAAACGGGAAAGGAGTCCCTCGAGAAGCGCAGGAACATGCTTCAGACTTTGCAGTCCCTCCACCAGCTGGCATCGCAGAACAAGGAAGTGCGCCATTGTCAGCATTACACGAGCAAGACCATAGTCAAGCTCTGGGTTGGCTGCAAGCGACCTCCAGCTGCTGAACTGACTGGGTGCGAGCAACATCTACTTCAAGACCGTGAAGGTGCATCCACATGGGGAACGACTCCCCTGCGAAGGAGGACTGAGCCACTGCGGTATGGAAAGCGAGGGAGTCCTCCAGCCTAAGGGTTGTCCGGCGTCAAAGGGAAGAGATCGTAAGAAAAGTTTCTCCGCCTGAAGCTAAAATCTGGCACTTCACCGCTTCCAGAACAGCAACACTCACACCTGTGAAAAATAAACAAAAACTAAAAGAACCGATTAGGCAAATGCCAGTCAAAAAGGGTTGGGAAAAGGAGAGAGAACAATGTCCACTCTCCACCGAGCCAAAAGCAAAACTGACGAGACAACACAGGTGTGTGTGTGAGCGGGATAGCCAGTACTACCCGCTAAATCCCCGCTAACTAGTGGTGGGGTAGTTATACCTTGCTAACAGTCTTATGGCTAGTCTTCATCTTCGCCAAAAGTATATTCCCAAATAAAGAGCAAAAGGGTTTGTATTTAGTGTCGCAACAACAGTTTTTCTTCAAGAAGGCTGGAAAGGCTAATGAGAGTTCTAAACATTTAAAACCATTATGATAAACTTTAGAAGAACTTTTATAATATATTGAAGTAATATATTGAAGTTACCCTACGCAAAATATAGGAAAATCTATGACTTGCCTTTCACTTACCTGACCGAGTTTTGAATTTCTTCTTATCTTCTCCAAGTACAACACCAAAAGTCACATGATCGACTCGCACTTTATTTGGGTCATAAAACTTGGCTTTTTTACCACATGCCAAAAAACTCTAGAAAAGAAAGAATTCACTGGTCTATAATATAAAATAAGAGCAAAAAATTAGACATTCAATAAGCATCATCTAACTATTGTATTTTATTACAAAAAGAAACTTCAATTCATCTGGTATTATAGACGTGAGTGCATATTTCTAGGGATGAAAAGAATAAGGACAAGTGAAGGAAAGAGAGAGCATTTATAATTTTAAAATAATAAACACTAGACTCACATTTAGTCTAAAATTATTGGCGACACACCATCTCAAAATCAGAATGTTAATAAAAAAAAAATTTATTTCTAATCTTGCCTGATGTTCATATTGCTTCTTCTCTAAAAGCTCAGTTTACTGACATTTACCCATAACATTTTATAAAAATTACCATTTTCTTTCCTTACATTAGATACATACATCTAGTTAAGTATTGAAACACTCTAGTGGTTAATCGCAAGAAGTTAAGCTGTGATGCGCCAGAGGTTCTTTATTATTTAAGCCTTGAAACCTAAACTTTACCCTATCCTCTTGACACCACAAGAGAAGTGGGGAGGAGCTGGGTGGAGAAATGGAATGTTTTATTATTGAAATTCCATTCATTGTCATTAGCCTCCCTAGGTGTTCATATTGCAGACTCCCACACTCCGATACAGGTGGGATGCCAGTGAAGGAAAAAGATAGATTCTTTATAAATTAACCCTCTGGTGATCCAACCCATGACACAAGCACTATCAGAATCATTGTTTTTAGCCAGGGGAAGAAGAGGCACTCTTACATAGAACAAATTTTCTGGGCCTTAGTACTGCCAAATTATAACAGAAAGGAACTTCCTGTTTGTTGCATTATGTACAAGAAAGACTGGACTTACATATTATTCGCAGAATATCTTTACAATGCTGAAAATTATTAAAAAAATGTAGAAAAAAATGAAAACTCATGGAAAAAATGTAGATAATTATTTCAAATATTCATTATAAGTATGAGAATTACATTAGAAGACTATTTTATATGAAAATTGTGTAGAAATGGCTCATCTGTCATGTTGTAGCAATGATATGAATATGATTTGTAATGAGTCATGAGTGATTATAAAAAGCTAAATGCTTTGTGGTGCGCAATGGCATCATCTTTCGATTTACTTGTTAAAATTTCCAAGCGTAAGTCAAAGAAATTAATAGAAAAAAAGCTAAAAATTGCATTGTAAAGTTGAATAAACTTTAAACATATAAGTCATATATAAAAGATATGTATAATGTCCGAAAGAAATGAGAACTTGTAAAGCAAAGACAGACAATAAATCTTTTTTCTTCATCCAACTAAATTTCCAATAAAAGTCTTATGTTGAAATATTTAATTTTTCTTTATACCATGTGAAAATGCTACGAATGCCCTTTCAAATGGTATATGAAACATGAAAATTGAAATTATTTGCAAATACAAGGTGCCAGCGTGGAAAAAGGATCTTTGCATGAGTAAAATTACTCGTAAAAATGGGCATCAACCGGTTTTGCAGTGAGCAAATCTTTGATGTCATTTTGCATAATAATTTTGTAAAAAATAACACTGGACAAGGAAATTACTTTCACACCCTTTTCCAAAGAAGGAATTCGAATTGTGACAAACTCCTAGTCCTAAAATTATTTTTAGATCTGAAAGCAGGCAAGATATCTTATGTTCCCAAAACTTAACTTAGAAGATAGCACATGTAGATCACTTATGCATTTAGCTTAAGTCAACAACAAACGGATAATTCTTGAGTGGTTAGCTTGAGTCAACAACAAACGGAAAGTGTTATAGCAGTGAGATCTTCAATTTTACATACTGTAGAACTACAACCAAATAAAAAAAAAAAATAGACCTGACTACCAGAGATCTTTCTATAATCAAAGGCCTAAACACATTAAAATACTTGAAATGGATAAATTTTATACCAGATGCTTTAATGGTGAATTATCCTTGGATCTACAGTATATCCATTAATGGCCTAAATTGAAAGCTTCTTTTCATGAAATAAGAAATCTAAAAATTCAACATTTACATTTTCCAAACTAGTCCTGGGCACTGATACTTATTTTAGATTTCTGAAAACAAACATTTCATTGTCTTACATACAGATTATTGGAAATTTGTCTTTTCGAACATATGATCGACAATCTAGTGGGCCGCAAAAATCATTTGTTTCTGAGAATATGATCAATAGTCTCCATGGGATTGCACGTAGTGTGGATTGTTGTTCGAGAAGACTGGCTTGTACCACAACCTTCTTGCCTACTCTTACAACAGAGGCCACAGCTGTGTGAACATTTCCTTTAGGTCAAAACGGAACTAATGGCTTCATCCTGCTACAGTAGAAATTCTGATATAGTTTATCCCCTCTCAAATCGTAGTGAACTGTGGAAATGCATAGGCTAAGATTTGACCCATTTTGTACCAGGTTATCTACCTTATATGCTAAAGGGATCCAAGATCCGGAACTGGAACAAAATACTTCAAACTTTTTATTCAGCGATGTTGTAAATATGTATACGTTCGATCAACCCAACCATTTCCAAATTTCTAGACATACTTTACTGCTTGATGTACACCCTATTCATTTGGAATAATCTGACTTTACCTGCTTAACTGATCTGCTAAGATCTTCGATTTCCCAAAAATAAACTGAGGGAAATTTGTCCAAGTCAATAAAACCTCTGCTATCCAGTACAGTGATCATGAACTTGTTCCCATTGATTTCTGATGTACACCAATACTATAGTATACAGTATTCTGAAACCAAAGCCATGGTAGGTGTTCCCTGTTATATGGTTTCTAGTCCTGATTGATTGATTTGAAGTTCTCTGGCATCCTGAGATATCCTAGTCCTCAGGACCCTTGCATACTGCTCAACACATATTAACATTCATTTCCTGAACATATGTAAGAGATCTAGTTGTTCCCTATCCTTCTTATGAAGCATCTGCAAAGAGAAAAATCTGGAATTTTCATTTCCTAGGAAACTACTAAGAATAACTGCCTGCTATAATCCCATCAACTCAGCAATTAAAGATTAGTTTTGAGATTGAGTCTAGATCAATTATTGTCTTGATGTTGGGATGACATTGGAAAACACATCTTTAGGTATCCCATAAAAATTAATTTCTTAAGTCATGGTCCCTAGAAGTCTCCTTCACTTCTGAACTAACATAAAATTCAACTTTCTGAAATTTTTAAAAAGTATCCTTTCCTCCAACGGGAAAGAACAAAAACGAACTGTTACCTTTATTATTCCAAACACAATCTTCCGAGTTGAAACCAGAAGTAGCTTCTTTAAACTGACCAGGTCCTCAACCTTTCTAGTAACCTGAGCAACATTTTCCAATTCCTTTCCAACCAATCATGCAAAAATAGCCACTGCCTGGGTATAAAATAAATCTTAGCCCCAGAATCCTTAAACATTTTGAAATGGAGACCACCATCCTAGTGAACCCTTGAGGGGTTGTCCTTAGGCCCAAACAAAGGTATTTGAATTGGTAAACATTTGACTCAATGACAATACGAAGGCAATTCTTCAAATTGGAATGAATAGGAATGGGAAAATATGTCTCTAAGATGTCTTTTGAAAGCATTCAATCTTCTTTCTTTATTTCCCACAGACCTGTTGAGGGAGTTTCCATGGAAAACTTTGTGAGAACTGTAACCCTGTTGAGGGATGAGACATCTAAAACTGGTCTCCAAATTCCCTTTAGCTACGAGGACAAGAAGTTTCATAATTTCTACTTTCAAAACCTGTGCCTTGGCTGTTTTTGTTAGATAACTTAGAAATGAGATTGGTTATTGAACAAGGGAAGATTAAAATCTAGAAGGATCCAGTAACCTTCCTTGACTACAGCTAGCACCCGCTGATTGGAGAAATGCTCTCCCAAACGTTATAAAATAGGAAATTTTCTTCCTCCTGGAATCTTGAGGGAAGAACTGTCATAGAGTTCTCCAATAAGATCTATGAGTTCGAATGACAACTTCTGAAATGTCTACTAAATCGGAAGACTGATGTTCAACAAATGTTACAAAAGGACTTCCCTTGCAACAATTTTAAGGCCAGAGAACATGAACCTCAAGAGAAGTGAGGCTGCAACTGTGAGGGAAGCTTACAAGCTCACGGATTACCAGCCTTTCTTTACATCTGAGGTAAAAATTTATCAAGTCTATCCAAAATGATTTGAGAAAATTGAGGTATATACAGGTAGTCGTCGACTTACGACTGTTAAACTTTACAACTGTTTATTTCACTGAGATAACGTCACAAGTATGTCGGAAATAGTACACTAATAGGGCAAATATTTCCTAGGAAATAATCTATTTCCTGTATAAAAGAGAACTGATTTACAGTATCTCGGTAAGTTAGCATTTTCTTTTATTGATACTACTACAGTAACTCTCTCCATTGTCACTAAAAATTACATTAAGAAAAGTTTTGATATCTGTCGAGTTCATATCATATGTCTGGTGACATCATATTACCCGCAGAAAGCAAGAGGGCAATAGAGTTATTTTCTTCCAATAGGCTAACAATTTGTATTCCCATTATCGAAATAAGTAATGATACAAAGTATTTTATGGGTCTGTATCGATTGTTACGAGTACCAAGACGGAATAACATAAGGTGAGAACGTCAGTCGCTCGGTTCCCGCACTGTGATGTCACTGGTATGCGCTGACTGGGCAGTGCACTTAATTTACTAATCCTATTCCTGTTGTTAATATTCAAAGTTTTTGAATAATTCAGTTATTATCATTATTAATATGAGAGAGAGAGAGAGAGGAGAGAGAGAGAGAGAGAGAGAGAGAGAGAGAGAGAGAGAGAGAGAGAGAAATTAGGTCAATTAACGAACTGTATGGAAACTGTGATATCTTATAACATATTGGTGCTGATGTAATATTCATTATGGAGATATTTCGAACTAGAAGGGCACTCAGTATACAGTAGTGCAGACCTCCGCCTCGGCAGCTTATTGTTTTGCTAAAAAGATTCCAAAATTGAAAAATGCTTCCAAAATTGAAAAATAAAATACAAAAAAGCTTTAATAGAGTACTGTATATTATATCCTATGAAACAAAAAAATCAAATTATGATATAGAGTAAGAAAATATGGATAAAATATGACTTAAATGATTGCCGAATCATGACGCATCATAATAAAATATACAGAAAGTTCACTTTAAATTCAACATGCGTCCAGATCGACTCACGACACATCTCTCGGTTCCTATCTCGGTCGTATGTCGACTGCCACCTGTAAGTCATCTTAATAGTAGCAACTTCTGAAGACTTGAAACTAGCAGCATCAGAAATATATTATCATTTGTTTGCTTTGTACAGGGAGCATTGCACATTTGTTTACCAAGGGAATTGGCTTCTGAGATACTATACTCGAAATAGAAAGAAAGGACCGATGGGAGAAAGCACCTAGTTTGAAAGATTCCTCCACTATTGTTATGTCTATACAGATCAGCAGCCCCCCTCTCTCTCTCTTTTTTTCTTCTAAGAAGTACATGTACACATTGTAAATAATTGCCTTAACTTAGCCAGTTGACGGCACCGGGACTATGTCTGTACTCTCCAAGGGCTGAAAAAAAGAAGTTTGTCGGGTGGGCGGGGTTCCCTTGACACCCACGAGTAACTACCCCCATCTCGTTGAAATGTTAGCAGCCGCCTTCCAACTATGGTGAAAACATATTCCCATTAAAGGGCAAGGGTTTATATTCACGTAGGAATAACTTCACTTTTACTAGGCCAGAAAGGTGAAGGAATTGGTTACTTAATTGTGTGCAAACTATTCCTATTAAGAGGAAAAGTTATGAGCTCAATGCCATCTAAATACTTTCTGTGCTAAAGGTCGATTTAATACAAGTCGGATTTTAAGACCATCTGTTTCCCCATTCACTATAATTTTTGTCTGGTAAATCCTTATAATATTAAGTGGCTCCAAGTTTCATAATCTTGGTTTTTAAGCACATTGCTCTGCACAGTATGTGCACCTACAAATCTTTCTTTTCCTACATACATAACCTTATGAATGTTTAGAGTCAGTAAAAAGGTTTATATGTTCAACATCATCTTATCATTTGTGAAAAAATTAGTTTCTGTGAAATATGACTATGAAGACTAAAAAAATATGACGCAAAGTCTTAATTATCATAAAAATTTATTCTTCTAGTCTATGAAGTACAAAATGTTTAAAAAATAGAAAATGATAGAAATTTTAAAAACTAAAAACATCCAAAATAGACATTACCTTAAAATGTTGTGACTGACCAGCATCAGTAACATAGACCAACCATTGTCCTTTCTCCTCTTCTATTCTCTGCTTCAAACAAGCCATATCTGACGTATCATAAGTGAATCCTCCATCAGATTTTACAACTGTTAAAGGAATATCTGCTCCTTCACCAAACATCACCTGTGAGAAAATAATGGAAATCCTTCTATAATTACAGACAGACAGACAGAAAATAGTACAAGTATATTTCAGGTAAAAATCTACATACAGAAAATAGTACAAGTATATTTCAGGTAAAAATCTACAGACAGAAAATAGTACAAGTATATTTCAGGTAAAAATCTACAGACAGAAAATAGTACAAGTATATTTCAGGTAAAAATCTACAGACAGAAAATAGTACAAGTATATTTCAGGTAAAAATCTGCAGACAGAAAATAGTACAAGTATATTTCAGGTAAAAATCTACAGACAGAAAATAGTACAAGTATATTTCAGGTAAAAATCTACAGACAGAAAATAGTACAAGTATATTTCAGGTAAAAATCTACAGACAGAAAATAGTACAAGTATATTTCAGGTAAAAATCTGCAGACAGAAAATAGTACAAGTATATTTCAGGTAAAAATCTACAGACAGAAAATAGTACAAGTATATTTCAGGTAAAAATCTACAGACAGAAAATAGTACAAGTATATTTCAGGTAAAAATCTACAGACAGAAAATAGTACAAGTATATTTCAGGTAAAAATCTGCAGACAGAAAATAGTACAAGTATATTTCAGGTAAAAATCTACAGACAGAAAATAGTACAAGTATATTTCAGGTAAAAATCTACAGACAGAAAATAGTACAAGTATATTTCAGGTAAAAATCTACAGACAGAAAATAGTACAAGTATATTTCAGGTAAAAGTCTAAAGTGGAAGTTTGGCAACTGAAGCTTCTGACTACATATCAATGACACAAATACAAACCTTTCTTCCATCATCTTCCTCCAGATGGCCTGCCTTTTCTAGTTCTTTAACAAGAGATTCCATTCGGCTCTGATAGAATGATTCTCCTCTGTTGACTATACGAATCTGTAGTCTTTCATAAACCTAGAAGTAAAATTTATGTTGTATAAATTACAGTACTATATCAAAATCACAGAATGAATCTCATGTAAGTAGCAAAATAATAAATTTCATCTTCAAAATTCTAAACTGCCCAAAGTGCTATACACTATTGTACTAATTTTCCAAAATTAGAACATGTCACTTGTACTAATATTAGTCCTTAACTAACAAACAATTATCCTTCCATATCTATATGATCAAATATGGTAATTCAAATGAGCAAGGCATTATACATTCTAAGAAAAATTATACAATAAAGCAAAATCCTGTATCAGATAATTCACACATTAATTCTTGAATTAAACAATGCATGCTGTCTTTTTTCCTAATAATCACCATGATTCATCTAGTCTCCCTCTTTCTTAATAGACAACTTGATTTATCCTTTAATGTTTCCTAATAACTAAGTGAATCCTTCCTGTCTACCTTTTCTTTACACTATCAATCACACACCCGTTCCCCACCCACAAATAAATCTATCACTGAAGTCTCCGGTCCTTTTTGAGGAACAGTTTAATTTATCTTATCTTAGCACAAAATTTATTAGTGCTAAAAATTAAAATTTTTCTATTGTTTTATATGAATCAATAATTAGAGAAATAGAAAATTAGTGGCTATTAAATGTAAAAAGTTTTGTACGGGGATCAAAGGAGTAAAACTCCTTGGATATAAAATGAGCGTATGTGATTCAGAGTTAATAACCAACTTAATTCTTTTTATTTGTCCTTTTCTTAATAAATAATCAGCTCAGTATTTAATCTCAATATTTTTCGCAATGACCAGTGGTTGACCCATCTCACACACTTCCCCTTACTGAGCCCCACATTGTATGCCTTAGAGTACACAAAATTAGAGTAGTACAATACTCAAATTTCTCAACACCAAGCCAATGGTCTGGGTTCAATTCCTTTTTGTTCTTCAGTTAGTATGCTGGTAAGAATCTGACTGAAAACTAAGGGTGGTTCTATACCAACTTTTTAATGTAATGTTTTGCACTTCAATAATTTTGCTTCCAAACTTTTGCAATTACATCACATCACTTGATATAGCAACTGATAGAAGAGCAGTGTACAAGAGTACAATTTCTTTAGCTTTGTATTGATCCAGTTTTCACTCATAATAAGCATTTCAAAATATTTCTCAACAGTTTATATCAATTTTATAATACAGTAATACTGTTAAAACATTAATATATAAAAATCTAGAAGCCATCTTATCTTAGTTCCTATCCATGTATCTCCTTGCATCCCAGCTTATTGTCTCTTAATACGCTTCACACTCTTCTACCAACAAAGCTGCTGGACTCAACAGGCTTTCCTTACTCTCAAAAACTATTCTTATGAAATTTCAACTGAGCCATCCTATCTCCTCTTAAAACACACCAAATCAATTTTTTTAATTACAAAATTGCTGTATTGTGAAAACATTATGTCAATTTTTAACCCATGGTACTGAAGGGTTGGTTTTTTGTATGTGTGTGTGTAATAATAAAAAAAAAAAAAAAATGAATTGAACTATTTTGAACCGAGTAGTTATAACTTTACAAGGTTTCTTATTACAGAGTACACTAATACCTTTTGAAATTCCTGCTTTGAGATATCACAGATTTCTTCCCATCCTTTGATATGTATTGGGTCATGTGCTTGTAACTGTACCACAGCTTCATAAGCTCTTTTCTTAAAGGCTTCATCTTCATCAAACCGTTTCTTTGATTCCTTATAGAAAGCTTGGAGATCAGCTATAGGTGGAGGGTTATTGGCGAAATCAGGGAAGGAATCCTGGAAGAAAGAACATAATACAAATAAATTCTTTAGAATAAAACAAATGTTGAAATATAAGAAAGTAAACTTACAGTGTAAGAAATTAATGAAGTGTCAGAAAGAACATTACAGATGTATCATAATATATGTATAAGGTATATACTATGAGAAGCCAAATAAACCAAATAAAAGACTTGCCTTTAAATGTGCAATTAACATGCCAAACTGAGTTCCCCAGTCACCCAAATGATTTATCCGAAGCACGTCATGACCGAGAAATTCCAAGAGTCGGCATATGCTATCTCCAATAATGGTAGACCTGTATGGACAGATATTCAAAATTAATAGGTTTTATAAGAACAACTAAAGAAGTTCTGTTGGTAATTTTCTATTTAAAAATCTTTTCAGACTGGAATATTTTATAATAAAAACCTTTTATAACTCATATAAACAAAATAAATAGCCAATCTGGGGTTAAATCAAAATGTAACTCTAGTTAAAAAGCAAGTCACTCATTTCCCTACAGGACATAGGAGGCATGGAGAGATCATCACAAGTATCAGAACAAGTTACCTTCAACTGAAAATTAAATTTTTTCAATGTTTTGCATGTTTCTTTGAACTAAAAAATATCATACTCCTCAGCCATACGAGTTATAAGAATTTCAGTTCTATGTATAATTTACTATAACTTTAACATTAGATCTTCAGCCCCAATAGAGAATGAAGAAACTACAAAATGGGTTTGGAGAAAGAAAAATCAGAACTAGTTAAAATCTAAAGAACTATGCTGGGAATATGGACTGCATATGATTGGTTGGTAACCGATGAGGCAGACAACCTCCAAGCTTCAAAGGAGGAAACAGGCATCTTACAATCATAATACCATAGTGCAAAAAATAACTTGGAAAAAGGGTAAGATTTAATTCTGTGAGAAAAAATAGCCAAAAAAGGAAAACTAACTCTATCCTATCACTACAATTGAAATAATGCCTAAAGGTAAACACTGCCTACAGCAAAGAGGGCAAGCCACCTGAATACCACAGTAAGAAAATTAATGAACTGCAACTAGCATAGAAGTCAGTCACTATATAAAAACCTTTCACAAAAAGGATATAACAATACACACAAACACTTTCAATGAGCTAATAATCACTCGTTGACATGTGACGAATTCACTAAAGCATCTCAAAACAGTGTAGAAACACCCTACGGTACCATAAAAAACTTTTGAAATATAGTATAGCACTGTAGTAATATAGCATTATTAAGAAAAAATATACCACCAAACACAACACTGACAACTAAACTACCCAAAGCCTTAATAATTTCTGACTGCAGTTTTTTCCTAATCAAAACCCAATTAGCTCTTTTTCAATCAATTGACAATCAATGTTATTACTAAGATCAATAGAATTTTGATAAAATTTCTTGATTCTATACCACCTTAATGTTCATATTGTTTCTCCAGAACCCTGTTTAATCGATGTTTACAAATGAGATTTTTTTAAATTCTAATTTTCCCCATTTTCTTTCACTTCAATACATGCCTTACTATCATTATTACTAGCTAAGCTACAACCCTAATTGGGAAAACAGAAACCTTCTAGCATTAAGTGGTAAGAAGAAAAGTCTTGCTGCATCGGATCCCCTTTGTCTTCAGTTTTAAAGTCGGTACTATCCCTCTTATTCATACACTACTATGAGTCAATGGAGAGGAGGGTTGGCATGTATATGACAATAGAAATAAAAAATTCTGTTTATTTCTATGAACCTCCCTGATGTTCATATTGCTGACTCCCACACTAGTGGGGCACAATTGAAAGAAAGAGAGGGACAAATTTAAGTACAAGATTTGTAATGAGGTTAAGGATTACCAACCTGGTCAAGATTAATTTGATAGACCATTTAAACTACAGTTTGAAATATGAGACTTCAGATTGTTTACTACTGAAGTAGTTAAAAATACTGTATCGTACATGGTCTCTAAATGTTACTTTTGATCTAGCTGATATTTTTGATTGATTCTAAAATCACAAATTTTTAAGTAATTTGTATTTTTCCTAACATACTTACCTAGAACTACCTTCTTAGGAGTTACTGGTAACTCTACCTAACCGACCAGCTTTTTGTGTAGTTTACCCTCTTTCCGTTTTCTACGGGGTCAACCTCAGGCAGTGTGGTATGTGCCCTGAGGCGACCCGGGGTCGGGAAGCGTGCTAGCTCAGGTCGTCGAATCATCAGTAAGTTTCGTTGGAACAGGTACTACTCAACCCTGCAGGTTCTCGGGGAAGGATGGGTGGGCCATAACCCGAAGGTAGTTCTAGGTAAGTATGTTAGGAAAAATACAAATTACTTAAAAATTTGTGATTTGTTCCAACACGGTTACTTACCTAGAACTACCTTCTTAGGAGACTTACACTTTAGGAGGTGGAAGTGTCCTGCAGGGACCAGAAGTCGACGGGGAGGCACGCGAGAGAGGGAACCTCTAAGGAGGTCTTGGTTCTACGACCGCTAGAAAACTGCACGAAAAGTAGGGGAAACTATCCAAAAAACTCACTTAGTGTCTAATGGCTTACCTTTTCAAAACCAACTCCGATACATGTCCTCTTGAAGGGCGTTCCTTCCAGTGACTAAGGTCTTTTTCAACATCTTCCTGGGCTGGACGGTCCGGGGAAGGAAGGAAAGGGGGGTAAGGTTAAGGAAGGAACTAGTGTCTCTTGGCATTAACACCCCCGATTACCCTAGGGCCATGACCTTAGATTTCTTGAAGGGCCGAAATGATTGGGCCAATGGAAAACCTGTCCAAGGATTTTCTCGAGCAATCTTTGAGATAGTGTTCCGTGAAGGTGGACTGTCTAGACCAGGTCCCAGCCTTCAGGATCTTTCCCACAGCCATGTTCTTCTCGAAGGCCAGGGAGGTGCTCAGACCTCTAATATCATGTGGCCTTGGTTTTCCTGGGAGAGGAGTCCCAGAAGCCTCGTAGGCCCTCTTTATCACCTGTCGCAGCCAGAAAGAGATAGAGTTCTTCGAGACCGGTTTCTTCACCCGGCCTGTTGAGACGAATAAATATTTGATCTGAGGGCGGAATTTTGCGGTCCTCTCCAGGTATTTTCTTACTGTTCTCACGGGAGAACAAAGCTAGGGACGAACCTAAAGGTAACTTCTCTCCACCCTTTGGAGTGTGAGACCTCGTAAGAGAGGCCGTGTAACTCGCTAACTCTTTTCGACGAGGCCAGGGCTAAAAGAAATGCTGTTTTAAAGGTGAGTTCTCTGTCTAGAACGTCCCTGAGAGGTTCGAAGGGTGGCTCTGACAGAACCTTGAGAACTCTGGCTAGGTCCCACTGCGGAACCTGTACCTCCTGGGGGGGACATGATTGTTCAAAGCTGCGGATGAGCATAGAGATGTGCCTTGAGGCTCCCAAGTCAATGCCCCTAAGAAGGAAGACTTGACCTAGGGCTGCTCGTACTCCTTTGATAGCCGGAATGGACGAACCCACGTTGTCTCTCAGGTACACCAGAAAGTCTGCAATGTCCTGGATCGACGCCCCTAAGGGCCTGATGTTCTTGGATGCACACCACTTCACAAAGACTGCCCACTTTGCCTGGTAAACTACTGCCGAGGAACGCCGTAGATAACCCGACATCCTTGCCGCGGTTCTCGATGAGTATCCTTCTTTCTTCAGGAGCTTCTCAATAACCTCCACGCGTGAAGGCGGAGGGATTGAGGGTTTTCGTGCCACCTGTGAAAGTGAGGTTGACGCAGGAGGTCTGGCCTGTCCGGAAGCGGCCAAGGAGGACAAAGAGCTAATTCTTTTAGGTCTGCGACTCAGTCTCTCTCCGGCCACCAGGGCGCTACCAAAGTCATCGACAGGTTGGACGACGCTCTCACTCTGTTCAACACTTGCCTGATCATCCCGAAGGGACGGAAGGCGTACACATCGAGGTCGTCCCAGGGATGTTGGAAGGCGTCCTCGAACGCTGCCGACGGGATCGGAGAACAGAACACGGGGAGTTGGGCGTTCAGACGTGTGGCGAATAAGTCTATCACTGGGGAGCCCCACATTAGGATGACTGCCCGAGCTACCTCCGGGTGTAGGGTCCACTCTGAACCTATCACTTGACCCGCCCTGCTGAGGCCGTCGGCCATCACGTTCCTCTTTCCTGGGATGAACCTTGCCGTCAGTCCTATCCCTTCTTCTGTCGTCCACTCTAACAGTTCCGTGGCTAGGGAGCATAGAACCCTTGACTTCATGCCTCCCTGTTTCTTTACATACGCCACTACTGTGGCGTTGTCACACATTAACGCCACAGTGTTTCCTCGCAGGAAGTGTACGAACTGTCGACACGCCCTCAGAACCGCTATCATCTCCAGGATGTTTATATGGAGAGACGCCTCCTCGCTGGACCACTGCCCTTTTGTCGATTCCCCTAGCAGGTGTGCTCCCCAACCCTCCTTCGATGCGTCCGTGAACAACAGCATCTCCAGGGGATCGGGGGCGAAGGGCATTCCCTTCTCTGTGTTCGACCTGATGTTCCACCAAAGAAGAGTCTCTCTCGTCTTCGGGAGGACTGGGACTATTTTGTGGGGCTCCTTGCCTTGGGTCCACGACTCCTTCAGATTCCACTGTACCAGGCGGAGCCTGAGTCTCCCTTGCGGTACGAATTTCTCCAGCGAAACCAGGTGACCCAGTAACTTCTGCTAGTCCTTGGCCCTCCTGGGTTGGCCCGTCAGGAAGGGTTGAAGGATATGTTCCAGGTTGGCTAACCTCTCCCCTGAGGGGAAGGCTCTTACTAACTGGGTGTCCAGGACCATCCCCAAGTCAGTCATTCTGGTGCTGGGGACTAGTTGGGACTTCCCTAGGTTGACCGTGATCCCTAATACCCTGCAGAGGTCGAGCAACATAACGCCTTGCTCCTTCAGTTGTTCCCTTGAGGCAGAAAGAAGCAACCAGTCGTCCAGGTACCTGATCAGTCGTATGCCTTTCTCGTGCGCCCATGCCGAGATCGTGGTGAACACCCTCGTGAACACCTGCGGGGCCGTCGAAAGGCCGAAGCACAGGGTTTTGAACTGCAGGACACTGGACTCCCACTTGATTCTGAGGAACTTCCTGCTGGAGGGGTGCACGGGGATTTGAAAATAGGCATCCTTGAGGTCGAGAGACATGAGGAAATCCCCCTCCCACAAAGCTGCTAGCACTGTCTTGGGGGTGTCCATTTTCAAGTCCGTCTTTGAGACGAACTTGTTGAGTGCTGAGAGATCTATGACCGGCCTCCACCCTCCTGTCAATTTCTCCACAAGGAAGAGCCTGCTGAAGAAACCCGGGTCGGGGTTCTCCACTGTCTCTAAAGCTCCCTTGGCGATCATGGACGCTACTTCCTCCTGTAGTGCCAACCTCTTTAAGGTGTTCTTTGGAACCAGCCACTCGGCCCGGTGGGCTGGGATGAGAGGGGGAGGCTCTTCTAGGAAAGGGAGTCTGTAGACCTCTTTCAGGACCATCACCGTCCAGGGATCCGCACCGAGATCCCGCCATGCTTGCCAAAAATGTCTGAGGCATCCCCCTACTAGGGGCTCCTGAAGGAGTAGGGGGCCTCTCTTCCTACCACCACCTGGAGGAGCGGCCAGATCTACCTCTCCTAGAGTTACCGTAGGAGGGTCTGTAGGCTGACTGAGGGCCTGCGGTGGTCCTACGGGTGGGCTGCTGCAAGGCTTGAAGCCAAGGAGCTGAAGGTGGTTCTCTTCGAGACAGCAAGGGTGTGGCCTGTGAGGAGTGAGGGACGTCCGTTGAGGATCTTCTAAACGCGGACTTCCTCATAGGGGGGGGCCTAGGATCCGCGTCTCTCACTTTCTCCATTGTATCTTCCACCAAATTGATGGGGAAAATGTCATTTCCCCACACGGAGGAATTCCTCAGTCTCCTCGCTTCTCTGTCCGGTAACTTTCGCACCAGTTTGCTCAGTACCGTATCCCTCTTCCTAAGGACCCAGTTCGTAGCCACAGACAGAGACTGGGATGATAAAAACTTAAAGGCCTTGCCTCCCGAACTAACTAGATCCCTCAGCATGGCCTGATTGTCCGGGAGGGAGAGGTCGTTGGATGCAAGACCACCAATCTAACCCGGAGGACAAGTAGACCAGGTCCTGTGCCATGTCCTCCATCATAGAGGCTTCTGACGGGGAAAAGCACACGGGGGCAATGGTGGCCCTGTCTTCCGAGGCTCCCTGGTTCAGTGAGGTCACCGCTGCTTCTACCGCACGGGGTCCACCGCGATGCCCTTCGGGGACGTAAAAACGTTTCTGGGATTTCAGGCCCGGAAGAAGCTTAAAGGAACTCTGGCTTCTGGGGGCCTCCGCCAGTCCTGCTAGGTACTCGTCTATTTGTTCCATCCCTAACTTCACGTCCTGAGCAAGAGGGAGAGACAAAGAGGGCTTTTGTTGCACCGGGCTGTCGATCATTCTGGACAGTCCGGAGAGCACGGCCTTTGCAGCTGAGGGCTTGGGTTCATCCAAACGGTGATGCCGCCGAATTAGGGCCAGAACCTTACGGTAGGAGGAGATGTCGTCAGACGAGCACTCCCCTCCTTCCACCAGGTCTTCCGTCACCAGTTCCTCCGTATGGGGGTACTCCGTGACGGTGGGACAGGCAACGCCGGACGAGCCTGCCAGTGGTATGGGCTGCCCCGTGGGGACGAAGGTATCCGTCATGGGAGTACCTTGTTCCTCGGGGGACTCCGTGGATGGGGCATCCATGCAGACCGACGGGCGCCCTTGGTGCTTAAGGAAGGCCTCCAAGGTGCCCGTGGTCAACGCTAAGCCTTCCTTCATACTCCGTACATCCTTCCTAATGGAAGAAGGAGCGGAGGCCACCGTTGGGTTAGTCACTACACGGGGGGCCCGATTCGACCCCTCTTGCCGGGCGACTGGTCCGAAGGAGGAGGTAGGAGGATAAGACACAGAAGGCGAGGCTCTAGGGATCCACCCGGAAGCGGCCGCGGCTGTGGTAAACCTAAACAGCTCGCTCCGGGGCACAGTGAAATTCACCCACTCCTTGGACTTGCTCCTCTTCGCTTTGTTTTTAGAGGACTTCGATCTTTTCTTACCATGTCTTGAACGGGAACGGGACTTCTTCTTTTTGCGGGATTTCTCCCTCTTCCTCTTGCAAAGGTTCCTGTCCTCGTCCTCTGATGAAGAAGAAGAAGAAGAGGACGATGATGAGGATGAGGACGAATCCCTCAGACCGCCCGACACGTCCAAGACTGCGGGGGGAAATTCTCGTCGTTTCTCAGGCGTGGGAGGCTGCAGAAACACGGGGGGTAGCGTAGACGAGGGAGCCGGAGGGGACCGAGCGAGTCCTTTACAGAGCCATTGCTCAACATCTTCTTCTCCTCTAACGGGAGACCTGAAGGGAGTCCTAGGGGCCACCCACGTGGTGGGGTCCGAAGATGATGAACTTCCTTTTTCCGTGTCTCCCTCGGCGGTTGACGCACCTGAAACACGCCACGAGGCCGATGAAGTATCTACACTCGGCTACCCCACATAGGATCTTCCGAGGAGACGGGACCTGCGGGCACCAGGCCCTCGCCTCCTACCCACACTTCCACACTACACTCAGGCCCCACACACACCTGCCTCACACTGGACACTTCCCCCACAGGAATATCAGACTCTTGGGGAAGGGCAATGGGCCTCTTCCCCGCAACGGACTTACCTCGTCCCCTACGCTGGGTAGGGGAAAAAGGACGGGCGCTACGGTCTGCCGAGACGTCTGGAGAAACCACAGGCGAAGATATACTGGAGTCCTTAGGCGACTTCTTAGCTGCCTTCTTCTTCTTAGTCCCGAAGAGCACCCACTGGATCTCAGTCCAGTTAGCACACTCCGGGCACGTAGAGGCAGGGGAACACACTTTCCCCCTACACGTGGAGCACAAGGAGTGGGGATCAACCTCAGGTTTGGAAAGGAAAGCCCGGCAAGACTTCCCAGCCACAGGCCCAGGGCAACGACGAGGATGCTCCATAACACAACGCTAACACACCAAGAGACACAAGGATGCAAAGGGAAAGGGAAAGGGAAACACGTGGGTAACACGCAGTAAGCACAAAGGATCGGGGGACACAAAGGGTCGCACAAGGTAAGAGAGAGCGCGGCGAGATGTTGATCACGTCGCGACCAGAAACTTACTGACGATTCGACGACCTGAGCTAGCACGCTTCCCGACCCCGGGTCGCCTCAGGGCACATACCACACTGCCTGAGGTTGACCCTGTAGAAAACGGAAAGAGGGTAAACTATACAAAAAGGTGGTCGGTTAGGTAGAGTTACCAGTAACTCCTAAGAAGGTAGTTCTAGGTAAGTAACCGTGTTGGAATAATCAAAAATTAAATACAACCCCATATTCACAGATCACTGACTAATAAATCAACTGAACTCAAAATTACTTAGATCACATCCTCTGCAGCCACAATGGACATGGAGCTCAATAGTCTTAATGAGCAAACTATGCTTCTTTAAGATAATGTTTGGCAAAAACTGACCTGGTACGTCATTGAGCTGTTGCTAAAACCTTGTCCAAAGAAAGACTTCTGCAAAAGTTTAGTGAAGTACCTGCACTCCTAATATCATGTACCTTCACTTTAAAGTATGTTAGAATTTCTGGATCTAATTCCTAGAGAGCTTCTGAAATCAAATTTTTAAATGAGAATGTCAGCATTTTTTTTGTTAATAGGCAATTAGGGACCCCCACCCCACAGAGCAAATCAGCGACGTTTCCTATAATACCTTTCGTTTTGTCTAAGTACATCTGTATTGCTCCTAATGGACAAAGAAAACAATTTTCTACTAAACTGTCTTCATCCTGTTTTAGTAAAGTGATATGACAAAACTGATGTAGACTATAGTCTTAAAATCATAAAGGTTTTAGTTCTGAAGGAAAGTAAAAGAGACAAGAGCATATTGCATTCCCCAAAGCCTACCATGACTGACAACAATTGTAATTCACTTATGCGTTTACCCGACATTAGAACCAACAGAAATAGTATTTTGATTGTGAAATACTTATGCGATAGATTTTCCACTGGTTCACATCTTGTCCCCTTTCAAATACTATAATACCAGATTCCATTCCTTTGTTAAGAGCATGTATCTATTTAAATGGGAAAATTTTTACATTCTACAATCTTATGGGTATACGTTGATTAAACTGGACTTATTGAGAAGAAATATGAACATCAGAGGAGATTCTGAGATATAATGTTTCATTTTGTATAATTTCAGTTTTAAAGAATGTCAGCACTGCTGGGATGTTAAAGAGAAACCCATTGTAACTTCTCATTCCTTGAATAAACACCACATAAATCAACTTATTTCTATTATAATCATCATAAAAATTTCTATTGCCATTTTCCTTTATCAGGTTACATAGGAAATATGTTCTCTTCTGCCTCTTCTGTTTTCCTTAACTCATGTGAGGTCTACCATAAACAAACTTAAGAGTATGAAAAAACAGATGACATTAAAAATTCCATATACTTTTAGTAGGTGAATTAACATATAATGGTAATCCAAATAAGGTTTCATTTTTGTTATTTGTGGTGAAGTCATTATTGTTGAAGAATGGCAAAAAATTGAAGAATATACATAAAGCAGATTCACATAACTTTTAGCTTACATTTACATTAAACTTATGGCTTAGAATTTCAACGTACCTGAGATGACCAACATGCATTTCTTTAGCAATGTTAGGTGATGAAAAATCTACAACTACTCGCTTCGGTGCTGTTGGAGGAGGAGTGACACCATTGAGGACAATATTGCTCACCTAAATGAGAGAGACCATAGTTAAACTTGTTAATCACAAACATGTTTATTCTAAAATTACTATCCTATCAAATATTATTATTTTTTATATCATCATTATCATCATCTCCTCCAACGCCTATTGACGCAAAGGACCTTGGTTAGATTTCGCCAGTTGTCTCTATCTTGACTTTTTAATTCAATACTGCTAAGATATACCGCCTAGCACAGTATATATTGATTCCAAATTATTAAATCAGACACTATGTAATTAATAATCATGTCTAACTACCATGATTCTTCAACTGTTCTTTTTAAATTTCCTGCTTCAACTTCAAACACACTGAATTTTGTGGAGAGTCCTACATTATTATGGAATTCCTCTTATATATGTAAATTTGATTAAGTCTGTTCATGAGCATAGCATGTGCAAAGTTAATGTTAATGGAGTCTTATCAAATTAATTTCCAGTGAACAGCGGAGTACTCCAAGGGAATGTGTTGTCACCTATGTTGTTTATCCTCCTCATGGATTTTGTAATGCATAGAACAGTCAGAGATGGTCGAAAAGGATTGGACTGGAATGGTGATAGGAATTTAGCAGGCCTAGAGTATGCTGATGATGCAGTCCTTGTTAGCAGAACACCACAGAATTTGCAATGCTTGCTTACCAGAATGCATGAAATATCACACATGGTTGGGATGAAGATAAATAAAAGAAAGGCAGAGATACTGAAAATGGAGAATTCAATGGAAGATGAAATATCATTGGAAGGAGAAAGGATTAATGAGGTATAATTATTCAAGTATTTAGGAACAATGATCTACCATACAGGGTTTTTAGAAGTAGAGTTTAGTGAAAGATTGAAAAAAGCAAATCAGACAATGGCTAGTTTCAAGTAAAATTTGGAAATCAAATCGCCTGAAATTACATATAAAAATCAGACTATATATTAGTTTAGTGAGATCGGTGTTACTCTATGGACAGGAGTCATGATATGACAATGAAACAATTTCCAATAGATTTAGTAGATTTAAGAAGAAAACCCTTAGAAGGATATTGGGAGTTAAATGGCAGGATAGGATCAGAAATGAAACTATAAGAGATTACTCGAGTGCCATAAGTGGATGAGATCATGATGTGGAGTAGATGGAGATGGTTTGGGCATGCTCTTCACACTCCCAAAGAGAGATTTGTTCACCAAATGTTCAGCTGGGCTCCACAAGGCACTAGCAGAGTTGGAAGACCCAGGCCTACATGGCTGAAGACTATGAAGTGCGAAGTAGGAGATGATGAATGGAGAAGTATTGAATTAAAAGCTCAAGATAGAGACGACTGGCGAAATCTAACAGAGGCCCTTTGCATCAATAGGCGTAGGAGATGACGACGATTTCTATGATCAAATAAATAATAAATTCCCATAATACTACAAGGAATAACTTCTCTAAGATACTAAAAATATTTACTTACCTGTTGCCTAATGAAGTTTTGGTCCAAATAAATATTAATAAAACCTGGACCAGAGAGATCCAATTTTGATATAACAGGATCATCTGCTACACTTTTTAATACAGTCTCCCCAACTTCTCTTGGATTTTTCTTCAAAGTCTGTAAGAGAAACAAGTTGAAAAATTAATGCTTCCATAAAGTAATATATCCTCTAAATAATTATAAATGTTTTCAGTTTAAGAAAAAAAATAAAAAAATTCAGTCAGAACCTTTCCCAGAAGACAATAACTTGTCTACTTACTTTTCCTAGGGCCAAAGCAGCATTACACTGGTAATCTGCATGTTTAGATACTTGGATTTGAACAACAGGATTTTTAACGTCAGGGAACACTTTCAATATTGCAGAAGTGAAGACCTCTTCTAGATGGCCCAGTATGTTGCACATGTGATGTGAAAAATCTACATTCGATGTACAACTACTAGTATCACCTCCTAATGATTCTATATTCTGCAAAATTGAAGAAATAATTATACAGACAATGTAATTAGCTCACATAAATCAATGGTTAAAACAAACATTCGTGCACAAAAACAATACCGGTGAAAAACTTATGGATAACTTATTTCTATCATTCTTCTCATCCATCACCTATTTCAATGTCTTAGAAATTTTATTCAAATAAAGTATCTTCAACAATTTGGAATAGAAACCCCAAATCACAATTAGTACATCTTCATTATGACTGAACAAGATGTAAGTTGATCTTTGAACAAGATTAAGTTGTACTGTACAAAAAAAAAAAAATAAAATAAAATAAATAAATAAATATTAATATGTAGAGTACCCCAAACAAATAGTATAGTGGACGCAAATACTGTAGCACAGTAGATATAAATCAGGAGTAAAAAGAGAAAAAGTTTTTTTTTCATGTTTCACAAAAATTTCTGATGCGACACTCCTGTGTGGTGGATAAAGTCAATTAAAGATTTACGTAATTCTGAGTCATCCCCTCAAGTGAGGGCAACCCATTACTCAGCATGTTGAAGCTGATGCAGATGAGACAGCACAAAAGAGCTTGGAGAAAAACATTTTCAGCACCTTTGTGTTTAAGGAGCATTTCTAGGTACACTGGAATAAGTATTCCCAAAATGTGGTTGTCGGCAGCTTTCATAACTATAGGCTCCATGAAATCTGGAGTGTGCACTTGCACAATCAATTGGTTGTCTTCAATTTGTTCTAATTTCAATTAGGACAATTGCATTCTTAGTATTCCTGTAGTTTTGCTTACGACAGTTAGTTCTGAGGATATTGACGCTGTTGGCTTAAAATGCTGAAACTTGGGTATTCCTAGAAAAAGACCTCAAAGCATCAGAGTCCACTTGAACAATCACTTTGTCAATCCTGTCTACGTCCAAAGCAGAACCCCCCAAAAATGGGAAGAAATTAATTAATGCACCTTAGAAACTGTCTCCACAATAAAGGTACATATTTTTTCTCTTCTATTAACCGTAAAACACACAAAGGATGATACAACTTTGGAAACCCCATCTGAAAGTTTTATCTAATCAAATTAAAATTTTGATGGCCTGTGAATTTATCTTTTATAAAACTACAAAAAAGTAATATTACAGAATCTGTAAAAGAGTCTATCAAGAACACTTCGTACTTATTATCCACAAACAGCATTTCTTTGGTAAACCGGCTTACAAACCCTGCATTTAAAGGTTTTTGTTTATTAGCACTAAGGATTGGTTCAAGACAGGAAATTATATCCTAAGCTAGAAACTAGATTAGGTAACTAATTAATCTTATTACAAGTCAGAATGTTTATGAGGTATAGAAGACTTCAACATTAAACAAGAACCAGAAATACCAGCCTTTCATTATATTTGACTTAAAAATTCATCGATTCTATCCACAATAAAATGGGAGAACTAAGGGGTATAAATAGTCTGAGCTGTAGCTGTCCAAGCAGAAGACTTGGAAGAATAAGTATCAAAATTTACCTTAATTCTGTTATAAGGTTATTTTTCAGCAATAAAGTAACATAAGGCTTGAAAGGGAGATACCTACTGTAATTACATTTGGAATCTTCCTGCATTTTCTTCATTCCCATCTTCATGTTCAGGAGGATGAACCAACACATTACTTACTGGTTTTCCGATTTGTTTACAACTTTGCATGGGATCTGCTGTGAATTTATTTATCAAGGGACTGGTTTCAGTAGATGTACTACCATCTGCATTTACTCTGTGAAGAGTCAACTTGTGATGAGTTAGTTCTGTTTCTTCTGCACCCGCTACAGCAGAGCCCGTATCTGGGGTAACCGGGATTGTATCTGAATTTTCACCTTTCGGTGCAGCTGATTCTTCCCCAAATTTTTAGATTCTAGTACTTATTTCGGGTCCTAGAACCTTGCCCGGTTGATATTCCAGCTTGTCGTCGTCGTCGTCTCTGCTCCTCTACGTAGACCTTGAGGTTCCCTTCGCTCCTGTGTCTGCCTTGAGCGACAAGGTGGAAGCTTGCACCTCTGAAGGGCTCTCGCCATTGCTTCGAGACGATCTCTGGAATAATGACTCTTTTTGTCTACCCATTAGTGATGGTCATCTACCTGGTCTCCAGAGGAACTCTCATCCAAGGTTAATCTTCAAGGATTATTGTCTTGAGATGACAGATCCCTTGGTATCCTTCCTTTGGGTTTCGAGACTATCCAAAGAAGAACAAAGTGGAGATTTTGTTTCCTGATGATAACACTCATTAGATGGTTGATTCCATCATTAATTGCCTCTGCCTGTGAAAATCTCTATGAGGTATCCTCAAGTATCTCAAGTGAGAAATATTCCTAAAAGAGAGTTTCTGGTTAGCTCCTGATCCTGTCTATGCTTTCCAAATCAGCTGATTAAAGAAAACAAATAAACTATTATTTTTTTCTCTTGCTAAAACAGTATTATTACTTGAACTATCATTTTTATTTTACCATATAAAAATGAGTAGATTTGAGTAAAAATATTTTTCATATATTATTTAGTCAACATTAATGGTATATTGAAATTTAGAGTTGTTTCATCCCTGTTACTGATGCACGATAATTTTAATAGTCTTTATCTTTGCGGTGCTTGATTATGAAGCTTAGGAAAATATTGCCTTTTTCTTCCAAATTTTAAGTTGTTTTTGTGCAATTTGGTTTACCTTTTCAAAAACCAAAAAAATTTTTATGTACAAACATATCAGTCATATTCTACTTAACATCATTTGTAACAATTACAATACAGTTGATTGTTTACTACAGTAAGCAAGTTGAAATACAAGCAAAACAGCGGTTATCTAAATTGGTTGTTCACAACAAAACAGCTTTTATCTTTGTCTTTTGGTTTTTAACTAGTTGAACATGAAGTTGGAATAAAGAGGTGGAGAAAAATGTTAGTTTATTACAATCTGGTCTCAACCGACGAACTTGCATGATACAGGAGATACATGATAAAATAACTTTTTATAGGGAAAAATTTGGGGGCTCAACAATTTACAAGGTCGCAAGTGCTAAGTGAATATTACTATTTTTAACAAAAATATATGAAAAATAAAAAACTTATCTGCCCTCAGAAACCCACGGCATAAAGAGAAGTCTGCAATATAGATTTACAGGTAATATATTTATAAACCAGCAGTGTACTGAGGAAGCAATTGTTGTACTGCAATTCAGTGTGAGAGACCACTGTTTATTGTTATCGATGTGTTGGATTTTAACTGGAATATTTTTAGTTTGAAGCCCTACGTATTCAAGTCTTGCGCATGTAAAGATGATTGTGCTAGAGCATGACAAGAAGAGCACATAAGTTCTATCTCTAAGTCCTTGTCTGTCTTTTGAGCACCAAGGGGTGATCTCAAAATTACCAAAGAAAGGGTCTTGGAATGCTCAGTGAAGCACATTCTTATAGGCTAGTGCACTGTCAAGAGAAGATCAGCAGTGAACAGAATACTCATCTTGATGAGTGTATTAGCGCACCAGAAAATCTTCTTGCTCGCAAATAAGATAATGCTCTCTCAGTAGAGGGCACACATGAACCGATGACTGTTTTACTTCTAGGTGGCGCGTAAGCACAGAGGGGGAGGCGATACAAGTCGACTGCTTTCTAGGAGAGATTTGATCAAAATCTTGAGCATACATATGGACTGAGGTATAAGATCTAACAAAGAAATGTGCATTAATTGCAAGTGTGCGCATTTAAAGGGGAGTATGTGCTCACGCACAGCTGAGGATAGAGCTTGGATAGTACTAAGGCTTGTAAGAGTCTCTCTATAAGGAATACCTTCTTGTCCTAAGGACAGCCATAATGTCTTTAGGCCATCGTTGCTCATAGTGTCACCTAAAACCGTTTTATTAGATTTGCCAAGAGCAGAAGAAATATCTGCTCCTCTCAGGAAAGCCAAAATCACCACCTCACACTGAGCTTGCACGAGGGTTAGATTATCATTGTCTTCCCTCTTCATATTCTCCAAGGAAGGTAACAGAGAAGGGTTGTAAGCTTGAGTTCCCAGAGGGGAAGAAAGATAACGAGAGGATTTCTTTGCCGTAGCAATAGAACTGTTAGAAGAATATCGCTTAGTTTTCTTTTGCTCTTCTTACCGAACTCCTGCCACTGGAACAACAACCACCACTCCCTACACTCCTCACAAGAGGAGGACTGCATACAGTCATGTCCCCTGCAAGCAAAACAAAGAATGGGAATCCACATTTAGCGTTCTTAAGAAAGTCCCACGGTTTCTGAGAATTCCAGGCCAAGAACGTACCTCACACATGGTTTCTCCATAACAGGTACACTCAAATTAAATAGAAAATTAAGAAAAAGGATTAATAAGCCAAGTTATTTGACCAAGCGTATGTCTACTTTTCAGCAGCTAAAGTCATAGTGGCTCCTGCGTGAGCTGGCAAGGGGGCAGTGCTTCCCCAACTACCCGTCAGTAACTACAGTACCGACATCTTGTTATAAATTTCAACAGCTGAGTTCCAGATGCGCTGAAATCGTACTCCTATTAAAGGACAAAGGTTTGTATCCATATAGGAACAACCCATATACAGTATACAGAAAAATCAATAGGAAAATAATCAAATGGTAAAAAAAGCAAGCATGTGATGAACATGAACATAAGTACTTTCTTACGTACATTACTTCAAAATAAAGAAAAAACAAAATTGGAAAGAACAATATTTGGCTAACTATGAGTTTATTAGTTCTAGCTAACACGTGGTTTACTTCTCCTTGAACCAGCATTAAAGCTTAAGTGCTTTATAAATATAAAAAAAAAAGTTTGCATTTAGTATAGCATTAGAAAAAGGAGAATTATAATAAAAAAATTTATTTCTATACTCACCTGATATTCATATTGCCTTGTTCTCCAAAACAGTATACTGACGCTACCCCATACGACAAAACATTTTTGTTTTTTCCCTTCGAGAGATTTACGCTTCTTGCCCACCAATGTGACATCTGGTAACTAATGGCACCAACCCCTATGCGACAAGGTCACAACTACCTTGTCTACTGTCTTGAAGTTGAAACTAAAACCCCATCCTTTTGACTTCATCAGTCATTGGGGAGGAGGGTGTGCATTCATATGAACATCAGGAGAATATAGAAATAAATGTTATTAAAATTTAATTTATTTCTATTAACATTCCCTGATATTCATAATGACTACTCCAACACTGATGAAAGTGGGTCATGGTCAAAAAAGATAAGAAATTCAAATACTGTACTGTACTTACAAAAATATTCCTAATTACAGAAGCCATACCTCTAGTCTGGTGCCTCAATACAAAACAGTTACAACTAATGTTACAGTATAACTAATTCCTCCCTACTGTGTTTGTATTGTAAATCCTTTTCATTACTTAGGCACAGTAGTACCCTGGGTTACAAGTTGTTCTCACCCAAATAGAAACCTTTGTCTTTGTATAATTATCAGGTCATTATTAATGCTATAATGTACTGGACAGTATTATGTTATTACAACAGTAATATACAGTATAATTGGATAGGTGAAAAGAAAGGAGAAGCAGAGAAAATGAAAGGCGCACGGTGTGGGAATCCTAAACGAATTTATGCCTGCAAAGTACGCGAAGACTCAAAACAGCGATGACGAAATCTGCAATCAGAGATGAGTGACTGTATCCAAATCACAGTACTATCCATGATATAAAACAAAAAGAGAACGAAATGAGGATCACTATTGCCCAGATATAATTCCCTTAAACAATCTACACAGTAATTACAAACAAATCCAAAAGACATCTCAAAAACTATACTACAAGAATTTTCCATCTAGACCAAGCAGGTACAACTGTAGAAGTTGCCAACTAGGAGTAGATTAGAGACAAGGGGGTGTGGCTTTACCAACAGAGGTTGTTTCCATTAGTCACCAGATGTCGCATTGTTGGGTGAGAGGCATAAGTCTCTTGAACGTAAGTAAACAGGAAATTTTTAATTTTACAGGGTAGCGTTGATACAAGTTAGCTTTGAGAGTATGAAGCAATATGAATATAAGGGTAATTGCATAGATATACAGGGTGACACAAAAAAAAACTATCACCTAAACTTGAATAACTTTTGAAATAAATAATCAATTCCATTTATTTTTCAGATTTATCAAGAAAAATTAATGTTCTAAGAGTCTACCAAATTCGACCTTCGAGATGCCATGGACTACTGAGGAAAAGACATTTATAGTTGAGGCATATTTTCGGTTGAAGTCTATCCACGCAGCTCAATTGCAATTCAAAGTACGGTTCAGATGTCAAGAATTTCCTGTCCACTCAATGATCTACAGATGGGTCAACAAGTTCAGAACCCATGGGACTGTGCATAACCTCAATGGTAAAGACACTAACATACAATCACATTCTGAACGACCGAAATCATCAAGGACACCACACAACATTGCTGCAGTCAGAGACCCTGTCGTCCGCAGTCCAAGCAAGTCTGTGCGACGGTGAAGTCAGGAGCTTGGAATCAATCGGGAGTCCGTGCGGAGAATTTTGAACGCAGATCTCCACCTGTATCCTTATCCTTAAACACAAGCTTACACCTGACGACATGAGGAAGTGAGTGATCATGTGCCAGTGGTTTTGCGACAAGATTGAAGCTGTGCCAGACTTCCTTAACAATGTCTGGTTTTCGGACGAGGAACATTTTCTATAGTAAGGTCACGTGAACTCGAAGAACAATATCTTCTGGGGTAGCACACCCCCTGAGCACTGTCTGCAAAGGCCATTACACTTGGCGAAGTGCACTGCCTGGGTCGCCACCTCCAAACCATTCTGGTTCGAGGACGACAAGGAGTGGTCTGTGAAAATCAACACCGAGCGATATGTCCAGGTGCTTGGCAAGTTCTGGACAGCACTTGTTCGACGGAGAGGAGTCGTCAGGGTCCTCCAGTGGTTCCAGCAGGATGGTGCCAACCCCCACACTTCAAATGAATCATTAGCATGGCTACAGCAGCGTTTCCCTGACTGACTGATCAGCCGCAGGTGTGTCCCCGAGTGGTCGCCGCATTCACCGGACCTGAACCCCCCAGATTTTTATCTCTGGGGATACCTTAAGGACAGCGTATACGGAAACAGCCCCCAGACTGTCCCTGACCTGAAGGCAGCAATCACAGCAGCAATAAGAGTGATCCCAAGGGAGGAATGCGGGAGGGTCATCAAGAATTTTGCCCGCCAGATCTGAATGTGCCTGCAGCGCCGGGAAGCTCATTTGGAGCAAAGTTTGGAGAGCCAGTGAAACAAAGAGTTTTTGTTGTACAGACCTGAGACTTTGGAGATGTCTCCTACACAGGCTTGACCTAATGTACCTAAAGTTTTGTGTCGATCTAAATAAAATTTTGGAAGTTATTCGTTTTTTGGCGATGACCGTTTTTTTTTGTGTCACCCTGTACATAGATTACTACTGTATACATCTATAGCATAAAATAAGAAAATAAAAAATAAATCAAAGGAAAGAAAGTAAAAGGAGCAAGAAAATTATTATTTTATTCAGTTCTTCAAAATACTGCATACATAACTTTATAATTAAATGATGACTGAATGATTCAAAAAATTTTCATTGAATATTGTTATACATAGTGTGTATTTAAGGTACTACACTCTTCTACAGAAACAGTACCGTCAATATCATCATTATCAATGTCACATTGCCTAACCCTCCACAGGGCTGGCATAAAGTTATATACTGTATATGAATGAAGCAAAACTTTGAAGGAGAAACGTGTGACAGAAAACCAAAGGGAACTTGAAAATAGATCCATGAACTTCTGGATGAAGAAAAGGCTCCAAATGCCTACATAAGGAATACTATAATTGGTAAAGGTGACTAGAGGACAACGTAAGAATCATAGGTAAATAATGTTACGCAATATACAAAGGAGAGGCTACTATGATTATAACTTAAAAAGCTATTAAAAATTAAGTTGACCTTTTTAAATTTGGTTGAAATGAGCCCCCAAATTAAATTTACTTTCCACATCTATACTGAACAAGCAAATAAAATTGCATTAGTATAACAAAATAATTTTACAGTATCTATTATAAGCAGAAATGTCAAAATAATTTATTATATCCATATGCTTTAAGAACATGACTAATTACAAACATTTAATTACTGTATTAATTCATACCCGAGTTGACGTTAAATGATGAGGATTTCCACCACCTCGAGTGCATAGTTTCTTGCATGGGAAGTCTGACATTGTCAAAATCCACTGTTATCCATCAATGACTAGAGGGAAAGAGGATCATTTCACACGAAACCACAACTTAGCAATTCTTCTCACATTGATGTCAACTTGCAATGAAAGTAAATTTATCTTTATAGGATATCATTCAATACCAATATTTTGAATAGATTTTTCATACCGCTAACACTTTTCAATATTTTAAGGTTATTTAGTTTTCTATTTTAAAGTTCCTTTGTATTCCACATTAATTTCCCAAGTCTGGCTTTGCTGAGACAGCACCACAACTCTGCAATAAAACATACAGCCATTTCAGAGCCAAGAACTTTTATAAAAGCTTTAAATACATTTTCATTGTATGTACATCATGTGTTTAAAGTTTCTTGTATAAATCAAATATTTTTATGAAACTCGCCAATGTTGATATTGATTCTATCTTGAAACTGTTTAAATGTAAATAACTACTGCAAAATAACAATTTCCCATTTCTCTCCTTGATAAACGCCTCCCTTCTGGGAATTATCATGCCATCTGGCAGTCGATGATTTTGAAGACAAATCATTAGATTATTTTCTCAAGTGCAAGGTAATTTTCTTATTCAGCTCCCATTTAGTGTTGAAATCTTTTCATTTTTAGAACAAGTAATGAATTGTCTAACCTTGTTCATGATCGTTAATTTTCTTAAACACATTGCAAGTGTAACCAAAGTAAGATCTTAGAATACAGAATAATAAATGAGGAATTAACTAGACATTATGTCTTTTGAAGTGGATTTTAGAAGAGAAATTTGTAATCTTGACATACTTTGTATCTGTTTAGGTATGAATATATCATCACGGTAATTACAAATTATTCTGAGAAATTACTAAATTTGCATTATTGATTACCATAATGAATTCTGTTCAGATATATCAATTTATTGAATATTTCTAAAATATAGGAAATAACCTGGCAAACAGTATCCGCAAGATGTCATTCGCTTTTTTATTCAATTTCCACTTATTTAATAATTAGGTTGGTGACATTTTGTTAAAAAAATATATCTTTTTAAGTACAGTATAGTCACACCTAGTCCACTGTTATTTACTTCTAAACAATCCAATATAATACAGCACATTATAATCTTATACTGGCAATATTAACATCCCCACCTCTCTCCTCCTCTTAAACTTGAAGCATTTTAATATGCTGCACTTATCTAAAATGCAGAGTTTAAAAATTACAAGTATTGTATACTGTATACTACTGGTACTCTCCTGTATGATACTAAAGTATTACTAATAATAATAAATAAGTAATGATGAAACAAACATAGACAGGAACTTCATCGGCAATACCTAACTATATGTTGGTCATGACATATACTGTAATACCCATACTATAATAATATTTTATCAATTAACATTATTAAAAGAGGCTCTAAACCATAATATGGTTTTGGGAACCTTTGTAACTGGTTGGGACAAACCAGGTGCAAAATTGCAAAAGTTATGACTGAAAAACAAATTTTAAAATGGAAACAAACAAAAGAACACCACCTAACCTAAGATTCGATACCTAACCTAACCAAGGAGCCATATCCTTAACTACAGGGTTGGGCTATGTCCACCTTGTAATGCCCCCTTAGACTGCTATATCCTTAGCGTACCCTATGACTAAGTCTCAATCCTGTATTTGTTTCCCATCCGGCTTCTAAATCATATTTTGTAAATAGTAAAATTAACTTCATATGACTGCATTTCAGACTAAGCTAAACAACCTTTTCCCCATAAATAAAATTTATTTGACAAATTAATAAGAAAGTTCATGCCTGTCCCAACAAACTCCATTCACCCCTAGTTTTGTATATGATTAATATAAAATGCACAATAAAATCATTGTTGAACGTGATCAGCGATAGGGAAAGATTCTGATATTTTCACAGCGATGTAAAAAGATGCTGACACACACATACTCACACTCTGTGTGTGTGTGTGTGTGTGTAATCCATTATCATAAGTATAATACAAACAGTAAGTCCCAAATGATACAAAATGTAATCATATATCAGTGAATTTAATCAACGTTCATGTTAATGATAGAACTGTATGATTACACTAATTTAATAAACTGGCGGACATACATAGCATGTCATCTGCTAACTGTCATGCCACCATGTTTGTTTTGGTCGCCAACTTGTTTCCAAAAAGAGCAATCAGCCAGCTCAAAACACTCAGGACTTGAGTAATATCCATCCTGCATTTGCACAGGATAGTAGACTGTCTCACTATCAGGTATCACTACTTCTGATCATCTGCCAATATAGGAATGAACGATTTCTGCTCTGCTCACTGATAGTAAAGGTTACATGAACAGTGGCTTACCTTGTTTGACTGATGCTGTGGTGTGTCACAGCATGATCGTCAGCTCGTCAATCAGTTGCCATATCAGGGTTGAGTCCAAAGGGAGCTAATGTCTAAGCATTTTCTATGATTGTTCTGTTGATGAAGCCACAGGTGTACAGAAGTAGTCCTCTCCCAAATGTTTGGTTCTGTTTTGGACACTTACGACGTTGTGGGAGAGGTCCCGTACTCAACCATGTAGTAACCCCAAAGCTATCACTTAGTCTGAAAGGGTTTGATTGGTGGTACAGTACATGGCATCCTGCATTTAACAATCTAGGCTCTCTAAGGTATCACTTCTGTTGAAGGGATTCTACTGTTCACGCATGAGGACTTGCACAGTACAATCTGTAACTCTCCAAGTATCACTTCCATTAAAAGGCTTCGATTGTTGGAGCATGATGAAGGTATGACATCATACTTGTGTCTCCCCAGCCATCTTCAGCAAATAGCAAATAGAAGGAACAACGATCACATTGGATAAGCAACAACCCCAGCTGCCATCACAATGAGACCTACATCTTTTAGATGAGGTAAAAACAGAGTTGGAGCTCCACATTGCGGTCTCCAGGATGAAAGACATCGACGTGTTAGTCCAAAACCATTCAGAAGTAGCCATAACCCTAATACTGTGAGCTCTTGATGCTCTCCCTTGAGACAATGAGGTGTGCAATGCCTAGCGAATGACTCGTCTAAAGAAAGAAGACCATTGGATTCTTAAACAAGACCTTGTTAGGACATTTATGAAGGACAAAGAGCAATCTAAGGACAGCAGTCTCTCCTCATTTTCATTACCCACTGTCTCTGAGAGACATATCAGAATGAATTCCCAAGGAAGAAGATTGCTGGATAACTGTCTTCGCTCGGAAGATGACAAGTAGATGACCTGGTGTTATAGCAAGAAAGGTTGGTTCTCCAGTTGGGACATCTGATCATGCTTTGGTTTCACCAATAATCAAGACTGAGCAACCTGTACTAGATGTGTCATACTCATGTAACATATATACTGCTAAAATCCGAAGCAGACTGGAATAACATTTTGAGTGTTCTTTTGCATCTGAATTGGTCACAATTGTATATAAGAGTTGAGCCTCTCGTCTTTTGAATGAGAATATGGTCAACTTATGTGACAGACATCTCACTTCTAGTATTTAGAATACCAAGTGCAAGAGAAAACTTGGTTCAATAATGATTGTAGATCTGCTTATTTGAAGAAACAGGAGGCCTATTAACTTTGGATGGATAACAGATCAGATTTGACTTAAAATAACTAGAGTACTCTGCTAAGAGTCGTTGTTCAGACAGTTTATGATTCCGGTGAAAAAGAATACTGTACAAGTTTATCATAAAGGAAACCCTTCCTGCTATAACCCCAAAACATAAATGGAGGGCTATCCTTAAATCTGCACTAAGGTGTAGATTTAACAGTTCCTCCTTTACTTGAACCAGATGGCTCTGTCAATTAGTCCAAATGAAAAAAGGAAACCTTTTTGGCTAATGTGTTTGACAGTAAGCAGAGTACTGTAATGAGAAACTAAATCGTCCTCATTCCTCTTTTCCCAAGGCGAAACTAACTAGTTTGGCTTCTCGGTCCCATAAAATCAAAACGCACTTAATGGACCTTGATAAATGGAGGTGTAGACCCAAATGGTATTTTTCCTTTGATTTTTATAAACTGCTGATTTTTTAATTCCTAAGTTGTCTGTTATTTTACACAAGTTAGTAAGAGGAGGTTCTTTGTGCACTTGGAGAATTGATAATGTTACTCCATTAGGTAAATGTGTTTGTAGTAGCTCTAGCCCCACTGATTACTGCTAACTTTCCATAACTCCCATATTATCTATACTGAAGTTTTTTTTTAACATATTTTAGCAAAACGTTAACGTTGATTACTGCCCACGTTCCATAACTCTCATATCTATACAGTACTGTAGTTTTTTTTAACATATTTAAGCAAAACGTCTAAACACGTATAATGAAGGTAATAATCTGATTCCTAATTTGCAATTTGGCTTTTGTAAAGGCCTTGGAGCATGTGATATCCTTCGTACAATTTCCAATGCTGCACAGAAATCCCTTGATTGTGGTCAAGAAGTTTGTGTGATTGACCATAATTCTAGTTCTGCCTTTCATCGTGTTAATCATAAGGCCCTTGTTTTCAAACTCAAACAGTTAGGAGTGGGAGGTCTTTTCTTAGCATCATTATTGAATTTTCAAGTTGATGAGCACCATAGTGAGTATAGGAATGTAATATTCAATATAACTCTGGGTAGTGTTCTGGGCTCATTACTTTTCATACTGTATACAAAATGCATACTGGTATGTGGTTTGGCATAGAAAACATGCAGATACAGATGATGCTACTCTTTTTGCACCAATTCCATATCCCAAATGTAGATCGGGTTGTTGAATCCTTTAAAAAAATCTAGCTATATTAATGCATGGTGCACATATGGGACATGAAGTTGAACCTAACACAACTCAAAGTATGATTGTAAGCTGGTCAAGGACAGTGGCCCCTCAACATCCAGATCTCTGCATTGATAATGTTTCTTTACTTTAATACAACTCGTTTAAAATTTTAGGTGTGATTCTTGATTACAAAATTACTTTTGAGAAACACATTCAGTCTTTCTCCAATTACACAAAAATCTTGGCTTATTGAGAAAGTCTTTTAAGATTTTCAGCAATCAATCTATCCTGAAGAAATATCTTAATCCTTCATTCTACCTCGTTTCGAGTATTGTTCCCCTGTCTGGTCCACAGGTGTTGGATTTCATCTTGATTTGTTCAACAAGAACTTGCAGTCTATTAAATTTCTTATCCCTGACCTAGATATTAATCTCTGGTACCACCTTCATTTACTTCTTTATGCAGGTTGCATAAGATTTGTCATAATTCTGACCACCCTTTGCATTCAGATCATTCCAGACTGTACCCCTCTTGTATATATTACTAGGTATGCAGTTAATTCTAACTGTCATGCATTTCTACATTACAAGGTTCAATACTACACAGTATTCTAGAAGTTATATCTGTCAAAAAATTGTGGAATGATCTTCCTAAGTAAGCTGTTGACCTGGAGGAACTTCAGAAGTTCAAACTTGCAGGGAATGTTTTTATGTTGAACAGGCTGACATAAGTCTCTCTTCATAGTTTATATATGTGAGACCTATTCTAAAGTTGTTACTGATCTCAAGTTACTTATGTTCATTATTCATTACTTCTCATATAGTTTATATAATTCCTTTCTTCACTGGGCTATTTTACCCTGTTGGAACCCTTGGGCTTATAGTACTGTATCCTGCTTTTCCAACTAAGGATTTAGATTTGCTAGTAATAATAATACAGAGGAGGAGAAGAAGAAGAAGAAGAAGAAGAGAAGAAGAAAGAAGAAGAAGAAGAAGAAGAAGAAGAAGAAGAAGAAGAAGAAGAAGAAGAAGAAGAAGAAGAAGAAGAAGAAGAAGAAGAAGAAGAAGAAGAAGAAGAAGAAGAAGAAGAAGAAGAAGAAAGAAGAAGGAAGAAGAAGAAGAAGAGAAGAAGAAGAAGAAGCAAGAAGAAGAAGAAGAAGAAGAAGAAGAAGAAGAAGAAGAAGAAGAAGAAGAAGAAAGAAGAAGAAGAAGAAGAAGAAGAAGAAGAAGAAGAAGAAGAAGAAGAAGAAGAAGAAGAAGAAGAGAAGAAGAAGAAGAAGAAGAAGAAGAAGAAGAAGAAGAAGAAGAAGAAGAAGAAGAAGAAGAAGAAGAAGAAGAGAAGAAGAAGAAGAAGAAGAAGAAGAAGAAGAAGAAGAAGAAGAAGAAGAAGAAGAAGAAGAAGAAGAAGAAGAAGAAGAAGAAGAAGAAGAAGAAGAAGAAGAAGAAGAAGAAGAAGAAGAAGAAGAAGAAGAAGAAGAAGAAGAAGAAGAAGAAGAAGAAGAAGAAGAAGAAAGAAGAAGAAGAAGAAAGAAGAAGAAGAAGAAGAAGAAGAAGAAGAAGAAGAAGAAGAAGAAGAAGAAGAAATCATTATTGCCTTACTATGACAGTAGATTATTTAGATTTTATCTTACTTATATATTATCATACATACTGTATAAACACATTTGTCACTAACTTGATAATAAACACAGAAGCAAATATACTCCCACCCCTTTTAACACATATTCATCTATCTATCTCATGGTTCTAGTGCACCAATCTGATGGTACTTGTTATATTAATACTGCGCAACCCTCGCATTTTCACAAACAATCAGCTCTTATGTACCTTTGGTTTCCAAGGTAGACAGTATGAACTGATAGTCTGGATCCTAATATCCCTCCACTAGCTGAATTAAGCACTTATAAATAACCACTTATTTCTTATATTTAATAGCATAGCATTTCGTATGGTTTCTATTATTGATGGGTTGGAACATGTCTCAGATAGAAGAGTTCTTTGTTCCCTAATACTACTTTTTTTTTCTCTATAAGAAAGTTCAAGGCTTTAATTACTATATGACTTAAGGACTACTACAAAATGTGGATAGCGACTATAGGTTTGGAATCCAATCAGGAAATTAAGTAATTGAGAGTTTATTTGGGCTAGAATTGGTTACATAGTAAATGGGGTCTGGGGTGGTTGATAATTCTAGATTGTTATTTTCCCATATTTTCTTTCAATAACCCACCTCCATCAGTGTGTGAGTGATTCAGAAATATGAACTTCAGGGGAGTTTCATGAAAATAAACAGAATTTTCAGGATATTTCTTTTTTATTTTTTACTAGCCTGATGTCCATATACTGTACACCTCACTGATCAATGGTGTGATGAGACTAATAAGTCGGGTTTTCGACTTCGAGAGCTGAAAGGACAAAGGGACTATGACGCATCATCGACTAGTTAGTTGTCCTCGACCAACAGATGGAGTGATAATTCCCAGATGGGACATATATTGCAAGGAGAGAAAGTAAAAATCTTATTTTGGGGTAGGCATCAATTTTGAGGAAGGCGTCAACATTTCAACAGCTTCAAAATAGAGGCAATATGAACACCAAGAGTAAAAAAAAAAAAAAAAAAATTATCATTAAAAATCTATTTTTGCCTAATAAAACATTGTGCAACAAACAATCAGTTTCTTTTACTTCTCTTGTAAGTGCAAACAACATTTCAAGTAACATTTATGAAATGAGCCAACTGTTAATGAAAATTCTATGCTGGAATTTAGTGGTCATAATTCAAAATGGTCAAAAAAGAGAGAGAGAATCCACCAAAGCTACAATAATTCTATATTCTGTAGCAGGAAGATGATGAACATTTTAGTGATTTAACTTCAAAAGCTTTAAAAACTAATAAAAATGGCATAGCCCTCCTTTGAGTACTTCTTTTCATTTTGTGATAAATGAAACAGTCCTCCCATGGAGTAGAAAATTTGAACCTATCAATGTAAAAACTCCTACTATTAAATTGAGTTCACTACCACTTTATTGAAAGGTTTTATAATTTTCTACCTATTTTATCATCATACTGAGCATTTTCTTTTCTTTACTATGTGACACTCACTTTTCCACAGCACTGGTATGTGTCACAACTTCTTATTCCCAAAGATATAATATTAGAACTATGAAACAAGATGTAAATGCACCAATATTATTAGATATCATCCAAAGTGGAGAGATAAAAAATAAAATGGTTATCCCTATAAATACAGTGAGGGTATTTTCAAATCTTTATATAGATTTTCAGGGACTACTCTCTCAGCTAGAACTCCATGTACAGTGCACTTCTAAAGGAACAAAATGCACATCACATCATTTATCAGGAAATTACAGAAACTAATATTTTCCAACATAAGAACTACAATACTGCTAACCATGCGGAAAAAAAAAAGTATTATTATTTTATTCTATACCCACCTGACTTTCATAATGCTCTTCTCTGAAAACTGGCTGATATTGACATTTACCCCTTAACACTAAAAAAATTCCAAATTTCTATCCTTCCATAGGCTTAGGCCTCTAGTCTAATATCAAGACAATATAGCAGTACAGATAACAGCAATAACCTCACCTTAAGTAGAGCGTACCATCCTTTGTTATTTAAAGAAGAAATTATAACCTCTAACATCAGAATTGAATGTAAAATGTTATTTTTATTAATAAAATAAATTTTTGAATATACTTACCCGGTGATCATATAAGCTGCAACTCTGTTGCTCGACAGAAAAACCTACGGTCAAAATACGCCCAGCGATCGCTATGCAGGTGGGGGTGTACATCAACAGCGCAATCTGTCGAGCAGGTACTTAGTACTCCAAGTAAACAAAGAACCAATTTTCTCCTCGGTCCACTGGGTCTCTATTGGGGAGGAAGGGAGGGTCCTTTAATATATGATCACCGGGTAAGTATATTCAAAAATTTATTTTATTAATAAAAATAACATTTTTCAATATTAAACTTAGCCGGTGATCATATAAGCTGATTCACACCCAGGGGGGGTGGGTAGAGACCAGCATTACATGTTTACATTATTATGAGCTAAGTATTTTGTATTTCATTTTAGCAGTTATTCAAAATAACAAACATAAAATAAATAAGTACCTGGTAAGGAAGTCGACTTGAACAATTACTCTGCCTTTTTAAGTACGTCTTCCTTACGGAGCCTCGCGATCCTCTTAGGATGCTGAGCGACCCCTAGGATCTGAAGTATCAAGGGTTGCAACCCATACAACAGGACCTCATCAAAACCTCTAATCTAGGCGCTTCTCAAGAAATGACTTTGACCACCCGCCAAATCAAGTAGGATGCGAAAGGCTTCTTAGCCTTCCGGACAACCCAAAAACAATAATAAAACATTTCAAGAGAAAGATTAAAAAGGTTATGGAATTAGGGAATTGTAGTGGTTGAGCCCTCACCCACTACTGCACTCGTTGCTACGAATGGTCCCAGAGTGTAGCAGTTCTCGTAAAGAGACTGGACATTCTTAAGATAAAAAGACGCGAACACTGATTTGCTTTTCCAATAGGTTGCGTCGATTATACTTTGCAGAAATCTATTTTGTTTAAAGGCCACGGAAGTTGCGACAGCTCTAACTTCGTGTGTCCTTACCTTCAGCAAAGCTTGGTCTTCCTCATTCAGATGGGAATGAGCTTCTCGTATTAACAGTCTGATAAAATAGGATAAAGCATTCTTTGACATAGGCAAAGATGGATTCTTAACTGAACACCATAAAGCTTCAGACGGGCCTCGTAAAGGTTTTTAAATAGAACTTAAGAGCTCTTACAGGACATAAGACTCTTTCTAGTTCATTTCCAACCATACGATAAGTTTGGAATATCGAACGATATTGGTCAAGGCCGAGAAGGCAGCTCGTGTTTGGCTAGAAAACCAAGTTGTAGAACATGTAGCCGTTTCGGATGAGAATCCGATGTTCTTGCTGAAGGCATGAATCTCACTGACTCTTTTAGCTGTGGCTAAGCATATCAGGAAAAGAGTCTTTAAGGTGAGATCTTTCAGGGTGGCTGATTGTAGCGGTTCGAACCTGTCTGACATAAGGAATCTTAGTACCACGTCTAAATTCCAACCAGGTGTAACCAAACGACGCTCCTTCGTGGTCTCAAAAGACTTAAGGAGGTCCTGTAGATCTTTATTGTTGGAAAGATCTAAGCCTCTGTGACGGAAGACTGATGCCAACATGCTTCTGTAACCCTTGATAGTGGGAGCTGAAAGAGATCGTTCTTTCCTCAGATATAAGAGAAAGTCAGCTATTTGAGTTACAGAGGTACTGGTCGAGGATACGGATACTGACTTGCACCAGTTTCGGAAGATTTCCCACTTCGATTGGTAGACTCTAAGGGTGGATGTTCTCCTTGCTCTAGCAATCGCTCTGGCTGCCTCCTTCGAAAAGCCTCTAGCTCTCGAGAGTCTTTCGATAGTCTGAAGGCAGTCAGACGAAGAGCGTGGAGGCCTTGGTGTACCTTCTTTACGCGTGGCTGACGTAGAAGGTCCACCCTTAGGGGAAGTGTTCTGGGAACGTCTACTAGCCATCGAAGTACCTCGGTGAGCCATTCTCTCGCGGGCCAGAGGGAAGCAACTAGCGTCAACCTTGTCCCTTCGTGAGAGGCGAACTTCTGCAGTACCTTGTTGACAATCTTGAACGGAGGGAATGCATATAGATCTAGATGTGACCAATCTAGTAGAAAGGCATCTATATGAACTGCTGCTGGGTCCGGGATTGGTGAGCAAAATATTGGGAGCCTCTTGGTCATCGAGGTTGCGAAGAGATCTATGGTTGGCTGGCCCCAGGTGGCCCAAAGTCTCTTGCATACATCCTTGTGGAGGGTCCATTCTGTTGGAATTATTTGTCCCTTCCGACTGAGACAATCTGCCATGACATTCAAGTTGCCTTGGATGAACCTCGTTACTAGTGATATGTCTAGACCTTTTGACCAGGTGAGGAGGTCCCTTGCGATCTCGTACAATGTCAGAGAGTAGGTCCCTCCTTGCTTGGAGATGTACGCCAAAGCCGTGGTGTTGTCCGAGTTCACCTCCACCACTTTGCCTTGAAGGAGAGACCTGAAGCTTTTCCAGGTCAGACGTACTGCCAGTAGCTCCTTGCAGTTGAAATGCATTGTCCTTTGACTCGAGTTCCATAATCCCGAGCATTCCCTACCGTCTAATGTCGCACCCCAGCCTACGTCCGATGCGTCCGAGAAGAGAACGTGGTTGGGAGTCTGAACAGTCAGGGGAAGACCCTCTCTAAGGTTGATATAGTCCTTTCACCAAGTCAGACTAGACTTTATCTTTCCGGAAACCGGGATCGAGACCGCTTCTAGCGTCTTGTCCTTTTTCCAGTGAAAAGCTAGATGGTATAGAAGAGGACGGAGGTGTAGTCTTCCTAGTGACACAAATTGATCCACGGATGACAGTGTCCCTACCAGACTCATCCACAGCCTGACTGGGCAGCGTTCCTTCTTCAGCATCTTCTGGATGGATAGCAGGGCTGGGGGCTGATCGTCTTGTTCAGCAACGTCCTCATCAGAGGGTTCCTCATCCGAAACTGATGAGGAAACGGCAACGGAGTGGGCAACGTCTGACTCGATGAATCCGGTCGCACTGGTGGATGTGTGACGGAGCCGGACGCAATATCATGGCACTGCTGCACAGTCTGTGAACTGTCAACAACCATGGGTGCGCGAGGAAGTACAGCGTCAACCCGAAACTGTCTAGACTGTCTGGGTTGTGCAGTCAACACCCTACCGGGTTGCTGAGGTTGACGCACTGCGTCACAACAAGTCACCTCTGCTGGTTGTTGAACGTCCTGAACGTCAACAACCACCTCCGAGCGTCGCTTAACGTCAACGTGCGACTGGCAACCCACACTGGGTCGCATCGGTGGAGGAACCACCTCAACTGGCAGATGCGAGTAGGTTACCTCAGCGTCAACAGGGCGCACAACCGACCGGTTGGAAGGTTGTTGGCCAGAAGGAGGAACCACCTCAACTGGCAGACGCGAGTAGGTTACCTCAGCGTCAACAGGGCGCACAACCAACCGGTTGGAAGGTTGTTGGCCAGAAGGTTCTTCTCCGCATTTAAGTCCTCTATCAAGGACACAAGCTTGGACTGCATGTCTTGCAGCAAAGCCCATTTAGGGTCTACGGGAGCAGGTGTGGCAACAGACGGGGTTAGCGACTGAGGCGGAACCATTTACCATCCCTGAAAGCCTTGTTATGTGTGACATAATAGTACAGCAAAACTTCAAAGGCTCGACAAAAGTTGAGAAGTTGACCTGTAAACAACTTGGAGCGTCTCCTGGCTAGGCGCCAGGGCGAGTCTACCAGAATTGAGAAGTCTATCTGGGCAGAGGCATGAACTCCCAAGCCGAGAACTTCTCTCGTGTCCTATCAGACTCTCGCTCTATAAGCCAGTTTAAAAGAAGGGAAATCAAAGGCTGTATCCTAAAACTCCTCCTGGTGCAAAACCAGTCGCCTAGCCAACGTAACACTCTCTAGGAGAGCGAGAGAGCACTAGCTTAACAACAACGGCTTCGAAGTAGCTAGGCCTAGTGTAAGTTCTGACGTTTAGGCGAACGAGGAGCAGCAGTTACAAGATCCGGACGAAGATCCTTAAAAAATCATCATGATTTAATTAAAGTCCATAGGAGGCTAAGCAGCTTAAGGCTCCTCTCCAAATGACAGAGTCCTCAAGGGAATATCAGTAGGAGGGAGAACAGCACTTTCTCATCTACAGGAACCTTGTCCGATAAAAGCTAGGTTATCTCAGTGAGTCTCTCACTGGTGCATTAGTAGCAGACCAGAAGGCAACGTCATGTAACTGCTTGACAGTCTGTGAACTGTCAACAACTGAACTGTCAACCACAACAGGTGCGTGAGGACATACAGCACTGGTGCATTAGTAGCCGACCAGAAGGCAACGTCATGTAACTGCTTGACAGTCTGTGAACTGTCAACAACTGAACTGTCAACCACAACAGGTGCGTGAGGACAGAGTTCACTCGAGACTGCTTTGACTGTCTATACTGAGCAGTCAAAACAACTCTAGAATGCGGAGGTTGACGCACCGCGTCAAAACAAAACAACTTAGACTGTTGTTGTACCTCGCGAACGTCAACGGAAGGTTCCGTGCGTTACTGAACGTCAACATGCGGCTGGCAGGGTACACTGGAACGCATGGGTGGCGGGACTCTCTCAGCTGGAGTGCGGCAGAAGGTCGCCTCAGCGTCCACAGGACGCACAACCGTGTTGGTTGTAGGTTAGAGGTTGGTGCAGTGTCAACCTTCTCCGCACGAAAGTCCCGCATCAATGACGTTAACTGAGACTGCATGGTCTGCAGCAAAGACCACTTAGGGTCTACAGGAGCAGGTGCGGCAACAGACGGTGTGACTGCCTGATGCGGTACCGCTTTGCCTCTCTTAGGAGGTGAGCAGTCGTCGGAAGACTGCAGCGAGTCCGAACTGACCCAGTGGCTACAACTGGGCCGTTGGACTTGCGCGGAAGGGACCGACTTGCGCTTAATAAGCTGCGAGACCTTGGTCCATGGTTTCTTACGAGAAACCTCTTCCGCAGACGAGAAATAAATGGGCTCTCTCGTCTTTGTGTGGGTGGGGCGATCTTGGGTAGATACGCCCGAAACCACGGAGGGAAAAGTCTGTTCGTTAATCAAGGCCTGACGAACCCATAAGTCGTTCGACATTACTTCTCCCCTGGGCTTGGGAGCATGCAAGAGGTCCCGGACTAGGTGAACGACAGGCACGAACAGACGAACCCTCGGACGCAACACTGTAACACTTTGCGCATATCACTTTATCACTTCGATTTTCTGTTTTGCACTTATTTCACTGAAATCGAAACTTTTACTGATTTCTACCTGAAACACGCAATTCTACCCTTCATTAAAAGGTAGTAATAGCGAAATCAGTCGTATAATGCAGCTCATTAATACTAGCAAAAAACAGAAAACATATATAAAGATAAAAAATTCAGTGGCTGGGAAAGAGACTAAACACTAGTTCAAATAAACTACGTTTACAATCTCTCACCGCACATAGCCTGGGGACAAGAATAAAACCCTAGAAACGTTTTACCTTCTTCCCCGTACAGCGACTAGGGAGGAGAGTAACACGAGAAACGTTACCCGCTTGAACGGAACGTTTTCTCTCCTCTCTCTCCCTCCGTCCTATCTCTCCCTCTCTTTCTCTCTTGATTTCGCACCTAAGAGAAGAGCCCAATTATATATCGTCAAAAAAACATGTTATTTGACTAAAGGAAAAAACTGAAAGGTTTTCCAAATAAAAAGTTCCTTTAATTTAGAATTTAAAACATTTAAGCTAAGAAAGAATGAACGAAACGTCAGAATCGATTTACTCTTACTGCAAAGTGAAACCGTGATACACTCTCTCTCTATCGTAACGATAGAGCGCAAGTTGAACGTCCTGAACGTCAACAACTGCGTAGTCTAAAAAACTAAACGTTAGTTCATCTTTGAAAACAGTACGAAGACTATCAAAGAAATTCTTTCATAAAACATTAAATTTAAAAAGTTTTAAATTCTTTAAAGGCTAAATACGATATAACGGGCTCAACGTTGATTAACTTCGGTTTCAAGTTAGGACCGCCTACTATCAGGAAAGGTCGCATATAAACAAAACATAAAAATTTATTTTTATATGTTTATAATAAATGGAAAGTTAATCGAAGAGGCCTAATAAAGGCGGAGAGATATAAAATATATAGATCTATAACGTGTTAAGCAAAATTACTAAAAACCTAAACACACTTCCGTCTAAGGGAAGGGTCGGCCATTTAAAAGTGAAAGAGAGTCCATACTCTCTTTGTCACCATAATTAAATCTATCCATAACGAGTTCAAGTTTTGAGATGAAGATAAAACACCTGCATAGCGAAAGCTCAAAACTAGAATAGTGTACTTCACCAAATAGTTGTGAAAACAAATCCAGTTAGTAACAGCGTATTAGTAGGTCTTGCCGGTAGCCCGACAGAGAGAAAATTGGTTCTTTGTTTACTTGGAGTACTAAGTACCTGCTCGACAGATGGCGCTGTTGATGTACACCCCCACCTGCATAGCGATCGCTGGCGTATTTTGACCGTAGGTTTTTCTGTCGAGCAACAGAGTTGCAGCTTATATGATCACCGGCTAAGTTTAATATTGAAAATTAATAATACACAATAAAAAATTGAAAGCATTGACAAATTAACCCAAACTTTACCTTTGAGGAGAGTCGTGGCTAGCATAAGGGAATAGAGGAGGAGGAGGAGGAGGAGGAGGAGGAGGAGGAGGAGGAGCTTTAAAAGAACTACTTTAAATATTTTCCTATTCTACAGGAATTTATGTACTGATAGGATATTTTGTCGATAAATATCTATCAAGAGGTTCGTCATGATCACCTACTACATCGAGGGGAGTGATATACAGGGTAACAACCAAAAAGTCATAGTTATACAAAAACATGAAGCAACCATTCAATTTGTTTTAGATTGCCCAACACCCCATGTCACGCCATTCATATATTACGAGCACTTATTTAATTGAACCCAGGAATATTAGGATCCAGAGTACCAGCTCTGTCATCTGCCCCAAGATCTAGTAGTACAGTAGTCAAAAAGACCGGACAAGGTTTCAGAAATAGAACGTTTACGTAGGATGAATGAAGCAAATATAAAGCTTGAGGCTTTGAGAGAGAATCTAATTCTGTAATGCACTGCGTACAATCAAAAAGCTTACCGAGTGGTGCATAAGAACTACTAGACATAACTTGAGGAGTTAGGCTAGGTTCCAAAACTGGACAGGTTAGTTTATACTTCTACCTAGTCCAAAGACATAAAGGCCTTCTGAGATTCCACAAGAAAATAAGTAAGACAAGAGATACTGAAGCTCATCATTATCAAAATTAGACTTGCTAATGACGAGTAACATTATTGCCACCATCGCTGCTATAAACAACTGACCTTGTCTTATCTAGATTTAACCTTAAATTAAAAACCAGCTTATTACATTTGGAACTTTTGATTTGGTTACCTTGAAAAATCTATGTTGTAATTATTAACAAGCCCAAAAGACATCCATCACTGTTACTAACAAACAAAATAGCACTTGTATGGGAAATTACAGTATTTAGTTTTATGGGGTAAACGTTGATATAAGTAAGCTTCCAAAGAGGAGCAATATGAACATCAGGAGAGGTTTAAAGAAATGAAAAAAAGTTTCAAAATAGCAATAAACCATCTAAAAGACATCTTACAAAATATCTAAATGTTTAACTTTAAAAATACTGACATACTGTACTTTCATTTATTGGATATTATCCTGGCACATCCCCCAAACCAAATATAATACTGTGCATTCATTTTATATATATCATACCTTTTTCAGAATTCCAATTCGGTACTTTAGTTTAACATTCTCATTCAAGAGAGACAGGTATTCCTTATCGTCGGTATCTATATCATCTAAATTTCCATTACTTAAAGCTTCCAATTGGGCAGCTAATCTTTCCGTTTCTTTTTCCTGCAAAGAAAAATAACAATTATTTGCATTGTATCAAAATATAAATACAGTAACAGAGACTAACAGTACTAGGCAACTTCAATACAGTATAACAGTATAGGAGTCATTAAACTCTAATATGCTTGATCTTCCATGAATTAAGTACAGCATTGACATATCCAATTTGGGTAAAAGGTTAGAAAAAATGTTATTTTTATAATAAAATAAATTTTTGAATATACTTACCCGGTGATTATATAAGCTGCAACTCTGTTGCTCGACAGAAAACTCTACGTTAAAAATCCGCCAGCGATCGCTATGCAGGTAGGGGGTGTACTTCAACAGCGCCATCTGTCGTGCAGGTACTCAGTACTCAATGTAAACAAAGAACTCAATTTTCTCCTCGGTCCACTGCGTCTCTATTGGGGAGGAAGGGAGGGTCCTTTAATATATAATCACCGGTTAAGTATATTCAAAAATTTATTTTATTATAAAAATAACATTTTTCAATATTTAACTTAGCCGGTGATTATATAAGCTGATTCACACCCAGGGGGGTGGGTAGAGACCAGCAATAAATGTTTACATTATTATGAGCTAAGGATTTTTTATTTCATTTTAGCAGTTATCAAAATAACAAACTTAAAATAAATAAGTACCTGGTAAGGAAGTCGACTTGAACAATTACTCTGCCTTTTTAAGTACGTCTTCCTTACGGAGCCTCACGATCCTCTTAGGATGCTGAGCGACCCCTAGGAGCTGAAGTATCAAGGGTTGCAACCCATACAACAGGACCTCATCAAAACCTCTAATCTAGGCGCTTCTCAAGAAATGACTTTGACCACCCGCCAAATCAAGTAGGATGCGAAAGGCTTCTTAGCCTTCCGGACAACCCAAAAACAATAATAAAACATTTCAAGAGAAAGATTAAAAAGGTTATGGAATTAGGGAATTGTAGTGGTTGAGCCCTCACCCACTACTGCACTCGTTGCTACGAATGGTCCCAGAGTGTAGCAGTTCTCGTAAAGAGACTGGACATTCTTAAGATAAAAAGACGCGAACACTGACTTGCTTTTCCAATAGGTTGCGTCGATTATACTTTGCAGAGATCTATTTTGTTTAAAGGCCACGGAAGTTGCGACAGCTCTAACTTCGTGTGTCCTTACCTTCAGCAAAGCTTGGTCTTCCTCATTCAGATGGGAATGAGCTTCTCGTATTAACAGTCTGATAAAATAGGATAAAGCATTCTTTGACATAGGCAAAGATGGTTTCTTAACTGAACACCATAAAGCTTCAGACGGGCCTCGTAAAGGTTTAGTTCGTTTTAAATAGAACTTAAGAGCTCTTACAGGGCATAAGACTCTTTCTAGTTCATTTCCAACCATACGATAAGTTTGGAATATCGAACGATATTGGCCAAGGCCGAGAAGGCAGCTCGTTTTTGGCTAGAAAACCAAGTTGTAGAACATGTAGCCGTTTCGGATGAGAATCCGATGTTCTTGCTGAAGGCATGAATCTCACTGACTCTTTTAGCTGTGGCTAAGCATACCAGGAAAAGAGTCTTTAAGGTGAGATCTTTCAGGGAGGCTGCTTGTAGCGGTTCGAACCTGTCTGACATAAGGAATCTTAGTACCACGTCTAAATTCCAACCAGGTGTAACCAAACGACGCTCCTTCGTGGTCTCAAAAGACTTAAGGAGGTCCTGTAGATCTTTATTGTTGGAAAGATCTAAGCCTCTGTGACGGAAGACTGATGCCAACATGCTTCTGTAACCCTTGATAGTGGGAGCTGAAAGAGATCGTTCTTTCCTCAGATATAAGAGGAAGTCAGCTATTTGAGTTACAGAGGTACTGGTCGAGGATACGGATACTGACTTGCACCAGTTTCGGAAGATTTCCCACTTCGATTGGTAGACTCTAAGGGTGGATGTTCTCCTTGCTCTAGCAATCGCTCTGGCTGCCTCCTTCGAAAAGCCTCTAGCTCTCGAGAGTCTTTCGATAGTCTGAAGGCAGTCAGACGAAAAGCGTGGAGGCCTTGGTGTACCTTCTTTACGTGTGGCTGACGTAGAAGGTCCACCCTTAGGGGAAGTGTTCTGGGAACGTCTACTAGCCATCGAAGTACCTCGGTGAACCATTCTCTCGCGGGCCAGAGGGAAGCAACTAGCGTCAACCTTGTCCCTTCGTGAGAGGCAACTTCTGCAGTACCTTGTTGACAATCTTGAACGGAGGGAATGCATATAGATCTAGATGTGACCAATCTAGGAGAAAGGCATCTATATGAACTGCTGCTGGGTCCGGGATTGGTGAGCAAAATATTGGGAGCCTCTTGGTCATCGAGGTTGCGAAGAGATCTATGGTTGGCTGGCCCCAGGTGGCCCAAAGTCTCTTGCATACATCCTTGTGGAGGGTCCATTCTGTTGGAATTATTTGTCCCTTCCGACTGAGACAATCTGCCATGACATTCAAGTTGCCTTGGATGAACCTCGTTACTAGTGATATGTCTAGACCTTTTGACCAGGTGAGGAGGTCCCTTGCGATCTCGTACAACGTCAGAGAGTAGGTCCCTCCTTGCTTGGAGATGTACGCCAAAGCCGTGGTGTTGTCCGAGTTCACCTCCACCACTTTGCCTTGAAGGAGAGACCTGAAGCTTTTCCAGGCCAGACGTACTGCCAGTAGCTCCTTGCAGTTGAAATGCATTGTCCTTTGACTCGAGTTCCATATTCCCGAGCATTCCCGACCGTCTAATGTCGTACCCCAGCCTACGTCCGATGCGTCCGAGAAGAGAACGTGGTTGGGAGTCTGAACAGTCAGGGGAAGACCCTCTCTTAGGTTGATATAGTCCTTTCACCAAGTCAGACAAGACTTTATCTTTTCGGAAACCGGGATCGAGACCGCTTCTAGCGTCTTGTCCTTTTTCCAGTGAAAAGCTAGATGGTATAGAAGAGGACGGAGGTGTAGTCTTCCTAGTGACACAAATTGATCCACGGATGACAGCGCCCGTACCAGACTCATCCACAGCCTGACTGAGCAGCGTTCCTTCTTCAGCATCTTCTGGATGGATAGCAGGGCTGGGGGCTGATCGTCTTGTTCAGCAACGTCCTCATCAGAGGGTTCCTCATCCGAAACTGATGAGGAAACGGCAACGGAGTGGGCAACGTCTGACTCGCTGAATCCGGTCGCACTGGTGGATGCGTGACGGAGCCGGACGCAATATCATGGAACTGCTGCACAGTCTGTGAACTGTCAACAACCATGGGTGCGCGAGGAAGCACAGCGTCAACCCGAAACTGTCTAGACCGTCTGGGTTGTGCAGTCAACACCCTACCGGGTTGCTGAGGTTGACGCACTGCGTCACAACAAGTCACCTCTGCTGGTTGTTGAACGTCCTGAACGTTAACAACCACCTCCGAGCGTCGCTTAACGTCAACGTGCGGCTGGCAACCCACACTGGGTCGCATCGGTGGAGGAACCACCTCAACTGGCAGTCAACAGGGCGCACAACCGACCGGTTGGAAGGTTGTTGGCCAGAAGGTTCTTCTCCGCATTTAAGTCCTCTATCAAGGACGCAAGCTTGGACTGTATGTCTTGCAGCAAAGCCCATTTAGGGTCTACGGGAGCAGGTGTGGCAACAGACGGGGTTAGCGACTGAGGCGGAACCGTTTACCATCCCTGAAAGCCTTGTTATGCATGACATAATAGTACAGCAAAACTTCAAAGGCTCGACAACAGCTGAGAAGTTGACCTGTAAACAACTTGGAGCGTCTCCTGGCTAGGCGCCAGGGAGAGTCTACCAGAATTGAGAAGTCTATCTGGGCAGAGGCATGAACTCCCAAGCCGAGAACTTCTCTCGTGTCATATCAGACTCTCGCTCTATAAACCAGTTTAAAAGAAGGGAAAGCAAAGGCTGTATCCCCCAAACTCCTCCTGGTGAAAAACCAGTCGCCTAGCCAACGTAACGCTCTCTAGGAGAGCGAGAGAGCACTAGCTTAAAAACAACGGCTTCGAAGTAGCTAGGCCTAGTGTAAGCTCTGACGTTTAGGCGAACGAGGAGCAGCAGTTACAAGATCCGGACGAAGATCCTTAAAAAAAAATCATCATGATTTAATTAAAGTCCATAGGAGGCTAAGCAGCTTAAGGCTCCTCTCTATCTGACAGAGTCCTCAAGGGAATATCAGTAGGAGGGAGAACAGCAACTTCCTCATCTACAGGAACCTTGTCCGATAAAAGCTGAGTCTCTCACTGGTGCATTAGTAGCGGACCAGAACGCAACGTCATGTAACTGCTTGACAGTCTGTGAACTGTCAACAACTGAACTGTCAACCACAACAGGTGCGTGAGGACGTACAGCGTCCACTCGAGACTGCTTTGACTGCCTAGACTGAGCAGTCAAAACAACTCTAGAATGCGGAGGTTGACGCACAGCGTCAAAACAAGTCAACTTCGATTGTTAGTGAACGTCTAGAACGTCAATAGGAGCATCAGCCAGTGGCCTAACGTCCAAATGCGGCTGAAAAACCACACGAGACCGCATCGAGTGTGGTTCTAAACAACCTGACTGACGTGACTAAGCTACGCCAACGTCAACAGTAAGCACAAAGGAACGTTAGGTTGGCTGAAAGCCAGGATATCGATGAGATAAACGGCTAGACTCAACGGACTAATCGGCAGAATAGTCTTCCATAAGGGAGGCAAGCATATACTGCATGTTTTGCCATACAACCCCTTAAGGATCAACGGAAATGGTTGTGGTAATAGACGAGGGTAACGTCTGTGACCGCAACACTTTGCCTACAAAAAAAGACTTTCGGAGTCTGTGTTACGCTTTTGTTAGGCGGCGAGCAGTTATCCGATGACTGCATAGGGTCAGAGCTGTCCTAATGGCTGTAACCAGGACGCTGGACCTGTCCTGAAAGGACTGACTTTCGCTTAAGGGCTTCGAAACCTTGTGACAGGTTTCTTATGCGAAAAGCCTACGGATGGCGAGGAGAAACAACGTCTCTCTCGTCTTATGGTAGGGGAGATCTTGGTAAGAAACACCCGATACCATAGAGGGAAAACGTCTGTTCGTTGGTCAAGGCCTCTCGAACCCATAAGTCTTTTGACATTACTTCTCCTCTGGGCTTGGGAGCTTGCAAGAGGTCCCGGACTAGGTGAACGACAGGCACGAACAGACGAACCCTCGGACGCAACACTGTAACACTTTGCGCCTCGGACGCAACACTGTAACACTTTGCGCATATCACTTTATCACTTCGATTTTCTGTTTTGCACTTATTTCTACCTGAAACACGCAATTCTACCCTTCATTAAAAGGTAGTAATTGCGAAATTAGTCGTATAATGCAAGCTCATAATACCAGCAAAAAACAGAAAACATATTTTAAGATAAAAAGAAAAATCAGTGGCTGGGAAAGAGACTAAACACTAGTTCATATAACTACGTTTTCAATCTCTCACCGCACATAGCCTGGGGACGAGAATAAAAACCTAAAAACGTTTTATCCTTCCTCCCCGTACAGAGACTAGGGACGAGAGTAACACGAGAACAACGTTACCCGCTTGAACGGAACGTTTTCTCTCCTCTCTCTCCTTCCGTCTCTATCTCTCTCTCTCTTTCTCTCTTGATTTCGCATCTAAGAGAAGAGCCCAATTATATATCGTCAAAAAAACATGTTATTTGACTAAAGGAAAAAACTGAAAGGTTTTTCAAATAAAAAGTTCCTTTAAATTAGAATTTAAAACATTTAAGCTAAGAAAGAATGAACAAAACGTCAGAATCGATTTACTCTTACTGCAAAGTGAAACCGTGATACACTCTCTCTCTATCGTAACGATAGAGCGCATGTTGAACGTCCTGAACGTTAACAACTGCGTAGCATAAAAAACTAAACGTTAGTTCATCTTTGAAAACAGTACGAAGACTATCAAAGAAATTCTTTCATAAAAATGTTATTTTTATTAGTAAAATAAATTTTTGAATATACTTACCCGATAATCATGTAGCTGTCAACTCCGTTGCCCGACAGAATTCTACGGGAGGGATACGCCAGCTATCACAATACTAGAAGGGGGTGTACTCACCAGCGCCACCTGTGGCCAGGTACTACAGTACTTCTTGTTGACACCTCCTCAATTTTTCCTCGGTCCACTGGTTCTCTATGGGGAGGAAGGGAGGGTCAATTAAATCATGATTATCGGGTAAGTATATTCAAAAATTTATTTTACTAATAAAAATAACATTTTTCAATATTAAACTTACCCGATAATCATGTAGCTGATTCACACCCAGGGGGGTGGGTGAAAACCAGTGTACAAGATTAAAGGATAGCTAAGTATCCCGTATTTCATATAATCAGTTATCTCAAAATAACAATGAAATAATAAGTACCTGGTAAGGAAGTCGACTTGAACCGTTACTCTGCCTTTTTTTTAAGTTCGTCTTCCTTACTGAGCGCAGCGTTCCTCTTAGGAGGCTGAATCAACTCAAAGGTGCTAAAGTATATAGGGCTGCAACCCCTACTAAAGGACCTCTACACAACCTCTAACCCAGGCGCTTCTCAAGAATGAATTGACCACCCGCCAAATCAAAAGGATGCGGAAGGCTTCTTAGCCTACCGTAACAACCATAAAAACAACAATAAAAGCATTCAAGAGAAAGGTTAAAAAAGGTTATGGGATTAAGGGAATGTAGTGGCTGAGCCCTCACCTACTACTGCACTCGCTGCTACGAATGGTCCCAGGGTGTAGCAGTTCTCGTAAAGAGACTGGACATCTTTAAGATAAAATGATGCAAACACTGACTTGCTCCTCCAATAGGTTGCATCCATTATGCTCTGCAGAGAACGGTTTTTATTAAAGGCCATCGAAGTAGCTACGGCTCTCACTTCGTGGGTCCTTACCTTCAGCAAAGCAAGGTCTTCCTCCTTTAAGTGAGAATGGGCTTCTCTAATCAGAAGCCTTATATAATACGAAACCCCGTTCTTGGACATAGGCCTCGAAGGGTTCTTGATTGCACACCATAAGGCTTCTGATTGTCCTCGAATAGGTTTTGACCTATTAAGATAAAGTTTCAGAGCTCTGACAGGGCAAAGAACTCTTTCTAGCTCATTACCTACCATGTTGGAGAGGCTAGGTATCTCAAACGATCTAGGCCAAGGACGTGAAGGAAGTTCATTCTTAGCTAAGAATCCAAGCTGTAAAGAACATGTTGCAGATTCGGATGTGAACCCAATGTTCTTGCTGAAGGCATGAACCTCACTGACTCTCTTAGCTGTTGCAAGGCAGACGAGAAAAAGAGTCTTGAGGGTAAGGTCCTTGAAGGAAGCTGACTGGAGAGGTTCGAACCTAGGTGACATAAGGAACCTTAAGACTACGTCTAGATTCCAGCCTGGAGTGGGTAGACGACGTTCTTTAGTAGTCTCAAAAGACTTAAGGATGTCTTGAAGGTCCTTGTTGGAAGAAAGGTCCAAACCTCTGTGGCGGAGAACTGAAGCCAACATACTCCTGTACCCTTTAATCGTAGGAGCTGAAAGGGATCTCTCATTCCTAAGATGTAATAGGAAGTCAGCTATTTGGGTCACAGAGGTATTGGTAGAGGAAACTGCATTGGCTCTACACCAGCTCCGGAAGACTTCCCACTTGGATTGGTAGACTCTACGAGTGGATACCCTCCTTGCTCTGGCAATCGCACTGGCTGCCTCCTTCGAAAAGCCTCTAGCTCTAGCGAATCTTTCGACAGTCTGAAGGCAGTCAGCCGAAGAGCGTGGAGGTTTGGGTGCAACCTGTCTACGTGAGGTTGACGTAGAAGGTCCACTCTTAGAGGGAGAGTCCTGGGGACGTCGACCAGCCATTGTAGTACCTCTGTGAACCATTCTCTTGCAGGCCAAAGGGGAGCAACCAGCGTCAGCCGTGTCCCTTCGTGCGAGATGAACTTCTGAAGGACTTTGTTTATGATCTTGAACGGTGGGAATGCGTAAAGGTCGAGATGGGACCAGTTCAGCAGAAAAGCATCCACATGAACTGCTGCTGGGTCTGGAACTGGGGAACAGTACAAAGGAAGTCTCTTGGTCATGGAGGTGGCAAACAGATCTATTGTCGGCTGACCCCACAAGGTCCAAAGTCTGTTGCACACGCTCTTGTGGAGGGTCCATTCCGTGGGGATGACCTGATCCCTTCTGCTTAGGCGATCTGCTGAGACGTTCATGTTGCCCTGAATGAACCTCGTAACTAGGGTGAGGTTTAGACCTCTTGACCAAATGAGGAGGTCCCTTGCTATCTCGTATAGGCTCCTCGAATGGGTCCCTCCTTGCTTGGAGATGTAAGCCAAGGCTGTGGTGTTGTCGGAGTTCACCTCCACCACCTTGCCTAGCAGGAGGGACTTGAAGTTCAATAGGGCTAAATGAACTGCTAGTAGCTCCTTGCAGTTGATGTGGAGCGTTTCCTGTTCCTCGTTCCACGTTCCCGAGCACTCCCGTCCGTTCAAGGTCGCGCCCCAGCCCGAGTCCGATGCATCCGAGAAGAGATGAAGATTGGGGGTCTGAATCGCCAACGATAGGCCCTCCCTGAGAAGGAGATTGGTCTTCCACCACAAGAGAGTGGTCTTCATCTCTTCGGTGACTGGGATAGAGACTGCTTCGAGAGTCAAACCCTTGTCCCAATGAGCTGCAAGATGGAATTGAAGAGGGCGGAGGTGGAGTCTCCCTAGCTCGACGAACAGGGCCAACGATGAAAGGGTCCCTGTGAGACTCATCCACTGTCTCACCGAGCAACTGCTCCTCTTCAGCATGCTCAGGATGCAATCTAGGGCTTGGCTTATCCTTGGGGCCGATGGAAAAGCCCGAAAATCCTGACTCCGAATCTCCATTCCCAGGTACACAATGGATTGGGAGGGAATGAGCTGGGACTTTTCTAGATTGACTAACAGACCCAGTTCTTTGATCAAGTCTAAAGTCCAGTTGAGACTCTCCAGACAGCGACGACTCGTGGAGGCTCTCAACAGCCAGTCGTCTAAGTAAAGGGAGGCTCTGATGTCCGATAAGTGGAGGAATTTTGCTATATTCCTCATCAGATGCGTAAACACCATAGGAGCTGTGCTTAGGCCAAAACACAGGGCTTGGAATTGGTAGACAACCTTTCCAAAAACGAATCTCAGGAAAGGTTGGGAGTCTGGATGAATAGGAACGTGAAAGTAAGCATCTTTCAGGTCCAACGAGACCATCCAGTCCTCCTGCCTGACCGCTGCTAGGACCGACTTCGTCGTCTCCATCGTGAACGTCTGCTTGGTGACATAAGCATTGAGCGCGCTGACGTCCAGCACCGGTCTCCAACCTCCTGTCTTCTTGGCCACCAGAAAGAGACGGTTGTAGAAGCCCGGGGATTGATGGTCCCGGACTATAACCACTGCCTTCTTCTGTAACAGGAGCGACACCTCCTGGTGCAACGCTAGCCTCTTGTCCTTTTCTTTGTAGTTGGGAGAGAGGTTGATGGGAGATGTGGTCAGAGGGGGTTTGCGGCAGAATGGTATCCTGTAACCCTCCCTCAGCCAACTGACAGACTGGGTGTCTGCACCTCTCTTTTCCCAGGCTTGCCAGAAGATCTTGAGTCTGGCGCCTACTGCTGTCTGGAGAGGAGGAGAGTCAGTTTTTGCCTTTAGAAGCCTTGGAACCTTTCCTAGACTTGCTCCTGGAAGAGTCTGGACGGGAGCTTCCACGGCTGGGGGCTCTACCACGAAAGGGCGGAATAAACCTCGTAGCAGGAGTATCAGCCACTGGGGTGCGATAAGTCCTGGGGACTGAGGTAGCAACCTTAGTCTTACGAGCCGATGAGGCCACAAGATCATGGGTGTCCTTTTGTATCAGGGCCGCAGACAAGTCCTTAACAAGTTCTTCAGGAAACAGGAACTTAGAGAGCGGAGCGAAAAGGAGTTGAGACCTTTGACAAGGTGTGATGCTGGAGGAAAGGAATGAACAAAGCTGCTCCCTTTTCTTAAGCACTCCTGACACAAACATCGAAGCAAGCTCGCCAGATCCATCCCTAATAGCCTTATCCATGCAGGACATTAAGAGCATGGCTGAGTCCTTGTCCGCAGGGGAGGTCTTCTTGCTAAGGGCCCCCAGGCACCAGTCTAGGAAATTGAACATCTCAAAGGCTCTAAATACACCCTTTAGGAAGTGATCTAGATCGGAGAAGGTCCAGCAAACCTTAGAGCGCCTCATTGCTGTTCTACGAGGAGAGTCTACCAAGCTTGAGAAGTCGGCCTGGGCAGAGGCAGGTACTCCCAAGCCTGGTTCCTCTCCTGTGGCATACCAAACGCCCGCTTTAGAAGTGAGCTTAGTCGGAGGAAACATAAAGGAAGTCTTTCCTAGTTGTTGCTTAGACTGCAACCACTCCCCTAAAATTCTTAACGCTCTCTTAGAGGACCTTGCAAAGACGAGCTTAGTATAAGATGACTTGGCTGGCTGCATGCCCAGCGAAAACTCAGATGGCGGAGAGCGGGGGGTAGCAGAGACAAAATGGTCTGGGTATACCTCTCTGAAAAGAGCCAAGACCTTACGAAAGTCAATAGGAGGCGGAGAAGACTTGGATTCATCCACGTCTGATGAGGGGTCCAGGTGTGCAGCCTCATCATCAGAAACCTCATCACCAGAGTGTAGCGAAGTGAGAGGTAAGGTATGCTGAACAGCAGAATCTGCACGAGCTGGAGCAAAAACGCTTGTGGATTCCTCCTCAAGTCTCTGTTGAGGGAACACCTGAGGCTCAGGCTGCAAAGGTTGGTCAAAAGCAGTAGCAGAAGGTAGGCGCATGGTTGGAGGAGGCTGAGTCCTGGCATGAGTGTCTTGCCTCAAGGGTTGCGCTTGCTGTAAGGTGAGCGGATGCGCAGTAGCAAGTTCCTGAGGAACGAGTTGAGGTTCCTGAGGTGTGAGCTGCGAGAGTTGGGGTAGAGGCTGCGCAGAACGCATAACTTGTCTCGCGAGTTGAGGTTCCTGAGGCGCAAGGCTAAGGTGTTGAGGCTCTCGCCTTGAGGAGGGTTGAGGTCGCTGCAGCGAGAGCTGAGGAGTCTGCCTCATGGATGGGAGAGGTTGTTGTACCTCAAAAGAGTGTTGCCTCACTGGTGGAACCGCAAGTGGAAGCGGAGGAAGTAAGGTATAAGCTTCCTGTTCCCATTGCTGAGGTTGCCTTAAGGAAGGCGGAGGTAGCTGCACACCACTGGAAACTGGTAACTCAGAACGTGGTAAGGTATCCTGAGGAGCCTCAACATCGTACGCCTGGCAGGCAGGACTGCGGTTAGGCGGAGCGATCGCAGGAGGAGGTGTAACCTTCTCAGCCTGACACTCACGCATCAAGACCGCAAGTTGTGACTGCATGGACTGCAGTAGTGTCAACTTGGGGTCGGCAGACACTAAGGTCTGCTGAGGCAAAGCCTTAACAGAAGAGATCTGTTGCGGCAGCACCTTACTCCTCTTAGGAGGAGTGCCTTCAACTGATGACTGCGGCGAGTCAGAGCTGATCCAATGACTGCAGCCAGGTTGTAGAGCTCTTGAGGTTTGGACTCTGCGTTTGAGAGGTCTTGAGACCTGAGTCCAACGTTTCCTCCCTGACAATTCTTCAGCAGACGAGTAAAAGACGGGCTCAATCGTCTGCGGGTGGGAGTGACGGTCTCTGGAAGACACGCCCGCAACCACCGAGGATACTTCTGTGCGCCGATCAAGGCCTGCCGAACCCTTTTGCCCTTCGACATTGCTTCTCCCCTGGGCTTGGGAGCTTGCAAGAGGTCCCGGACTGGGAGGACGACTGGCACGCACAGAAGTACCCTCACGCACCACACTGACACTGACACTAGCACTTGGCACTGCACTGACACTAGCACTCGTCACAGCACTGGCACTATCACCACCCACTGCACTCTTGACCTTAAGTTCCTTGACTTCGGCCATAAGAGACTTATGATCACTAACCACCGACTCCACTTTGTCACCTAAAGCCTGAATGGCACGCAAAACAACAGACATATCAGGTTGAGGGCAAATAGTAGGTTCGGGGGTAGCCACTACAGGGGGAGGAAAAGGTAGGGGATCATGAGGTGAGGAAAAAAGTGAAGAGCGAGAAGAACTTCTCCTAACTCTCTCTCTCTCTAACTTGGTTGAATACTTAAGAAATCGGACAAAATCAAGTTCCGAAAGTCCGGCGCATTCCTCACATCGATCTTCCAACTGACAGGGTCTTTCCCTACAGTCAGAACAAGCGGTGTGAGGATCTACCGAGGCCTTCGGAATACGCCTATTACAAGACCTACATCGTCTATGGGGTGGGGCTTGTGAAATGTCAGACATCTTGAATCAAAGAGTTAGCCAAGTGGGGATTCCAAATCAAGCAAAAAGATCGTTAACCATTAATCAGAACTAAATAATAGCTATCTAAGCTAATATAGAAGTTTTCCAGTAAAACGACAGCCGAAATCTGAGAGAAATACTTCACCAAAAGCCGTGAAAATACTCCAAGATCATAAGCGTATCCCAGAACGTCTTGCCGGAAGCACGACAGAGGAAAAATTGAGGAGGTGTCAACAAGAAGTACTGTAGTACCTGGCCACAGGTGGCGCTGGTGAGTACACCCCCTTCTAGTATTGTGATAGCTGGCGTATCCCTCCCGTAGAATTCTGTCGGGCAACGGAGTTGACAGCTACATGATTATCGGGTAAGTTTAATATTGAAAATATTACATTTAAAAAGTTTTAAATCCTTTAAAAGCTAAAGACGATATAAAGGGCTCAATGTTGATTAACTTCGGTTTCCAAGTTAGGACAGCCTACTCACAGGAAAGGTCTATATAAACAAAGCATTAAAATTTATTTTATATGTTTATAAAAAATGGAAAGTTAATCGAAGAGGCCTAATAAAGGCGGAGAGATATAAAATATATAGAGGAAAATCTATAACGTGATAAGATAATTACTAAAAGCCTAAACACACTTCCGTCTAAGGGAAGGGTCGGCCATTTAAAAGTGAAAGAAAGTCCATACTCTCTTTGACACCATAATTAAATCTATCCAAAACGAGTTCAAGTTTTGAGATGAAGATAAAACACCTGCATAGCGAAAGCTCAAAACTAGAATAGTGTACTTCACCAATAGTTGTGAAAACAAATCCAGTTAGCAACAGCGAATTAGTAGGTCTTGCCGGTAGCCCGACAGAGAGAAAATTGAGTTCTTTGTTTACATTGAGTACTGAGTACCTGCACGACAGATGGCGCTGTTGAAGTACACCCCCTACCTGCATAGCGATCGCTGGCGGATTTTTAACGTAGAGTTTTCTGTCGAGCAACAGAGTTGCAGCTTATATAATCACCGGCTAAGTTAAATATTGAAAAAAAGATGAAAACAAAAACAGTGCAGTAGATATATCCTGTAAGGAAATATTCAACCTCCGTAGTTATAATTCCAGCAAAGTTAGAATACACATTGAGCACCCAGATTGTGATACAGTGTAATCCATTATCTTAATCGATAATAATTCAAAAGGTAAAAGGCAATGTCTCGAGGGAAAAAAAAAATACACACACACACACACCAAGATTCAGGTAAACCCCAATGCTTTTATTTCTGGAACAGCAGCAAATTTTTGTGCATTACAAATTAAAGAATGTGTCAGCAATTCTAATGACTATATAGGAAAAAATAACCTTTTTCTTTTTATTTAATTTTGCTAATAATACCTTATGTACTGTACAGTAATGTAGTTTTACTTTAAGTGAAAACAGTATATCACTGGCTCCTGACTATGTACATGGCCTAGAGACTCAAAGCCTATAACATGTTAAGGTTGGATTACACAAATTAAGTTGGAACAGGGAACAAGGCCATCATTGAAAAAAAAATATATTTGATTACTATACAAGTCTTGAAATTACATTAACTATGATTCAAAACTTTAATTTCAAAAGCATAACTATCATTTTAAAACAACTAAAAATCTATTTTCTATCTGTATCCCTACACCCAAAAGACACTACACTTTCCTTGGAATCCTATAAACCACTACTTATGGTTTGCAAGCACCTATAGTCCATTTCTTTTAGCGAGTCATATTTGCACCGACTCGCAGTGGTGCCCTTTTAGCTCGGAAAAGTTTCCTGATCGCTGATTGGTTGGACAAGATAATTCTAACCAATCAGCGACCAGGAAACTTTTCCGAGTTAAAAGGGCACCGTCGCGAGTCGGTGCAAATATGACTCGCTAAAAGAAGTGGACTATAGTTGCCTAAAACACCAAGTTATTGTTTTGTCCAACTTACAAACCAAATATCTTCACACAGAGTCATTAGGCACTCACACCAAGCAAGATCTATGGGGACTGGTGGTAGCCATAGGCTATTCGGTCCCAATTTTGGTTGAATCTTCAGCTCCAACAGCAAGAATAAACAGGGCAGTTATAGTGTAATGCCCTACTGTAGCTTTCACCAAGAAAGATTTGGAATAATCTTCTGCCCATCTTAAGATATCCACAACTGTACCTTTTCTCTTAAGAGAAGGTACCTTACGTCAATCTTTGAATGCATACATTTTTTCAATTACTTCTCTATCCAATCTAAATTTTTCTGCTGTGGTTTTCCCAATACAGTATCAACATAGGTTACTGTACTATAAAAAGGAACAAACAATAAATATGTATTTTGACCTTACGATGAAAAACATATAACTCACAATTCAAAATATCAGACAAATTTCGTAGTCCCACCATGAAATATCGCAACACCTTTAAGCTAAAGGATTTTGAAAAAACCAAAATTGTTACTATTCTTTAATAAAAACCACCCTAAGGTATCGCGAGTTACTTACTACCTTAGGTGCTATCTTGCGTCAAAACATTTAATGTCAATGACCAGGAAGACTTTAAATTACTAAAGCCTAAACTTGGTCTACATTAGGTTAAAAAATTTGGGATGTATGTATGATAGCGGCCACCCGTATGTGTTATTATGGCTAACTTAGAATACGGCAGTGTAGGGGGGGGTCGCAGGGGGGGGGGGGGTTAGGTAAGTAGGCAAGGACACAGCTTGTAGGTTAGGTTATGGGGGAAAGTTTAGGTTAGTTGATGTCCATTTTTAATCAACGCTTGAGGAACTTGCCGCTGATATACAAAAGCTTAAAAAATTTGATAGGAAAGTAAAAATGCATAAGTAATAAAATATCCTTACGTAAAAATTGGTAGAGTTTTACTGTATTACAGATTATAATTTCGAGTGTCATTTCCGAAGAGCGCAATTTTTTCTACAAAAAAAGGTAGTTTTTTCCTAGGTTACATTGCCCTGTAATACAGTACAATATTACCTATTTTTTAAGCATGCCGGAGAAATTGGCCACTGATATACAAAGGCTCAAAATATTTTTTAAGTTATGAGGGAGCATTTTAATATCAAATCTTATGCATCAATACAAAGGAAAAACGGTTGTTACAAAGCAAATATGTTTACTCTTAACAAATGACTAAGGTCGGGCTAACGAAAACCTACATAAGAATGCCTTAAAATTCCACAGCAGATGGATTAACTTATGAAGATTATAGAGCAAAGTAATTATGACTGAAATACCGTCACTTACAGCTTTCGCACATCGAAGGGTATAATCCAAGAGCGTCTGATCTGCCATTTCCACAAGATTTTATACACTTTTCAATTCAAGAAGACATTAATTAAGTACACCAGAGCGATAGCTGCCGCTACTAATACTTTGTAGTGACAGAACCATGTGAACTTATTACATGCAGAATTGATAGATTTTCCCTTAAATTATAGAGGCGTTTGAAATACGTGAGTAGTGTTTCTTATAATGTCTACGTAGAATATAAAGACCTATTGCAGGTTTGAAATGTTTAGATAAACCCATTTCTGTATCATTCTCTATTATTAAGATGAAAATATATGCATGTAGCCTATACGTGTATATTTGACTCTTCTTGAACAAATCTCCGCCAACATTAGGGGATGAGATGGCAAAGAGAGCAATTTGATAATAATAATAATAATGATAATAATAATAATAATAATAATAATAATAATAATAATAATAATAATAATAATATGGTCAGCATAACTTATATGTGCATATAACTTCTCGAGTTAAAATATCGAGTGAAGGATTAACTCTGATTCGATTACGATTATATAACGTGCTTATATTATCAACGAATAGACAGTACAAGAACACTAGTTAATGGATATTGTACTATACCAGATCTGACTATTAATTTGTGAAAAATATGATAGCTTTAAAAAAGAAAAACATATTTCAAAGTAAATATCAAGCATAATGGATTTGCGTCCATGACCCACGGAAGGTCGAATTGGCCATCATCCTAAGATCGTGAGGATTATAATTACATATACTGATATCAAACCAAATTCCTTAATATCACATGAGGGTCTGCCCCTCTCTTTTATTCTTCTCTTGTACTTCTCTTTCTCCCTGTTTCCTTAATCTTTCCCATCCCGAATACCTGCCTTTGAGTTATAAACTGGATTGTATCCAGGAGTACTCTTCCTTTCCCCATATTCCCCACTTCCCTATTCATACCCTTATTATTATTATCATATTATAATTACTATTTTATATGATATTGGAACGAAAAATAATTCTCATTTATAAATGATTACGTAAAATTGCGCATATATTAATATGAATATATATCAAACAATTTTATATTTTTCGAAAGACGCAATACTATAATTCTTCCCGGAAAGACACAAAATGCCTGTAGAAAAGGGGAGTGCTGCCAAACTATGGGAGAAAAGTTAGAATGGGATTTCTTTATGTCCATGTGTCAGTTGCCGAACCCCTGTGAAAATTGCTGGAAGGCCGGCGTTGAAGAATTTTGTACTGAGAAGGAATTTCAAATAATATAGGGAATTGTAAACACCCCAGGAATAAAAAATAGAAAAAAAAATAGATGAAAAAATAAAATAATATAGAAACGATTGTTTTTTGTTACAGGATATGTTCAACTACAGTACTTAATATAAACTGAGAAGCTTTATACCTATCCACTGATTTGTGGAGTGGTTAGTTAGGAAAGTCATTACAAAAAATATTTTTCTTTTCTTTTTTGCAAGGATGAAAAAGATTCGAGAATGGGAATAATGCCAACGGTGATGCAAATATTTAGGACTGTTTCTAGTTTGAGTGAAATTATGTTGAATAATCAATTCAGCAAATAAAGTGTTGAATAAAAGCACGTCTACTAAAAGGTTGAATGATAAAAATGTCACCATTTCGTGCTGCTCTTCCTATGAAACTTTCTCAATAATAGGAAAACGGATTTTTAGTAAGGTCCTGGGAGTTTAAATGAACATTTCTTAAGTCTAGTACTTACTCTTTTCTTTTGAATCATTTTGTAGATAAGAGCAAACTTGTAAAAAGTTTCAAACATACATTCACCCCGTTATAAGGCTTAATTTAGTTAGTATTAGCATCACTTCATATAGTACTTGAATAACTTCAAATCCAGAACTTGTCTTGGTCCACCCATAAGGCCTGGTGCTGGGATCTGAGAGGCCATTCAGTGCTAACATGAATTTGTGAAACTCATAATAACCAGGCTGTTGCTTCAAGATGTGAAATTAAGAGGTTGGCCAGTGTGATGCAAGAAAGAAAGCTGTTATACTGGCCACGGATGTATAGTGGTTGGCCAAAGCTTTGAATTTATATACAGTATAGGTAAATTCAGATATTTGGTTTATTACTTTTCATGTAGTAGGAACAGTTATAGTAAGTTGGCCAAGGCGCCAGCCACCCGTTGAGATACTACCGATTATTGTGTCGTTTAACTGGCCAGACAGTACTACATTGGATCCTTCTCTCTAGTTATGCCTCGTTTTCCCTTTGCCTTCACATATACCGAGTAATGTAGTCTGGCCTATTCTTTCCACATTCTTCTGCCATCGCTAAGATTTCCAAACATTTCTTCGCTCAAGGGGTTAACTGCAGCACTGTAATTGTTCAGTGGCTATTTTCCTCTTGATAAGGATAGAAGAGACTATTTAGCTATGGTAAGGAGCTCTTCTACGAGGACACTCTAAAATCAATCCATTGTTCTCCAGTCTTGGATAGTACCATGGTCATGGTCTTCCAATGTCTTGGGACAAAGTTCTCTTGCTTGAGGGAACACTATTCTATCTTATTCTCTTTCTCTTGTTATTTTGAAGTTTTTATAATTCATATATGAAAGATCTATTTTAATGTTGTTATGGTTCTTAAAATATTTCATCTTAATTGTTTACTACTTCCACTGTAGTTTGCCTATTTAAGGTGTGCACCATAGACCACTTACAAAATATCACAAATTTTTAGTAATTTGTATTTTTCCTAACATACTTACCGAGAAACACTTTCTTAGGAGTTACTGGAACCTCCTCTCAAACGACCAGAGTTTTGTGTAGTTTACCCTACTCCCATTTTCTATAGTGACCTGCCTTACGGAGGAGGCAGACACAATATATTCCCTTATTTCTCGTTTTATTACTATCTGATGTCTTATGAAACAAAATTTTACTTTTTCAAGCAAGAATGGACTTTATATTGGAACATGCAATATGTCAACATATCATAGATTGGATAGTGTAAAAAATAGGATATCATCAACTCTTTTAGGTAACCATTTAGATGTTATGAGCTGTCAATATAAACGTGCTACGAAAAGCGCTACTTTGAGGAACTGCATTTTCTCTTGTATATGCTATAGTAAACACCTTAATTGCAGACTCTTTAAGTTTGACATATTAAAAGCTTTTAAGGACTATTGACGAATCTCTATGAATAATGTTTCAGTGTCTTGAAAGTTGGAGCATTGCCATGTAGTTTAATAACTGTTTAATAATGTACTCTTAAAAAAAAAAGAAAAAAAAACTATATAGACACTTAGGCCTATATGAATTTCATCTTACTAAATGAATTATTGATTTTACTATTGACGTGTTTATGATTTATGAGTTTATATTGACTACCTGGCACTGGAATCACTAGGTTATTCAGTACCACATTTAAGATGATGATTTGAGATTGTATGGGCAGAAAGAGGATTATTTAGAAAATATATGATAAGTACAAAAGTTAAATTAGAGGCAAATCTCACCATTGCACTATGAACAAACTAATAGAGAGGCTGGAAAGAAAGCTGAAAGGGAGTGGGAATAGTGGTAGGGATAAAGGCTAAAAGCTTTTAACTAGTGACTGAAAAGATGTCACTACACTCTAGGACTGTTGATATATTATCTAAGGTCAGAACTGTGAAATAATTTAAAATCTAAACCTTTGCATAAATCATGTTGTAGTCTTGTAATGACCAGAAGATAGGTGTTCATTTTTAGTATCTCTTGCGAATTACGTACAACTGGAGGATTTCAAGATAACTTTGCATAAAGACAATAGGTCACTGCATTTAAATGATCATATTCTTAAACAGTAACAGTACAAGTAGGGAGGTACCAACATCACTCATGTTGTTAAGCGGTTCATTCATGTAGCTCAGATACCCCTGGGAAGACTTCAACTTGTCCCATGATCTAGACACCCACATAGCTTTATTGGAAGGATAAATCAACAACAAATGCAGTTGACTCTTGTCACCTTGTCATAACATAGCACTTCCGTGTCTTTCATGACATAATTAATAGGAATAAAAAAGAAAAGCAATCCTTATTAGAAAATATCTTTTACTTTTATCACACTTTAACAATATATTTCTTACCATTTGCATGGTTATCCACAGACATCGCCAAGTAAGGTTGAGTTTCAATGGAGTTGAGAATTTAACTTTCCACTTCTGATATCAATATGAGATACAAAGTTAATAAAAAAATACAATATAAATATCATCACACTTTTCCTAAGAATCACTGTACTTTGTTATGAAACATAATTAGCATACAAGCAATACAAAAAGTTATAGTCCTCTTGTGTCCCATTTTGACACAGCTAAACATGACCATAGATCAAAAGTACATTAAACCACTATGAATTACAACTAAAGGATATCGGGTTAATTTCAAAACACTAATACACAACAAACTGATAGATAAGAAAACATATTACTTGATCAGAACCCATTACAAATATGTATAGGTATCAAATATGAACATAAAAGAAGACATTAAATCAAAGCACATCTTCCTTGCTTCCTCTTCAGTCCTTAAAGTACCTTTTGCACCAAGAGAAATATTCGGTAAAATTCTCAGCAACTTGAAGACAACACAATAAGAACTCGTGGCATTGTGGCACTATACAGGATTTTAATGATCCTGTAATTGCAATCATTTTATGGGTTATACAAAATGAAATTCCTTATACATTTCATCAAAAATATATTAGTATAAAAGGATTTTGTAGCACCTTTTTTTTATGGAATGGGCATAATACTAAAAGAAACTTTTTTTCTTTCATACTATAAATAAAAAGGGATTTTTTTTGTTTACTTCAAAATCTTCACTATTGTGCTTATGCCTCCAAAATGATCCTTACATCATTTTAGAAATGTGACATTACTAAATCTATATAAGTAACATTATTACTAAATAGTAACCACAATTACAACCCATGAAAGACTATACATGATTTGCTTATTCTGGAGCCAAAAGTCTGTTTTAAGTCGCTTTATTAACACAATAGGTGAAAATGGCAAGACATGAACAATGAGATGAAATAAAGGTAGTAAGATTCAATAAGAGGGATTTTCAAGGTAATACGAACTTCTTCATCCAAGCATAAATAAGGATAACATCACCATGAATATAATAACAATAGCACAACATTTGTACAATCAATTGTCATCCAACTCCTATATTGCTTTGCATGATGGTAGCATTTCAGTACTGTTAACAGAAAACTTTGATATGAAGCTAGGGTGACAAAGAAACATAATACTACTTTTGGATAAAGAAAAAGGTTAATACTGTATAACTATGGTACATATTATCTCTTAGTAAAGACCAGCATTTGTAAAGTATTACATATCTGTATGAGAATTAGGCTTCCATAAAAAAAATAAATGTACATCACTATTAAGTACACTTATGTTACTTAATGTTTCGTCATTAAGGAATGTGAGCATGTATAATTCGTTAAAATACAGAAATAGATTCCATGATATATGTCTTTGCAATACTAGTAATATTTTGCTGCAAAGGACCACTAATAACATACTCACGCTACCTCAAAATCTTATTGTTTCTTTACAATAAAAAAACATATAAATAACAAATATTCTACGGTAGGAACTTATTGTTAACAATAACACGAGCACTTTGCCTCTTCTTCTCTACAGTTAACCCTTAATCCAGAATTACAAAAGCATGACTAAAATGAAAATAGTTTTGAACTTCTGGAAAGCATCCTACTTCTCACTATGTGAAGTTCTTCCTCTGCTATAAAGGAAACATTACAAAAAAAGAGAAATAGCAAACTAATCAATCACTATGATCATTATCGCTAAAGGCAACTAAATTACTTTAACATTGCTAAATAGCTGGTGCTTTGCTTAATAATGTGCCACATATGAATGACCAACTAATTACATTAAAATCAAGTGTAAACTGCAAAAGAAAAGTATTAAAATATTAACAGAAAAGTGACAATTCCATGTGGTGCTATAAAGGTTTTGATCAACATATTCTTACATAGAGCATTCTTTCTGCGATATGTGGCTATCCAATCATAAAATATAAATCTATGTGAAACATTTCACAGTTTATAGATAGCTGCAAAATCTACAAGGGTATAATTCTTTACTACCACTTCACATTTTCAAACTCAACTCTTTTGATAGATTAAAAAATAAATAAAATAAAAATTTTAACATTTTCATTCAAATACTGTATATGTTTGAATTAAATGAACAATGAAAACACTTCTTGAAATTCTAAATCTAAAATCCCTTGAATTATTGCAAAACCATAGTTTACAAAAATAAAATGTTTCCTATATAAAAAAAAAAATCCTTCCTGATATTTTTATTAAAAAAATGGTTCTATCATGATAGAAAATGTTAGTTTAAAACTTTCCTCTAAATAAGAGATTACACTCTTGTTCACCTTGCTAACACTGCATAGTAATTCTAGTTTCCAGTCAGCAGAGGAAGATATAATTATAAAATTCTACTGTGGATAACTATCATACAGTACTATGTCCGCATTAAGCACAAAATATGATAAAAGAGATCTCAGAATCTTTCTGCAAAAACTCACTGCATGAGCACTGTCATTATTCTTACACTTAAAATTCAAATGTTCATCTATGATAACAGCCATCAAGTAGCACAAAACTTATCAATTACTGTACATATGAAAAGCTGCAAAAGCCTAATAAACTTCAAATTACTATGAGCAAAATTACATTGACCTTTGTTATCTACATTTTAAATGCAGTGGTAAAAAAAGGGTTACTTTCTATGATTTTACATCCCTGTATTACCTTATAATAAATTTCAATGAATTGCTTGAAGTTAAAATCTCTTATAGGGTACAAAAGCTCCAAAATCTTCCATTGATAAAATGGTCATAAACATTAAATCATGGTAAGAGCCCTAAAGAGTACAGTAACCACATTTACAAGCATGTGATGAGATCAGTTTTCTTTCAAAAGGAACCCTCCAAAAGTTCTTCTAAATCATGTTCGTACATAGCAATGAACAACATGATGACTGCACCAGTCAACATTCCAAGTACTTGCAGCAACATTTGAGCTAAAACTCCACGTTTCTCACCGGGGTGGACAGAAAGCTCCGATAACTGTAAATACAAAGAAGGATATTAAAACATTATTGCGAATAAAACCGTGGACATTACAGATACGATAAGCAGTCTGAAAATTAGAGTGTCTATGTAACATGGCAAAGGGAACACAAAATAACTTTCAAACAATTTTAATTTCATAGGTGGAAACCTATTACTTTAAAAATGCTCTTATAGCCAACCTATGTTAAGAAAACAAGTTCTGAATCAAAATTTAAAGAGGGAAGAAAGGGTTTGTAGAGTAAAACCAGCTACACCATCTCACCTGCTGTATTTATATTATTATTATTACTATCCCCAGTTGGAAAAACAAGATGCTATAGGCCCAAGGGCTCCAACAGGGAAAATATACCAGTGAGGAAAGGAAACAAATAAACTATAAGAGAAATAATGAATAATTTAAATAAAACATTTTTAAGAACAGTAACAACATTTAGATCTTTCATGTATAAAGCATAAAGACTTCAAAACAAGATGAAGAGATATAAGATAGAATAGTGTGCAAGAGTGTGTACACCCTCCAGCGGGAGAAATCTACCCCCAAGAAAGTGGAAGACCATGGTAAAGAGGCTATGGCACTACCTATGACTAGAGAACAATAGTTTGATTTTGGAGTTGCCTTCTGATTGGAGAGCCGCTTAACATAGCTAGAGAGTAAGAGTCTCTTCTACCCTTACCCTGAACAATGACATTGCAGTAATTAACCCCTTGACTGAAGGAGAATTGTTTGGTAACCTCAGTGTTGTCAGGTGTATGAGAACAGAGGAGGATGTGGAAAGAATTGGCCAGACTATTTGATATATGTGTAGGCAAAAGAAAAATAAGCCATAACCAGAGAGAGGGATACAATGTAGTACTGTCTAGCCAATCAAAGGACCCAATAACTCTAGCAGTAGTACCTCAACCCTTTGATTGTGTCCAGTATTATAAAATGTTGAACCAATTACATTGGTGCCCTAAGAGATTAAAGCAGAATTCGTTCTAAAGCTGTGTTCAATTACCAAATCAATTTTCCTGATAAGAATGAAAAGAAATAGCATTAATTGGTTCCCCACCCAAGGATACTCACTCCTATTATTGGCCCTCTTTACACAAAGTTTAAATGATGAAAATACATTACAGTACATAAAAGCATAATAAAAAGGAGAAAAGTTGGGGCCAATACAGTACAGTATGTGGCCATATTTATGTCGACCATGAATAAACATAACAGCTCATATATACATAAATACATGTACACCATCAAGTTAAGGGTTAAAAAGCGTTTCTTTATAAGAGTGTGGGAAGTTTATAACATCTTAAATATATATAAACATAAAACAAATTAAAAACAATGAAAAAAATATAAAGTACTGTATAGTAATTTCTACTTTGCACTTTTTCATCATTGTAGGGTTTTCTGGAACATAACATGCACGGCAGCTGAAGGATTTCCTGTACTGAATTGTATTATGAAATGTCAATCACTCAGACATCTTTCCAATTATCTTTTTTCTTAGTTCTGCAGTATAGTGGTTCTGTAAACCTTCCATTTAGGCTTACCAGTAACACTACTAACCTCTTTGAAAGCTATTGTGTACAGTACTGATAAAAATTAAAAGCACTAAAATAGATAAACACAAAAGATAACAGAACAATTTTACGCGGGTCTGAATTAGGCGAGAGCAATGTGTTAAATAAGTCAGTTGCCTTTGTCTAAGAAACATCTTTTGCTTGCCTAAGTGTTCCGACCCATACAAGTTCTACAAATTATTTGAAATCCCAATTTTTTTATGATGTCCAGGAAAAAGTTTGAATTGTTAGTTCTGGGGCATTTGATCTCTGTGATATAACTATAAGTTATATAATAGTGTACTGTATGTTTTTTCAATGCTAAACAAAATTTTAAATATTTCCTTAAAGGGCATATGTTTTTAGGACTGTAAGTAGACAACATAGTGGATCATATTCTTAATCTAATGCAAATGCTACTGAGTCAGCTTACCCTTCAAGTACCAAAGTATGATGGTTTAGCAAGCAATGGCTTTTATTTTGTATGAATAATGTAATTTTTGGAGTACTGTATTATTGTACTTTCATTTAGAGGAAAATCTCAACCACATATATTGAAAGGTATGACATGACACTCCTCAACAAAAGGAAATCTTGATCAGAAGTTAGATATGACTCTCCCCAACCAAGGTAATTCTTAGCCATATTTAAAATTGGTTTTACCACAATTATAAAAGTAATTAAAAATTTGCTTCACTGCATACATGGTTGAATTTACATGAAAACCATGTTCTGATTAAATATAGCCACTGATCCATATTTTGAAGTGCACAAAATAACTGAATCAAATAATTTCATGCTTACCAGGTCAACCAAAGCCAAATAAATGAAGACTCCTGCTGTAAAAGAATATATCCAAGGGGATGCTGTCTGAATAGAGCCAAGCATAACTCCAATGACAAGTCCCGCCAAACTTAGCAACCACAACAACATCATCATTTTCACAGCCTGACGCAACTTCATTCCCATTTCAAACAGAAGTGCGAAGTCACCTAAATTAGAGAAAGAAAACCAATTAATCTGAACAAGCCTTGAATACTCCTGAAATATAGGAAAAAAATATAATCATAAAAAATATGAATCATAAAAAATGCTTTGATTTTAGAAAAATCTAATGTCGAGAATTGTTTTCGTAGCCGAGTCACTGTAATGTTTCCATCTATAGTGATCTAGACTAAGCTAATTTGAAGATATCATGATATTTCTGAAAGACTTTTGTTGAATGTCATGATACTGTATGTATCATAAAATCATAGCTCTATTATTTCACAGGCAATCACTACATAAAGAGCACCACATAATTTAGTTATAAAAATTAAAAACTAAAAAGTTGCACTTCTAATATATAGTACATACACTCATGAAAGCATCCAAAATAAAAAGCTATTATTTTACACAGGCTACCTGATTGTTTTTAAAGAAAATATTTCTCAAAACTTTTACACTGAAAAATCATTGAAAAATCTTTCATGGCAGGAAAGGGAAGACCTATTGAGTGCAGTAAGTAACCAATCTAAGCGAGTACAGTAAACGAAAACTATACTTCCTAATATGGCAACCTGAGCTTCCTATCACTTGACACTACAGGGCTCTATCCCTATGTTAAGAGCTACGGTATATTTGCTGATGGAAAAGAAAAAACAAAATTTTGAAAATTTTTAAAATCCTTAAAATTCTACTGGTAAATGTCATTTAAACACAGCTTTTGGAGAAGAACCCAAATGAACATCAGTTGATATTCATAGAAATAAAAATAATTCAGATATAAAGATTTTCTTTGGAATTGGTGAATGATTTTAATGGTCAAACTAAACATTGTGAATTCAATTCTATTCTTTTATGCTATCTCTTGTGGAACCTCTACTGACCTCTAGTATAACTCTTTGGTAACAGGAAATTCTAGATGGTAATAATCTAATGCAATAATTCAAAGATTTGTCGATTAAGAATCTAGTACAGGTAATTGTTTTGTTGCCTCTTCTTTTATATGTTAATTTCTGTAACTTGGAATGTTACAAGTTACTGGTTAAAATAACTGTTAATTAAGTTTCAAACACCAATCCAAAAAAGTCTCATTTACAAACATACCTCATTAACTGATTCAAACATGTTTGTAATGAATTAATAAATATTTTATAAAAAAAGCTGTAGTGTACTGTAAATAAATCTGAAGTAATAGAGTTAAGGGAAGAGCACAACAAGAAAAGTCAACTTAATCCAATTGGAGTGAAAAAGAGAATTTCTGGCAATACATTTAAAGTATCTCTTGTTTTTATTCTAAAGATATTTGGCCCTTCCTTCATTACAATGGAAAGTGTATCCAATCAGTCAGAAATAAAACCAATATGTTTCTAATTTGTATAAGCACACTAAAAGTTATGAAAGGTCCATCAAGAAGCGTGTGTGGAACCACTGACAAAAAAACTTACCAACTTTGTGTGGAAGCTCATGGCAAAGAACAGCAATTGAAGTTGCTACTCCTCCAGTAACACTTGATCCGAAGGCTGCCCCGATGGCCATTCCATCAAGAAGTGTGTGCATAGCATCACCAACCAAGATTACTGCCCGCAAGGAATCCTTGCGGCCTGTCAATAAGAGCATATAAATAGTAAATCAAGCTGTTTCTAAGTCATGTTTAACTTTTACAATCAATCTCACATGCTTTACAGTAAAAAAAGAATTAAGAGCCCTTAATTGCTGTTTAGACAGTTGACAGACTAGCTATTTGTATTCAATGAAGCAGTAGCTAGTGCTCGACAGCAGCCTTCATACGGAAGTGGGAGGGGGTAAGCAATTATTAGAAAACAAAACACATATTTGTTTAAACTATTCAAATCATACAGCCTTTTTAGGTGAATAAAAGCAACTGCTTTATAGTAACTTATAAAACTTATGGTCGAGGAAGGAAAAAAAAAATAATGACCAAGATCATAAGGGACACATGCTCTAACTATGAAAATTTTACACACAAAAAAGAAGCCATTCGAGAGTTCTTTCTAAAAGCCTTAGGGTTCTGTATCTTGTACAAAATTAAGGAAAATAAAATAAAAAAAATTAATGTACTGTACTCAATAGGGAAAAAAGATGCAATGAAACTTTATCATAATTCTAACACAAGTACAATATGGTGATATACAGTAATTTCAATCCTTTAGATTGTTCTATTCTTCAACCAATTACCTGTAACATGGGAGTGACCATGATGAGAATGGCCATGGTGTCCAACGTGATACTCTTGTAATACCATGTTAAAGCTGCTACTATTTTGCCGCAAAACTCTATGACGGCCAGAATTTGGGGTGTCTAAATTCAGGGATAGTTTTCTACACTGAAAAAATTAATTTGTATTTTAAAAGAAGTTCAACCTATAAAGATTTGAAACTGGAAAGAAAAAGTGGCCATAGAATAATTCAACATTTAAAATTATAATGTACATTTTTACAATATAAACAATTAAATCTATCTGCTATTCTATTGACTTACCATTTCAGATTTATCATCAGGACTGGTTACTAACTTTTCTTTTTCTGCTGAACAGGAATCAAGTTTCTTTTCTTCAACCAATTTAGCCACTTGCTTCTCAATGGATGTAATTTCAGCCTCATTTTCAAGGGCAGAAACCAATCCTTCTTTTTCTGGTATTGAAGCTATTTGCTCCTCTAATCTTGTTCTATCTAAGTCATTATTGCCATTTGCATCACTGCTGGGGCTCACATTTGAGCTACAGCCTTCAAAACAATTTTGTGCATCTAAAGCTGTGAAATACAAAAACAATGAACCAATTAATATATAAAAATAGCTAGCAAGATATTACAAATATTTTAAGAAATCATATCTACATTTAGCTGCAATATGAATTTTGTTACCAATAAGTGATGAGTGACAGACCATATATTTTGAGCTTCGTTCCTTATTCACTGCAATAAAAATTATACATTAATAAATGAGTATAGGATAAGCATATACTTACACATCGTGCTTTCTGCATATATAAAGGAATTATGTTTGGAATGTTTGCAAAGTTTCTCTCCTATCTTATCAACACTTTGACTTCCGGTTTCTTCAATTGTGGTTGCTGTTCCCACAGTCTCTTTATCCATCTCCTCCTACCAAGCAAATAAATAAATATTTAATCATATTCTTCAGGAAGCAAACAGACTTCAACCTGAATGTAAGCACATGTACTGGAATCAATAAACACTGGAGCAAACACAAAATGATGATAATTTTACCAAATTAAACTGTTTATAGCATACCTTACTCCTTGACAAAGTTAATCCTGGGTCATGACCATGACTGTGGCTATGACCATGGCCACCGCAAAACAGATTATGGCCACGTTCAAGAAACAAAAATATGATAATCCCTCCCAAAGCTGTGAAGCCGAGCAATGCATGCTGAACATGAACATTGGTATTGAGTGGGACATTCATACTGATTGCCTGGAAGAAAATAGACCCAAACTTAGTGTGCAAATGTCTTACCATAAAAATGCAAATAACGATAGTACAATACTGTATACACAACTAAATTTAGTTCATAGACAAGTAATTAATGTACAGTAGTACATTTTATTCCTACAGTATTTCAAAAACTGTAACTGATCGAGTAAATTAGTAATACTCTTCAAATATAGAAATGAAAGCATTGCCTACCCCATGAATACACATCCATTTGCATTTTAAACTGTATCTTTCTACCCCATTACATATCAGGAGACCAGTGCAATCTATTTCAAATGAAAACTAAGATTATATTAAGACAAAGCTACTGTATGTGCAAAACATTAACACTACACAATAGTTATTTACACACAAGATGTTTTTTGGAAATGTAAGTTACAATAAAATTCTGACATCTAAAATAAGTTTGTCTCCAAGATTTTCCTAAAAAGTTAATATCCTTAATTAGACCATCTTTTAACCCACCCAAGATTAGGTTAAATATGAAAAATTTTAAGTAATTTTTATTTTTCCTAACATACTTACCGAGAATTACCTCTTCGGAGGGTCCTTGGACCTCTCTCAATCTCGACCAAGATTTTCCGTGCTACCCCCCCCCTATCTCGCTCCCGATAGTTCCTACCCCCGCCGCCAGGATAATTCCTGCGGCCCGGATTAGGGCAGGTCACTTCTTTTCCCGGGTCAGGATCTCATTAAGTCCTCCGTTTAGCCCGACTCGGCAATAGAAGAATGGCACTCGGGGACGGAAGGGAGGGCCATTACTCAGAGGTAATTCTCGGTAAGTATGTTAGGAAAAATAAAAATTACTTAAAATTTTTCATTTGTTCCGACACGAATACTTTACCTCGAATTACCTCTTCGGAGACTTACACTTTAGGAGGCGGGAGAGCCATTCTGCCACTTGGTTAGGCACATGGTGCCTGGAGGGCTACGTAATGCGGGGGTACAGAGAGCGGATAGGGGGTAGCAGGGAAAACTTGCGCTTATAATTTTAGGGTTACCTCTTGACATTTTCTCTACTGAGTCTTCTCCTGACGAAGTAGGGATGAGACTATTCACTTGTTGGGGACGTCTTCCAGCCTGCCACTACACAGCTTGGAGGGCGGCGATGACTGTCCCAATGGAGAATCCATCCAAAGACTTTCTTGAGTAGTCTTTGAGTTAGTGGGCCGTGAAGGTCGACTGGTGTGACCAAGTGCCGGCCTGCAGGATCTGGCCCACTGCCATATTTCTCTCAAAGGCCAAGGAAGTGCTCAGGCCTCTGATGTCATGGGGACGGGGAGTGCCTGGTACTGCCACCTTGTCTTCTTCATAAGCCCTAGTGATGACTTGTCTCAGCCAGAAGGAAATAGTGTTCTTGGACACTTGCTTCTTATTAACGCCTGAAGAGACGAAGAGGTTCTTGGCACCCGGACGGAGATGGGCCGTCCTTTCCAGGTATTTCCTGATCGTCCTGACCGGGCATAACTTCAGGGCGTCCGTATTGCCTGTCTTGGGGATGGCTGGAGAAGAGAAACCTTCAAACCTCGGGTCCCAGACTGCTGGGTTCTGAGTCTTTGCTACAAAGGAGGGTACGAACTTGAAAGATACCTCCTTCCACCCTTTGGAGTGTGCCACGTCGTAGGAGAGACCGTGGATCTCACCTACCCTCTTAGCCGAAGCTAAGGCTAGCAAGAAGACTGTCTTGAGGGTGAGACCTTTGTCCCCGATATCTCTGAGTGGTTCAAAGGTCGGACGACACAACATTTTCAGGACCTTGGCCAGGTCCCATCTAGGCACTCTCCTGGCTTGGGGAGGGCAGGATTGTTCGAAACTTCTAATCAGCATCCCTATGTGTCTTGAGGTCCCCAGGTCGATGCCTTTCAGGAGAAAGACTTGGCCTAAGGCTGCTCGTACTCCTTTAATAGCCGGGATTGGCATTCCTATTTTATCCCTAAGGTACACTAGAAAATCAGCTATGTCAGGGACCGAGGCTTTGAGAGGTCTTATTTGTTTTGTCGCGCACCATTTCGTAAAGGCGGCCCACTTCGCCTGGTAGACTACGGTAGAGGATTTTCTTAGGTATAGGGACATCCTCTTGGCTGTGGAGGAGGAGTACCCCTCCTTCTTCAGGAGTCGCTCGATAGTCTCCAGGCGTGAAGGCGAAGAGAGAGAGAGGGTTGTCGTGGAACCTGAGGAAGTGCGGTTGACTCAGTAGATCTGACCTGACGGACAGAGGCCACGGCGGTTGACTCGATAGGTCTTTAGGTCCGCGAACTACTCTCTCTGTCTAGCCACCAGGGCGCTACCAAAGTCATCTGTAGGCTTCGAGCCACCTTTATTCTGCTGAGCCCATGTCTTATCAGCGTGAAAAGGGGGAAAACGTACACATCCAGATTGTCCCACTTGTTCTGAAAAGAGTCTTCTAAGGAATCTTTCGGGGTCTGGTACAGGGGGGCAATAGACTGGGAGTTGGGCGTTGAGGTTGTTGCAAGGCGGTCAACCACCGGGGAGCCCCATCGTTGAATGATGAGCTTGGCTATTCCTGGGGGAAGGGACCATTTTGTCCCTACTATGTGGCCCATTCTGCTGAGGCCGTCGGCCAGGGCGATTTACTTTCCGGGAAAGAACCTTGCTAACATCACCCCTTGATTCCCTATCACTCAGTCTAGATTCTCTATGGTTAGATCGCCCAACTCCTTCGATTACAAGTACCCTGCTTGTTTATGTATGCCATTACCGTGGTGTTGTCGCTCATCCACGCCACGGAGTTCCCCTTTAGCAGACTTGCGAAGTGTAGGCATGCCTTCTGGACTACTTCCAACTCCAGGACATTGTGTGGAGTTGTCTGTCCCCTTCCAACCAGGTCTCTCGTGCCGCTTCGTCGAGGGGAAGGGCTCCCCATCTCTGGTTGGAGGCGTCTGTGAACAGTAGGAACGGCTGACTAATGAGCCTGAGGTGTCATATCTTATTCTCCGAAGGGAAAAATTCTCCCCGAAAAAAGGTCTAATGTTATTCCCCAGTAGTTCATTCCGGAGGAAGGGGATAGATTTTGCTACTTCGGGTTGATTCAGTTCCCCAGATCCTTGCCAAACTGGAGGAGACTTCTCCCTTGTTCCTCCAAGAGGACCTTTGAGGCGGGAAGAAGCTACCAGCCGTCCAGGTATCTGCTAAGGCGAATGCCTCGTTCGTGGGCCCCCCTGCGACAGCCGTGGGGACTCTCACGAACACTTTGGGCGTTGTTGACAGACCAAAGAAAAAGGGGTCCTGAATTGCAGGAACTGGGAACCCTATTTCACCCGGAGGAACCTCCGACCCGAGGTGTGGACCGGAATCTGGAAGTATGCGTCCTTGGGGTCGATGGTATTCTACAATCTTTCTCCCTCAAGGACAGCAGGACCGAATTCTGCGTGTCCATTTAGAAGTCCGTCATCTTGACGAACCTGTTGAGAGCTGACAGATCTATAACCGGCCTCCCCCCCCCGGTCGCTTTTTCTGCCAGGAATAGGCGACTGTAGACACCTGGTCCTGGGAGAAGAACTTCTTCCATGGTACCCTTCTCTAGCATGGACAACACCTCCTCTTGAAGGCCGGTCCTCTTTAACGGGTCTTTAGGATCTAGCCATCTATCCGGTTGGCCGGAAAAGGCGTGGGTGGTTCCGTTAGGAATGGAAGTCCGTAGCCCTTCTTTAGTAAGGACACTGTCCAAGGTTCCGCTCCTTGAGCCCTCCATGCTTGCCAATGACGCCTGAGTCATCCTCCAACCCGAAGGTTGGGTGGGGATAGGGAGCCTCCCACTCTTCCCTTCTTCTAGAGGGGCGGCCTGACCTGCCTCCCCTAGAGGCGGGGTAACCCGACCTGAAGGAGCTAGAAGGCGCTGGAGCTCCCCTGTGGAGGGGCTGAGGCGTTGCGGACCAGGAGGACGAGGGCTTCTCTCCTCGTAGTGCTGGTAGATGCTTGGGGTGTTGCGGCACTATCCGAGACAGATCTCTTCTAGGGTGGTCTCCTAGGAGTCGTAGGTCTGGGGACGTTAGCCTCCTTCTATTTCAAGACCTTCTCCACTATGGTTTCTCGTTCCTTCCGAGGAAACAGAGATTCTCCACCCAAGGGAAAGCTGCGATGGGTCGCGTCCCCCTGTCTGGTGCCTACCAAGACACTTACGCCAGAACAGTGTTTCGCTTCCAGAACACCCAGTTAGCTGTTAGTGTGAGAGACTGAAAAGTCACTAACCTAAGGGTTGAAGGCCTTGCTGGACTTATAGTTTTATAATTTATTTATGAAAGATTTATTTTAATGTTGTTACTGTTCTTATATTTTATTTTTCCTTGTTTCCTTTCCTCGCTGGGCTATTTTCCTTGTTACGGCCCCGGGACTTATAGCATCCTGCTTTTCCTACTAGGGTTGTAGTTTAGCAAGTAATAACAATAACAACAACAACAATAATAATAATAACAATAATAACTTATTGCAGACTATTTAGCTTCACGACTATCAGGGTCCCTGAAGTCTGGGCTTCTCGTTAAGAATTATTCTAGATGTCTAATGATGTCAATACCTAAGAGATTTATTGCTCATGACGATCGATATCCTTTCAAGTGTAATACCTGAAAGAACATGAAGAGTAGACACATTCGTGTAAAGGACACACCTGGCAATCATGTAAAAGAAAATGATGATTATCTCAATATAAAACATGAATGGGTTTCCGTTTTTTTTTTTTTTTTTTTTTTAATCGATTCCAATAGGGCACTCCCCGGTCGCTTCGGTTCTGGAATCCCAGGCACTCCCTTGCGGTGGTACCGGTTTCCCCGGCGGGGAGCTCCGCACCCGGTTCGGGGTCAGAACCGGCAACGCCGTACCGTCGAGGACTACTGTTCGTGTATTCTCTCCGGGGGACGCGGACGCGGATCCTCGTGGGCTGCCCCAACGGAGGGAACCGTTCCTTTTAAGTCCGAGGGCCGAACCAGCTGCGCAGATTCGGCCAGGCTGCCCGTAAATAAGCCCGCTTACACCTGCGGGCGGGCTGGGGGACGCGGACGCGGATCCCCGTGGGCTGACCCGACGGAGGGAACCGTTCCTTTTAAGTCCGAGGGCCGAGCCAGCTGTGCTGATTCGGCCAGGCTGCCCGTAAATAAGCCCGCTTACACCTGCGGGCGGGCTGGGGGACGCGGACGCGGATCCTCGTGGGCTGACCCGACGGAGGGAACCGTTCCTTTTAAGTCCGAGGACCGAACCAGCTGTGCTGATTCGGTCAGGCTGCCCGTAAAGAAGCTCGGTTACACCCGTTGGCGGGGTGAACCGGAGGCTTCGCGGTCTTACGCCTGCCTGAAGAGGCCTTCTCGCATTTCTCCCTGCGAGGGTTATATCTGCGTCTGGAGGATGGCCTTCGTGGTGAGAAAAAACCCTGGGTTGTCGGTCCGGGGGACGCTGCAAGACAGACCTGGGGGGCTCCTTCTCGGCGAGGCCCTCGGCTGCAGAAGAGACTGAAAAATACGCTAAGAGACTGGAGAAGAATTAGAGACATTTTCCCCCACATGGGGTCATCAGAGGAGACGTGGCCTGCTTGCACCAGGACTCCGTCTCCCCACACACTCCCGAAAGTAGTACTTACCTCAAACTACTTCTTAAGAGTTTTCTTCTACACAATAAACCAACCTCGTCTCCTACTCTGGGTAGGAGAGGGTGGTAGGGAAGCTCAGCCCGGCGGGACGCCCGGCGCTAGTCTTCTTAGGCGAACCCTTCGTCGCCCACTTCCTCTTGGTGCTATACCGCACCCACTCAAATTCTTGGGGAAGAGCAATGGGCACTTCCCCGCAACTGACTTACCTCGTCCCCTACTCTGGGTAGGGGAAGATGGCTGTATAAGAATCTCTATTCGACGAGGCATCGGGAATTAAGTTGGCGAAGAGAGGCTCGTCTTCCTACGAGCCTCTTGGATGTATTCTTCCTTTTAGTGCCGAAGTGCACTCACTGAACTACGTTCCAGGACCAGTAGTCCTGACACGTGGTTGAAGAGGAACATAAGCTGCCCCTACACGGCAACACCGAGGATAAGGGGAGGAAGAACGATTTCTTGTAAAAAGTTTTCCTTTCAGCTATCAATTCCTTGAAGAAAATCAAGGAATACAGTTCCATAACGCACGACACAAGCACTAAGGGAATGAATTAAACACCGGGTAAGGACACGGTTGAAAAGTGAACGCACAGGAACACTTGGGAGGTACACTGCGAAAAAACACAAGTCCGTACACTGGGAACACGTGGGATCACAACGCGCCAAAGGATCGAGAGTTTAACCGAGAGAGAGTGAGATGATTCGCATCTCACGACCAAGGACTTAATGAGATCCTGACCCGGGAAAAGCAGTGACCTGCCCTAATCCGGGCCGCAGGAATTATCCTGGCGGCGGGGGTAGGAACTATCGGAAGCGAGATAGGGGGGGGGTAGCACGGAAAATCTTGGTCGAGATTGAGAGAGGTCCAAGGACCCTCCGAAGAGGTAATTCGAGGTAAAGTATTCGTGTCGGAACAAAGAAGCTTTAAATCACTTGATATTATGCACACAAGATAATACAGTATTCAAAATCCTATGGATTGTATACTGTAAGGACCATCTTAAAAAGCATCCTAGACTGTGGTGGGTGCAAACAGTCAACTAAACATAATTGAAATAACAAAACACATCTTTAAAGAAAACTTCTCAAAAGCAAAATATGATTATATCTTACATGAGGTAATAAATGAATCAAGGCATCACCCGCAAGTGTCCCTACAGCCAGGGCCAACAAGAAATGATTCACTTGATCGTAGTACTGACTTCGCTTTAAGGCTGGAATGAGCATAATACATCCAAGGCCAACCAACCCTATCACAACCATGCTTAAAATGGCTCCAATCCAGCTGTCTGAAATGAAAAGAAAGTAATTTTACTCTAAAATTTATTTCTACACAGCCTCAGATAATAATATATACAGTAGTAGTACTGTACAGTACTAAAAATTCTGATGATCCAACAACACGACCTAAAAAAAAAAAAAAAAAAACTCCTCGCTAATTTTCAATAACCAATATTAAATAAAAAATTACCATGCTATTTGCATAGTCAAAAGCTAAAAGAAGTAGTATCTGTCAACCCTCTATTCGGTTTTATCCAATGACAAACAGTTACAGTTACAGTACTGTAACTAGATGATGTTCTACTGTTTAAATGATCATTAAATTCATGAGTCTCCTAACTAGAGTTTTAATCTTATACAGCATTTGGCAAGAATGATTTATTAGATGAAGAAGTGACCTGAATGCCCTAAATGTATTCACGGTATGATAGTAAATATATCTCATCTTTTTTAAGAAATATCAATGTGTATTCACTTAGAAGGCTTTGCTGATGCAAACTTTATACCTTTTCTGACAATCATTACCTAATCAATTCATAAGAACGAAGCTGTACAAAAATCATCATTGAAAATAATTTGCGAGTCTCAGTTAATGCATCAAATTTTGTGGACCATCTATCAAATTGTCATTAGTGTTAAGGCAACATCTCAAAAACAGTGATCAAAAGGATGTGTGTTGGTAGGTTACAAAGGGAATTTATTACCAAGCTCTCATTTCAATTCCATTTCTTAAGAGTTGGGATACTCTGTATTTCATTCTGTAGTCTTCAAAACCATTACAATATCTGGATGCCTGAATATCTCCATAATGCACAGAAAAACATTATGAGTGAGAATGACACAAGATGATAAAGAAGAGGAGAATTATGGAGTTTTGAATCAAACAAAACAATATTACATGCAGAGGAAAGTGGGCTAAAAGTTACTGACAAGGCAAAAAAATTGGGTAAAAGAAGAGAAAACAGAACAACACTACTATTATTATGTAATATTACCAGCTAAGTTATAACCCAATTTGGAAAAGCAGAATGTTATAAGACCAAGGTCTCCAACAGGGAAAAGCAACCCAGTGAGGAAAGGAAATAAGGAAATTAACAAACTACATTAGAAGTAATGAATAATTAATACAGAATATTTTAAGATAAGTAACAACATTAAAATAGATCTGTTATATATAAATTATGAAGAGTTATATCAGCCTGTTCAACAGATAGCATTCGCTGCAAGTTTGAACTTCGGAAGTTCCAACAATTCAACTGTCCGATTAGGAAGCTCATTCCATAATCTGGACATAGCTGAACATACATTGTAGTATTGAGCCTTATGATGGAAAAGGCATGGCTGTTAGAATCAACTGCGTACCTAGTATAAGGTTCGAGATGGTACTGTCTGGGAAGGTCTGAATTCAAAGGATGGTAAGTTATGAAAAATGTTATTTTCATTAGTAAAATAAATTTTTGAATATACTTACCCGATGATCATGTAGCTGTCAACTCTGTTGCCCGACAGAAATCTACGGTCGGGATACGCCAGCGATCGCTATACAGGTGGGGGTGTACACAACAGCGCCATCTGTGAGTAGGTACTCAAGTACTTCTTGTCAACAAGAACTCAATTTTCTCCTCGGTCCACTGGTTCTCTATGGGGAGGAAGGGCGGGTCCTTAAATTCATGATCATCGGGTAAGTATATTCAAAAATTTATTTTACTAATGAAAATAACATTTTTCAATATTAATCTTACCCGATGATCATGTAGCTGATTCACACCCAGGGTGGTAGGTGGAGACCAGCATACATGTTAACAAAGAAGCTAAGTATCCCGTATCTTATTTTAGCCGTTATTCAAAATAACAAACATAAAATAAATAAGTACCTGGTAAGGAAGTCGACTTGAACCATTACTCTGCCTTTTTAAGTACGTCTTCCTTACTGAGCCTAGCGATCCTCTTAGGATGCTGAGCGACTCCTAGGTGCTGAAGTATGAAGGGCTGCAACCCATACTAAAGGACCTCATCACAACCTCTAATCTAGGCGCTTCTCAAGAAAGAATTTGACCACCCGCCAAATCAACCAGGATGCGGAAGGCTTCTTAGCCTTCCGGACAACCCAGAAATATTTCAAGATAAAGATTAAAAAGGTTCTGGAATTAGGGAATTGTAGTGGTGGAGCCCCCACCACTACTGCACTCGTTGCTACGAATGGTCCCAGAGTGTAGCAGTTCTCGTAAAGAGACTGGACATTCTCAAGATAAAAGACGCGAACACTGATTAGCTTTTCCAAAAGGTTGCGTTGAAAATATTTTGCAGATCTATTTTATTAAAAGGTCACGGAAGTTGTGATAGCTCTAACTTCGTGTGTCCTTACCTTCAGCCAAGCTTGGTCTTCCTCATTCAGAAGGGAATGAGCTTCTCGTATTAACAGTCTGAAAATAATAGGATAAAGAATTCTCTGACATAGGCAAAGATGAATTCTTAACTGAACACCATAAAGCTTCAGACGGGCCTCGTAAAGGTTTTTAAAATAGAACTTAAGAGCTCTACAGGACATAATACTCTTTCTAGTTCATTTCCAACCATACGATAAGTTTGGAATAACGAACGATATTGGTCAAGGCCGAGAAGGCAGCTCGTGTTTGGCTAGAAAACCAAGATGTAGAACATGTAGCCGTTTCGGATGAAAATCCAATGTTCTTGCTGAAGGCATGAATCTCACTGACTCTTTTAGCTGTGGTTAAGCATATCAGGAAAAGAGTCTTAAAGGTGAGATCTTTCAGGGAGGCTGATTGAAGTGGTTCGAACCTGTCTAACATAAGGAATCTTAGAACCACGTCTAAATTCCAACCAGGTGTAACCAAACGACGCTCCTTCGTGGTCTCAAAAGACTTAAGGAGGTCCTGTAGATCTTTATTGTTGGAAAGATCTAAGCCTCTGTGACGGAAGACTGATGCCAACATGCTTCTGTAACCCTTGAAAGTGGGAGCTGAAAGAGATCGCTCTTTTCTCAGATATAAGAGGAAGTCAGCTATTTGAGTTACAGAGGTACTGGTCGAGGATACGGATACTGACTTGCACCAGTTTAGGAAGATTTCCCACTTCGATTGGTAGACTCTAAGGGTGGATGTTCTCCTTGCTCTAACAATCGCTCTGGTTGCCTCCTTCGAAAAACCTCTAGTTCTCGAGAGTCTTTCGATACTCTGAAGGCAGTGAGACGAAGAGCGTGGAGGCCTTGGAGTACCTTCTTACGCGTGGCAGACGTAGCAGGTCCACCCTTAGGGGAAGAGTTCTGGGAACGTCTACTAGCCATCGAAGTACCTCTGTAAGTTATTCTCTCGCGGGCCAGAGGGAAGCAACTAGTGTCAACTTTGTCCCATCGTGAGAGGCGAACTTCTGCAGTACCTTGTTGACAATCTAGAACGGAGGGAATGCATATAGATCTAGATGAGACTAATTTAGTAGAAAGGCATCTAAAAGAACCACTGCTGGGTCCGGGATAGGTGAGCAAAGTATTGAGAGCCTCTTGGACATCGAGGTTGCGAAGAGATCTATGGTTGGCTGGCCCCAGGTGACCCAAAGTCTCTTGCATACATCTCTGTGGAGGGTCCAAAATGTTGGAATTATTGTCCCTTCCTACTGAGACAAACTGCTAAGACATTCAAGTTGCCTTGGAAGAAATTTGTTACTAGTGAAAAGTCTAGACCTGTTGAACAGGAGAGGAGGTCACTAGCGAACTCGCACCATGACAGAGAGTAGGTCCCTCCTTGCTAGGAGATGAACATCAGAGCAGGGAGTTGTCCGTGTTGATCTCCATTACTTTGTCTTGAAGGAGAGACCTGAAGCTTTTCCAGGTCAGACGTACTGCCAGAAGTTTCTTGCAGTTAAAATGCATTGTCCTTTGACTCGAGTTCCATAATCCCGAGCATTCCCTACCGCCTAAGGTCGCACCCCAGCCTACGTCCGATGCGTCTGAGAAGAGAACGTGGTTGGGAGTCTGAACAGTCAGGGGAAGACCCTATAAAAGGTTGATAAAGTCCTTTCCTCAGGTTAGACCAGACTTATCTTCCGGAAACCGGGATCGAGACCGCTTCTAGCATCTTGTCCTTTTCCAGTGAAGAGCTAGATGAAACCGAAGAGGACGGAGGTGTAGTCTTCCAAGTGACACCAATTGCACCACGGATGACAGTGTCCTAACCAGACTCATCCACAGCCTGACAGGGCTGTATTCCTTCTTCAGCATCTTCTGGATGGATAGCAGGGCTGGGGATTGATCTTCTTGTTCAGCCATGTCCTCATCAGAGGGTTCCTCATCCGAAACTGATGAGGAAACGGCAACGGAGTGGGCAACGTCTGACTCGCTGAATCCGGTCGCACTGGTGGATGCGTGACGGAGCCGGACACAAGATCATGGTACTGCTGCACAGTCTGTGAACTGTCAACCATGGGGATGCGAGGAAGTACAGCGACAACCCGAAACAGTCTAGACTGTCTGGGTAGTACAGACAACCCCTTATCGGGTTGCTGAGGTTGCCGCACTGCGTCACAACAAGTCACCTCTGCTGGTTGTTGAACGTCTTCCCAGTGACACACTGAACGTCCACAACCACCTCCGAGAGTAGCTTAACATCAACGTGCGACTGGCAACCCACACTGGGTCGCACCGGTGGAGGAACCATCTCAACTGGCGGACGTGAGTAGGATACCTCAGCGTCAACAGGGCGTACAACCAACCGGTAGGAAGGTCGTTGGCAAGAAGGTTCTTCTCCGTAAAAAATCCTCTATCAAGGACTAAGCTTGGACTGCATGTCTTGCAACAAAGCCCAAGGTCTATGGGAGCAGGTGTGGCAACAGACGGGGTTAGCGACTGAAGCGGAACCATTTACCCTCCCTGGAAGCATGTTATGCTTAAATTAAAGTCCATAGGAGGCTAAGCAGCTTAAGGCTCCTCTCCAAATGACAGAGTCCTCAAGGGAATATCAGAAGGAGGGAGAACAGCACTTTCTCATCTACAGGAACCATATCCGAGAAAAGCTAGGTTCTCTCAGTGAGGGTTTCACTGGTGCAAAAGCAGCAGACCAGAAGGCAACGTTATGAAACTGCTTGACAGTCTGTGAACTGTCAAAAACTGAACTGTCAACCACAACAGGAGCGTGAGGACATACAGCACTGGTGTATAAGTAGCAGACCAGAAGGCAACGTCATGTAACTGTTTGACAGTCTGTGAGTTGGCAACAACCAAAGTTGTGTGGGGAAGCCTCAACTCCTGACTGACTAGTTTGCTGCGGGCGAGTGGCGGTAACCACAGTGTGTTGCGGAGGCTGACACACCGTGTCAAAACACGGCAGCTTGTGGTAGCTCACGCACGGCAACGGAGTGCTCTGTGTGTGGGAGTCATCATACATCTGGCAGGGTTGACTGTGCATGGGTGGAGGAGCTCTCACAACAAGAGTGTGAGAGCAGGAAGCCATGCCGGGCGCACAACCGTGGGAGGTGTAGGCAAACGGGTGCATCGTCAACCTTCTCCGCAGTCGGAGTGTGGGAGCTGGCAACAACAAAAGCAGAGTGCTGGTGCGTGGGAGGGGCTGCGGTGGGTTGCGGAGCATGCTGAAAGGAATGCGGAGCATGCTGTATGGTATGCGGAGCATGCCGCATGGGTTGCGGAGAATGCCGCATAGAGCTGGAACCCGGCAGCTCTACAGCACCTTCCCACTGCTGATGCGGTAGCTCACGCATGTCAACGGATGGTGCAGCAAGAACATGCGTCTGGCAGGGTGGACTGCGCCTCGGAGGTGGAGCTCTCACAGGTGGAGTGTGGGAGCAGGCAGCCGCAGTATCTGCTGAGCGCACAACCTCGGCGGGTTGTAGGTTAACAGGTGCATTGTCAACCTTCCAGCACGATACTCCTGCATGAAGGAGCAAGCTGAGACTGTATAGTCTGCAGCATGGACCACTAGGGTCTATGAAAGACAACAACAAACGGAGCTACTGTCCGTTGTGACTGAGGGTCTAAAACAGCTGGTGCGGCAACAGACGGAGTTACTGCCTGTTGCGGTACCACCTTGCCTCTCTTGGGAGGTGTGCAGTTGTCGTACTGCAGCGAGTCCAAACTGACCCAGTGGCTACACCTAGGCCGTTGGACTTGCGCGGAAGGGACCGACTTGCACTTAAAAGCTGCAAGATTTGGTCCATGGTTTCTGCGAGAAACCTCTTCCGCAGACGAGGAATAAATGGGCTCTCTCGTCTTTGTGTGGGTGGGGTGATCACGTCGGCAACGTGTGTAGATACACCCGAAACCACGGAGGGAAAACGTTTGTTCGTCGATCAAGACCTGTGGAACCCATAAGTCCTTCGACATTACTTCTCCCCTGGGCTTGGGAGCTTGTAAGAGGTATCGGACAAGGTGAACAACTGGCACGAACAAACGAACCCTCGAACGCAACACTGTAACACTTTGCGCATATCACTTTATCACTTTTGATTTTCTGTTTGCACTTATTTCACTGAACTCGAAACTTTAAGTGGTTTGTACCTGAAACACACAACCCTATCCTTCATTAAAAGGTAGTAATTGCGAAAACAGTTTTACAATGTAACAGAAAAACATAATGAAAGATAAAGAATTCAGTGGCTGGAAAAGAGACTAAACACTAGATCAAATAAACTACGTTTAAAATCTCTCACCGCATAAAGCCTGGGAACAAGAATAAAACTCTAGAAACGTTTTACCTTCTTCCCCTATAGCGACTAGGGAGAAGAGTAAAAAAGCGAGAACAACGTTACCCGCTTGAACGAAACGTTTATCCTCCTCTCTCTCCCTCCGTCTCTATCTCTCTCTCTCTCTCTCTGACTTAGAACCTGAGAGATGAGCCCAATTATATATCGTTAAAACATATTATTTGTTAAAGGAAAAAAAACTGAAAGGTTTCCCAAATAAAAAGTTCCTTTATTAGAATTAAAACCATTTAAGCTAAGAAAGAATGAACGAAACGCTAGAATCGGTTTACTCTTACTGCAACGTGAAACCGTGAAATACTCTCTCTCTATCGTAACGATAGAGCGCAAGTTGAACGTTCTGAACGTCAACAACTGCGGAGACTAAACTAAACGTTAGTTCAACTTTGAAAACAGTACGAGACTATCAAAGAAATTCTTTCAATAACATTAAAATTAAAATAGCATAAATTCTTAACAGGAAAAACGATATGACGGGCTCAATGTTAATTAACTTCGGTTCCAAGTAAGGACCGCCTACTATTAGGAAAGGTCGCATATAAACAAACATAAAAATTAATTTTTATAAGTTTATAATAAATGGAAAGTTAATCGAAGAGGCCTATAAATGGCGGAGAGATATAAAATCTATAACTTTGTTAAGCAAAATTACCAAAAACCTAAACACACTTCCGTCTAAGGGAAGGGTGGGTCATTAAAAGTGAAAGAGAGTCTATACTCTCTTCGACACCAACACTTCCGTCTAAGGGAAGGGTCGGCCATTTAAAAGTGAAAGAGAGTTCATACTCTCTTCGTCACCATAATTAAATCTATCCAAAACGAGTTCAAGTTTTGAAATGAAGATAAAACCCCTGCATAGCGAAAGCTCAAAACTGGAATAGTGTACTTCACCAAAAAGTTGTGAAAACAAATCCAGTTAGGGACGGCGTATTAGTAGGTCTTGCCGGTGGCACGACAGAGGAAAAATTGAGTTCTTGTTGACAAGAAGTACTTGAGTACCTACTCACAGATGGCGCTGTTGTGTACACCCCCACCTGTATAGCGATCGCTGGCGTATCCCGACCGTAGATTTCTGTCGGGCAACAGAGTTGACAGCTACATGATCATCGGGTAAGATTAATATTGAAAAATCTTGTGTAACATACACAAAGAAGTAACTGAATGACAATGACAGAAATTAATATCTAGATCAGGTATAAAAAACTTAATATACAGCAAGTTCTTGTCTAATAAAGTAAGGTGAGATTCAGCATCTGAAGACTAGACAGAAGAACAATACTTGAAACAAGGCAGTATGAGGGAACTAAAACACTTCTTCACTCAATAAGCCAATTCTTGTGCTATTGAAGAAGGAACAGACCGAATGTATTTCTCAAAAGTGAATTTGCTATCGAGCACCACAACTGAAATTTTAAAGTCATATAGAGCAAAAGAAACTTTATCAATGCTGAAAATCTGGATGTTGAGGAGCCTGTCCTCGACCCACGTACTTACAGTCATACTTTGACTTTTGTAAGCATTCAACTTCATGCCCCATAATATGCACTATATATTAATTTTGCTAGATCTCTATTAATGGATTCAGCAACACCATATCTACATTCAGGAAATGGAATTGATGCAGAGAGAGTACAGAAGCATCACCTGCACAAGTAATGAACTTTTTTTTCTAGGCCAAACCACCTATAATGAAAATATAGCACGAAAAGTAATGTGCCAAGAACACCACTCAGAGTTACACTAGATATTACATAGGGCCTCATGATTAACACAGTCAAAGGCAGCAATAAAATCAAGACCAATCATTCAAACTTCCTGACCACAATCTAGGGATTTATGTACAGCATTGGAGATTGTAAGAAGGGCATCACATGCTCCAAGGCCTTCATGAAAGCCAAATTACAAACTAGGGAACAGATTACTACCTCCAGCATACATATTTAGACGTTTTGCCAAAAACGACTTTACATTGTCAATTCTCCAACAAGTGCTAAAAGAACCTCTTCTTGCTAACTTGCGAAAATAATAGACAACTTAGGAGCTAAAAATTCAGCATTCTTTTAAAACATTTTGGGTCTACTCTTCCATAAGTACTACCAAAGAAGAGGAGAGGTGTTGCATCATCAAGAGGAATGAATATGTGAATCTGTTTGATAAAATGCTGGAAATGAGTTTACTGACAAGGGAAAACCATATGTAGCAAGTTTGCCCCATGCCACTATGCCCTTGTTTGAACAGTAAAGTAAATTTCTGATGTGTTTTGACGATCAATACTATCAAGGATCTTTTGGATTTTCTGTGTTGGATGCTTCAAATGAAAATAGTTCTGTACATTAGGTACATGTTATTATAGATTAGAATAGTTTTGTATTGGAAAGGAGATGAGGAGCAACAAAAACATTTTAGAGATAAAACAATCCAGGGATATTATATCCTAAAAGAGATATTACATCCTGAACGATGAATGCCCCTATTTTGACAAAAACACTGATGTCCTGTCTTGCTTTGATATAAAACTAAAAAGGTAAGTGGTTCCTTGTTAAAAAATGACGAGTGCAAAGCACTCGGTCTATTCATAAATCTAAGAAACTGAAGTGGTTTCTAAAAACATGTTGGAATGAATTAAATCTGATGATCCCTAAATACTACAATCGGTCAATGTATTATTAATGGCATCCTTCTGCTTACAATGATGAGCATTTTACACTGCTGCTCATAACATTACTCGACATTACCATCTCTGTATGAGAGAGAGAGAGAGAGAGAGAGAGAGAGAGAGAGAGAGAGAGAGAGAGAGAGAGATATTAAAGTGGGTTAAGGACTCAGGGTGATATTGTAATCTATGTAAGGTATTAGACAGTACTGTTAAGAATTTCCTATAAAAAAACTGGTCCTTTTGAAGACAAAAGAAATGAAACCAATGTCATCAAATAAGCACTTTTTCATATTTGTATATCTGATCATACACTTTTTAGAGCAACAAAAAACATAATCAGTAACTAATCACTCATTTATAACTGACAAGTCTACATAATGCCATCAGCATACTACAAATCACATTTGACAACAAATATCTACAAGTCTGCTAGCAACTAATCATGCTATTCTCAAAATAGCACACCACACATTTCTGAAAAGGCAACCCACATCTCATAATTTTTTTAACAACATATCACATTTTTGTTAGCAACTAATAACACCCTTTTCTTACAACTATCCACGCACTTTTGACAACAAATTGCAGTCTTTCAAGATAATTCACCCCATAATATTGTCAAGTGAACTGATTATTGTCCTGTCAGTCTTTTTCACAAAGTGACTAAACATTATTGACAGCTACCAATCCAACCTTTTACTACTGACCTCTAATTTTTACAATTACCAACCACAGCGTTTCAACAACTAAATCCCACTTTTAAAAATCTGATCACGGGCACACTTTTGACAAATTATACACCCAATTTTCACAACTGGTTACTTCTACTGCATAAGTTAAAACTACTACTGTAACCACAACTAGGCTCCATACAATTATTTCTGCAACATCATCAAATAGATACACTGGCTTCTACTACATCATTAACAAGAACTACATTATGACTACAACAGTAAAAGAAA